>NW_003852561.1:830681-869064 GCF_000181295.1 Otolemur garnettii
ACACACACACACACACACACACACACACGCACACACGCGCACACACACACCCCCCAAAAAGAATTTAGCCTTTAATCTCTTTTTATCCACGAAGACTAAAGCTCTGTACTCGACCCCGCGAGCGGCTCTCGCCTTCCGGGGTTGGAACCCGACTCAGATGTGAAGCGGCGCTGAGCCTCGCGCAGGTTCGTGCCCAGCGCCCCCTGTTGGACACAGTAGGAGCTGCGCAGCGCCAGTCCCGGAAATCGCCAGAACCTTGCTCTGGGGTTAGAAAAACTCTTTATTACCCTCCAAAAAGGAAAGGGGGTGCGGAAACAAGTTTTTATATCCTTGAAAGGTAATATAATTTTAACTCAATAAAAAGCTAGAAAGACGACAACATGATTTTAATTCAATAAAAAATAATATCTAACCTATTCCTCCTCCTCTTCACATCCCAGCCATCCCCTACCCGGTTGGTTTGGGAACGCCTGTTAAAGGTTCTGTCATCGTAAAATAAGTAGAGAGAAACATGATGAAAACAAAGAATTTTTTTCTGTAGCCATGGAAAATCAAGCAAAGACTACTTATTCCGTTTTGTCCACATTTCAAAAAATTTAACGGAAGAAGCTGCTGCTTGCTGTCTTAACGTTGTCAGGGGCATCATGAGTGCCCTGGTAGGTCTTGCAGGTATTGTAACTCAATCTCTGAGTAAATGAAATAACTGGCTTCTTTTTATTTATTTCTAGAATAATTAGAAGGCTAGTCTCTTTGAGTATTTCCCATCCCCCAAACCAATCTTGATCAAACTTTTCCTTTTCTGGCTAGCAGTTAAATTCTAGACATTGTCTAAGAAACAGGTGCCTGATAATCTTTAGTCTTTTATCTTAGCGTAGGATTTCAGGGAAGGTGTGCCAGTGGTAAGGAGTGCTTTCTTTGAAATTCAGTATTTGATTGACCAGCAATCCACCATATTATCCTAGGAAAAGAGCAGTATTTTTACACTTCCAAAAAGTACCTGTCTACATAAGAAAGAGATTTTTTTTCTTTCTTTTTTTATGAGCAAGCGAGGACAAAAATAGCCTTGGAATCATTTCAGAAAGATAAACCGTGAAAATGACACATCCTCTAAATGGGAAAATGTGGATTTGTTTAGTTTAAAATCAAATACGCGTAGAAACAATTTGGGTGCTAAATGATCGAGATGTTTTAGGATTTCCATTTTCACAGATGTACTTACCATTTTAAACTTTCGACCGTAAAAAGTTTAAGGTATGCCTGTTTTCTTTTAAGTTTGCCTATTGAAGGAAACCAGCTAAATTTTTCATAAAGGAATTTTTTAAAATATTTATAACGCCATGGCTGTGCAAGCTTCATGTTGCCCGTGTGTTTATCCCTCCCATCTACCAAAATTAGTGAATCTGAGATTGCATTTTAAGGGTAATTGCTGTTCCATGCGAGGAGAGATGACTT
Source organism: Otolemur garnettii (assembly GCF_000181295.1). Taxonomy (NCBI): domain Eukaryota; kingdom Metazoa; phylum Chordata; class Mammalia; order Primates; family Galagidae; genus Otolemur; species Otolemur garnettii. The sequence goes on from NW_003852561.1 coordinate 832,134, forward strand.
ACCCAGCTGGTTCCAGAATCATATCTCGGCTTAGGGTTTTTAGTAAGTAGGTTCAGATAGAGTGTCAGAAAAAAAGGATCAGAGCTTTTGATAAATCTCTACCAGGAATTTTATCGAAATGATGGGGCAAGCAATCCTAGACAGTCTACCCCCACCCTTTGCTCCTCCAGAAGGTTTGTTCCCATTACAGAAATTTTAAGTCCGGGCAAGCTTTGCAAATCGGCGCCCACCGGGTAAGGTAGGAAACGGTGCGCTGACAGCCGAGGTCGGAAGGCTGCGCGCGGGCTCCCGCAGCTCGCGGGTAAGGAGGCCAAGCCAGCCAAACCCAGGAGGTGACCCACGAAAGGGGATATATGCCCACTATTCCTGAAGTGATGTAAAAATGTACAATAGGGTTTTGGAGATTTCTACCCTGTTCCGCACCCAGGGGTCCCCACCAGTCCCGAGAGGGCTTTGGTGGGGAGTGGGGAGAGGAGCCGCCCCGGGCGTGCCAGGAGCAAGTCCTCAACTTTCCAGGGCCCAAGGAGAAAACGCAAGCCCCAGTTGAGGAAAGAGAGCTAAACAAGTGGGTGGCCGGCCTGGGAATGCCACCCAGCTCTCCCGGCGCTGTGGGGTTTCTGTGGTTCCAGGCGGCCCCAGCCCGGCTCGGATCCCACGCCCCAAGGCGGCCAGCGGGAAGGCCGCCCCTCCATCTTTGGGGGCTGGGGCCGAGGGCAGCGAGTGACTGATTCCATAGCAGCAGCCAAAGCCGCAGCGGCTGGCAACCGGCCGCGTTTCTCCGCGGCGGCAAAGCGGCCTTGAGGGGCGGGGCGGGCGTTTTGGTCCCCTGTCCCCGCGTCCAGGCCCGAGCCCGCGCGGCCTGGCTGGGCGCCCTGCTTTGGAAGTAGTCAATCTTGCCCGATTCTGAGGACGGCCCAGGCGGATGGGCCAAGCTAGCTTAGGCCACTGAGTCCCTGCCAACTGCTCAGCCCTTTCTTCCTTTCATCCCTCACACTTTTCAGAGTGAACCCAGGAAAGAACCCTCACTCTGAAAGCCAGTATATGTAGTTTGGAACTTGGTAGCTATTGGGGCGTAGGGAAAAAGGACTCATTCTGAAGACCGAGATTCAAGGATGAGCTCTCATTAAGTTTGCTCTTTCACTTTGTTTTTAAACTCGGAAGATCCTTTAGTTCTGTCAGTCCAACGCTGAGACAAACAAAGGCGCCAGGGAAAGCCCAGTTGGGCTTGAAGGAGTTGGGGTTGAGGCGCAGACTGACACCACCTCCACCATTCCACCGCAGAGAAGCCTGCCAGCCTGTGGGTCCCCATCTAGGGCCCAGCAGCTACGTGGGTTGCTGGAGGGTGTTGAAACCACAAGTACAACTTGACACCATTGAGCCCACAGTGCTTGTCAATAATCTGTGAATTAGGTGCAGAGATTGTCACTGTAGATCATAACAGTTTCTGAAGGACTCATTACAGCCTATCGTGTCAATGATCTTCAAATCAAGAAGGGGGGGTGGGGCAGAGGGAATAGGAAGAAGGGTAGCAGGGAAGATGAAAGTCAGAGCCCCACCTCCGAAGGAGCCGTTCAAGAGTATCAGGCAGCGATCTGAGAATTCCATGGGGATGGGTTTGGAAGCCCAACTCTATCTGAGCCCGGCCTGGAAGGGGGACACTCTGGGGCAAGGAGAAGTGGGCCCCTGGGAAGGCCGACTTCTCGGGCATTTCTTTTGAGGCCAAAAGAGCTTTAGGGTGAGGGTTCCTGGTGTCAATGGGAGGCCTTGAGGATGCCAGCCCGCCCAAGATGGGTCTATACTTTGATTTAGAGCACTTTCCAGGGCAAGTTGCAGCTGCAAATCCTTGAAAAAAGTGACAGTTTCACTTAGGACTTTTGGTGATTGTGTAGAATAATTTTCCCCCCTAGGGTTTGCTCCAACTTCTTTTCATGCCACAGGTGAAAGACTTTCTTCCTTTCCTCCCGTAATATTCCTGTGTGTCCCTCACATCTAATTTCTTATCTAATTTTATTTAAACAGATCTAATTTCTTTCCCCAACTTGCTTTGGGGGGAGCCGAACACATCAGCCCTCTGAAGTTTTGTCACTTTTGTGTATTGGGTCCAGTTGTACTTCTGGAAAGGGGCTTGTGAAGCAGTGTGCTCCATGAGAACTCCAGAAGAAAGAAGACTAAATTCTGTTGATTTGGCACAGAAGGGGCCAGGCTAAGGAAAAGAGGGTCTCCCTGGTTGGTTTCATTGCAATCTAGCCCAGTCTGCACTGGAGTGACATTTAGCAAGAGCTAGAGAAATCTTAAGGAAAGCATAGGTTTGTTTTTTCCACAAAAGTTGGGGTCACAACTAAACTAAATAATAACAGTTGGAGAACGTACAACATTGGTCTTTTCTCTAACAGGATAGTAATGGAAAATTAGCATTCAAGGAGATCCTTTTCCTTTGGTACATTAATTGCACAACATATTTTGGTCAATCAGAGAGATGTATATTTAGACACTCAAGAAATGATTTAGAGGTGTAAAGGGTCCAGAGTTTTGGGGGGTACCCTAGAGTTTCTGGGGATCAGTTTGATTTTTTTTCTCTTCTAATTTTTTAAAATCAAAATCATAGGTTGACTGCAACTGAAAACCACTGGTGGCAGCTCTTTAAGATTTTAGTTCATTCTTTTAAAAGGGGAATTTCTATTTTAAATAATTAGATCATTTAATGGGCACATTGCATTGAACTGAACGATAGCTGCAGTTCAGGGACAGAATCTTATGTTAAAATTGCTTGATAATTCAGAAATGTGAGTGAAATTGTGAAGTGTTCATTTCTTTTTCCAGAAAATATTTGAGCTGGAATATGTGCAGGATGTACATACATAGATGATTCTGTAAGTAATATGATGATTATGCAGCCTGAAAGGCTTACCCAAATGGTTATTACTTTTGTTGCTATAATTTTGAGGGGGAAATCTATTTAGTTTTCTAACTATTGTATTATTTTTAAAATGTATTTATTTCATCAGTGAGAATTAGATGAAAGAGAATAAGTGAAAAGGGAGGTCTGAATGCAAAGCAGTTCTGCATTCCTTAGGTTTCAAGGGCCCTTACAGCTCTTGAGTGAAATTATTTGGTGAAATTGGGTCTGGACTGAAACAGCATTTGTTATCCCTTTGTTCATTTCTTAAGTGTAATACCACTTTTGGAAATTAAAGGCAAGGTGCTAAAGGCAAAAACAAGAAGAAAAATGTATGAATAAGCAATCTGAAATTGCCAATCTATTATGCGTCCCCATGCAGTTCTGTATCTTAGCAAAGAGAAGGGATAGAGATATATGTTTGTTCTTTATATCATCTAGAAACATTCATTATAGTTCCTGTCACTAGTCCTTCACATTTCCAATACCTGACAAGTTTGACATAGGAAAAAATGGGGGAAAGGTAGATGAAAGAGTTTCTATCATTTTGAAAATTGCATTATAAAAATTAAGGTGTCTATCCCCTCCAGGGATTTCTGTAAAGTGTCCAGAACAGTCTAAATGAAATGAAGTTTGACAACAGTATAATTCAGTTTTTATTTTTTGCTCTTACTTCCACATCCTAACTCTATCCCACTTATTTCTTATTGATTATTTTTGGAAAATAGGGGATCCTTTTTAAGGAAAAGAGATCATTTAATGCAGTGCTCCGCCTGTAAGCTCTTGTTTGTTTCTTAAATCTTGAAGAATCAGTCTTTGATCATCCTGGAAGTCTTGTGGTATGCTCTACACACACTCATTTTGGAGTGACTGAGATCTTTGTGATTTAAAGGAGAGAAGGAAACATTTTAAAAATTGGCTTATGCCAGTCTCTTTACTCTGCAATTCAGTTTTCTTGTATGAAGGGATACACAGTTTTCTCATATTAAGGGATACAAATATAGTATTGCTAGTTCACCAAATTGAATTATCATTGTCCTAAACATTTAAATTTTCCTTTAGTTTTGGCTTTTGAAAGTAAGAATTTTTCTCTGTTGCTATACTTCCTTTTTTAGTTTTATTTGCTTCTTACTTGCCAGCCTTTCGCTGCAGTATGATCACTGCCATGGTCACTTAAAGAGGAGATAGTTTTTAGAAGATTAGGATCCAAAAGAAACATTCCAAAAAGGGGAGGAAAAAGCCTTCCTTTGGCCAAATCGGGCTTCTAATATATTTAACCAGTTCCAGAATTAGAAAGCCTTTCTGTACATTTTCTTCTATTTTTCTTGCCTTCTTTTCCTTACGTAATGAAATTAAAACTTTTGGAGCCCACAGTTGACATTTTTCAGAAAATTGAGTTATCAAGGCAGTAATTATTTCACGGGGAGATAAAACTCTCATAGCCCTAACTGTCAAATAGGGCCCTTTTCAGATTTTAATTACAAAATAAAATTAGTCTGCTCTTCCTCGGAATGGTTTGTGAGTGGTTAAACAGAGCTTTTCCCCAATACTGGTGGTCGTCAAACTCTGCTAATTAGCAATGCTGAGAAATTCCAGTTAACAAGGACATTCTCCAAGACTCCGCAGGTTCCCTGCAGTTTGCCTTCATTTCCATAAGAAGATTAAGAGAGGAGGGGAACACACTCAAATGCAGATGCAGAAAAGAAGCGTTTTTTAACAAGCATCATAATAGTAAGATGCTTGGCTAGTTCTCACCTAATTACTGCAAGTTAAACCTCTATTTGCCACTAAGAAGAAAAAAAATAAGTCTACAGTCCCCTATCTCCACAAAATTGTTAGTTGGCTTCAGATATAATACTTGAGGAGGGATAGGGAGAGTTTAGAACAGAAAAATCAATGCAAAAGATTTTTAAATAAAATTGAGTCACAGGCTTTTTGGCTAGGGCCTATAGTAGAACAAAATCAAGTCAGAATATCCCAGGAGTTATGCATTTTTCTTCCTAATTACTAATCTTGCTTTAAAAGTGTATAGCTTTTTGCTGCCCACGAAAGGGAAGTGTTACACTCTCTTTAGATTAAACGTTTTCAATTTTCATAAATTGTGCCAGTGGCAACATTTTAAATTCTGAGAAGATGAAGCACCCTATTCCAAGTGTTTTTTGATTGTCTAGTAGTCAATGGTAGATTGTCTTAGTATTGTAGCTGTCTGTTACAAGCCTAAAACAGTGCTGCTTCTGTCATCTGCTGAGATTGTTATAGTTATTATTACATGTGGGAGCCACTGCTGTTGCTGGACTGAAATCCAGTGGGCAGTGATCTGATTTTTTTAAATGCATATGTTCTTTAAAATCTAATGAGAAAATTGTTTCTGCTATCACCATCTTCTTTAATCTTATTTTCATAGCACATTATTATGTGTAAATGCCAGCCGCAGTTAGTTTATTGCCTCGATAAGTACAACAGGCTTAATTAAAATAAAGCTGCAAATAAATGCAATCAATGATAACCCAGTTGTATTTCCATGGCTTATTTATGTGATAAAAGCAATTAATAAAAGACCTAGCCAGCCCCTTTAACCTCTTAAATGCATTATTACAGAGTTCAGGCACAGACATATGCATCTGGGGATGTGTAAAAGCTGTCATAGATCATCTCAAGGAAGAAACTGTGTCTCGAAAGAAAGACAGAGAGATTTAATAGATTTGTGTCTACAATCATCCATTACTGATAGTTAGTTTAATAAATGTATATCACCATTATCAACATCAACTCCTTGGTCATTTCTTTAAACTTAATTATCATAAGCCTTTAAAAGTTTTTGGAATAATGCTAGTAAGTAGAACAGTGCATACACAATCATTAAGTGAATGCTTGGTCTGCTCTTCGTGGAGTCTGAACAATATAATTCATTTATATGTTGAATCTCATAATTTGTATCTGTTCTTTCGTGGTTTAACTTCTCACTTATCTTGAGTTTGCATGTATACTTTTAAGTTAAGCAAATTAAATCTGATTCTTACGATTTGGTTCCAAAGGTTATATGATATGTTAACTTTTCTTTTCTTTGGTTTATGTACAATTAGTTTGATCTTCCATCCCCCTCATTTTTTTCCTTTAATTATTTCCAAACACCTACTTTTAAAAGGTAAAAGTAATAGTCTTGGAAAAGTAAATGTACCAGCAGGGGGCGCACCAGCCACATCCCTGAAACGAGCCGGGGCCTTTTTTTTTTTTTTTATTGAAAAGCCGGTGGCCGCCTTTTCTTGCCCAAATTCTGTACACCTTTTCTTTTTCCTAATCTTCAGGTCTGTGTTTAGCTTAATATTACACCTCGATGAAACATAAAGCATTGCTTTATTTTGAAGAGTACCGAATATTTATGCGTTTTGTGAAGATCAGTGTCACCCTTTCTGGGTCCATAACTTAAGAGAAAGGGAGAGCCTTTGGGATGAGGGTGGTGACGACAGACAAGAAATAACAATTTATTAAGAAAAATCTGCAGGATTCTCTTTTCACACCTCTTCTGGGTTTCCAACCGGCATACTTAGCTTGAATTTGACAGTAGCAGAGAGAGGCCTTGAAGGGCAGAGATTGGAGAAGTTGGGGGAGGAATGGGGAAGGGCGTTGTGGGAAGAAGGTTAGTAAGGAACAAAATAGTGCACAGTTTTGTAAAGATAATAAATGGAACGTGGCTGGTAGATACTATTCAGTACATTTTCTTAGAGTGAGGAAGGGTAGATCAGGGGAGGAGGGGGCGGAGAGAGTGTTACAGAAGAAAGAAAATAAGTAACCCTGATGGTTTAAGCCCTTTATAAAAAAGAAATGGCATCAGGGTCCCCCCCCCCTTTGTAGTCAAGTGCATTTTAGCCACAAAGATCCCAACAAGAGAGTGGAAGGAAACTTAGACGAGGCTTTGTTTGACTCCGTGTAGCGACAACAAGAGAAACAAAACTACCTATTTGTAACGGACGTGCTGCCATTGCCCTCCGCATTGAGCGCCTACCTATTGAAATCTTTACGTCCGGACAATGGGAGAACGGCTAAAATTACCCTCTTGGGTCCTGGGCGGGCAAGATTCCTGAGCCCCTATCCCCGCCCTCATCCCATCCTCCTCCAGCCCGGGCCTGGCTGGGCTCCCCCTTCCCCTGTCCTGGTCGCCTTCTCCCCGTGCGCGCCGCCTGCACCTGTGCCCGGAGGGCCCCGCCCCGCCCCCCGGGTCCGCAGCCCCTCGGCAGCGCAGCCCCAGACCCGCTCGGCCCCGGCTTGGCGGCCACCACGGTAGAAGTTAGTGGGGGGAATGCCAGGGCCGGTGCTGCTCGGGTCCTGGGAACTCGGCGTGGGAGGAAGTTTGTGAGTGCGGCCCTGAAGTCACCTCTTGTGCAGTGCCATGGGATGCCAGGAAGTTGAAACTACCCTCCCCCAGGGCCTGCACTTTTGAGCGTCCTTCTGGTTCTCTTTCCTTCACCAGCCAGCATTTGAAACCCGCACAGCTGAAATCCTTCTTTGGGGGAGGCTAAGGAGAGTGGGGAGAGGGGCAGAGTATGAGCATCCCCTTTGCAGCGACTGGAGACAGACTTGGGGGAGATGTGGCTGGGGAGAGAACAAGCTCTGGTGTCCTGGGCCAAGAGCTGAGGTGCACAGGGAAATGGCAGTTTCCCACCGGCCCTGCTTGTCCTCAGCTCTGGAGTCGGCCGCAAGGTCAGAGCAGAGTTTATTTTTAAGAACAGGGCAAGGTACGTGGAAGCCGGGGTTTCGCGGACAGACGTCCGGGTCTCCTAACTTCCAGTCGGGACAGTGTGAGGAGCGAGTGAGAGTGGTGGCACCTGCACAGGGGAGGGCGGGGGCGAAGAGCGGACTAAGGGGGACGCACTGGAGGAGCTGGAGTTGGGGAAGTGCTGCGGGTGCGCGGGAGAACAATGACACCAACCCCGGCACTGCCCGCTTCCAGAAATACTAGTTGGACCGTCGCCCTGAACCACCCACTCTGCCCTGCCCCACCCCCCACCCCACAGCCGCCTCCGGCGCCCCTTCCTCATTTCCCTAGTCTGCACCAAAAAGTAAATCAATATTAAGTTTAAAGAAAAAACCCACGTAGTCTTAGGGCTGTTTACCCACTTCCTTCGAAAAGGCGTGTGGTGTGACCTGTTGCTGCGAGAGGGGATACAAAGGTTTCTCAGTGGCTGGCAGGCTGGCTCTGGGAGCCGCCTCCCCCTCCTCTGCCTCCCCCTCCTCCCCCCGCCTCCCCCGCGCGGCGGCGGCGCGGCAGGCCCCGCCCCCTTTCATGCAAAACCCGGCGGCGAGGCCGGGCTCGAGTGGAGGAGCCGCCGCGCGCTGATTGGTCGCTGGAAACCCATTTATTCCCTGACAGCCCCCGTCACATGGATGGTTGTCTATTAACTTGTTCAAAAAAGTATCAGGAGTTGTCAAGGCAGGGAAGAGAGTGTTTGCAAAAGGGGGAAAGTAGTTTGCTGCCTCTTTAAGACTAGGACTGAGAGAAAGAAGAGGAGACAGAAAGAAAGGGAGAGAAGTTTGAGCCCCAGGCTTAAGCCTTTCCAAAAAAATAATAACAACAATCATCGGCGGCGGCAGGATCGACCAGAGGAGGAGGAGGGAAGCGCTTTTTTTGATCCTGATTCCAGTTTGCCTCTCTCTCTTTTTTTCCCCCAAATTATTCTTCGTCTGATTTTCCGCGCGGAGCCCTGCGCTCCCGACACCCCCGCCCGCCTCCCCTCCTCTCCCCCCGCCCGCGGGCCCCCCAAAGTCCCGGCCGGGCCGAGGGTCGGCGGCCGCCGGCGGGCCGGGCCCGCGCACAGCGCCCGCATGTACAACATGATGGAGACGGAGCTGAAGCCGCCGGGCCCGCAGCAAACTTCGGGGGGCGGCGGCGGCGGCGGCAACTCCACCGCGGCGGCGGCGGGCGGCAACCAGAAGAACAGCCCGGACCGCGTCAAGCGGCCCATGAATGCCTTCATGGTGTGGTCCCGCGGGCAGCGGCGCAAGATGGCCCAGGAAAACCCCAAGATGCATAACTCGGAGATCAGCAAGCGCCTGGGCGCCGAGTGGAAACTTTTGTCGGAGACGGAGAAACGGCCTTTCATCGACGAGGCCAAGCGGCTGCGAGCCCTGCACATGAAGGAGCACCCGGATTATAAATACCGGCCCCGGCGGAAAACCAAGACGCTCATGAAGAAGGATAAGTACACGCTGCCCGGCGGGCTGCTGGCCCCCGGCGGCAACAGCATGGCGAGCGGGGTCGGGGTGGGCGCCGGCCTGGGCGCGGGCGTGAATCAGCGCATGGACAGTTACGCGCACATGAACGGCTGGAGCAATGGCAGCTACAGCATGATGCAGGACCAGCTGGGCTACCCGCAGCACCCGGGCCTCAATGCTCACGGCGCCGCGCAGATGCAGCCCATGCACCGCTACGACGTGAGCGCCCTGCAGTACAACTCCATGACCAGCTCGCAGACCTACATGAACGGCTCGCCCACCTACAGCATGTCCTACTCACAGCAGGGCACCCCTGGCATGGCTCTGGGCTCCATGGGTTCGGTGGTCAAGTCCGAGGCCAGCTCCAGCCCCCCTGTGGTTACCTCTTCCTCCCACTCCAGGGCGCCCTGCCAGGCCGGGGACCTCCGGGACATGATCAGCATGTACCTCCCCGGCGCCGAGGTGCCGGAACCCGCCGCCCCCAGCAGACTTCACATGTCTCAGCACTACCAGAGCGGCCCGGTGCCCGGCACGGCCATTAACGGCACACTGCCCCTCTCGCACATGTGAGGGCCGGACAGCGAACTGGAGGAGGGAGAGATTCTCAAGAAAACGAGGGAAATGGGAGGGGTGCAAAAAAGGAGAATACGAAACAGCATGGAGAAAAACCCGGTACGCTTAAAAAAAAGAAAAGAAAAGAATCCCATCGCCCGCAGCAGATGACAGCTGCGGAGGAGAACAGCAACCCCGTCACACACAAAACCCGCCACGCCGGCAAGAAAACTTTTATGAGAGAGATCCTGGACTTCTTTTTGGGGGACTATTTTTGTACAGAGTAAACCGGGGGTGGGCTGGGGAGGGAGGGGGGAATGGACCTTGTATAGATCTGGAGGAAAGAAAGCTACGCAAAACTTTTTAAAAGTTCTAGTGGTACGGTAGGAGCTTTGCAGAAAGTTTGCAAAAATCTTTACCAATAATATTTAGAGCTAGTCTCCAAGCGACGAAAAAAATGTTTTAATATTTGCAAGCAACTTTTGTACAGTATTTATCGAGATAAACATGGCAATCAAAATGTCCATTGTTTATAAGCTGAGAATTTGCCAATATTTTTCAAGGAGAGGCTTCTGCTGAATTTTGATTGTGCAGCTGAAATTTGGGACAGTTGCAAACGTGGAGAGAAGAAAATTATTCAATTTGGACATTTTAATTGTTTAAAAATTGTACAAAAGGAAAAAATAGAATAAGTACTGGCAAAAACCATCTCTGTGGTCTTGTTTAAAAGGGCAAAAGTTTTAGATTGTACTAAATTTTTTTAACTCACTGTTAAAAGCAAAAATGGCCATGCAGGTTGACATCGTTGGTAATTTATAATAGCTTTTGTTCAATCCCAACTTTCCATTTTGTTCAGATAAAAAAAAAAACCATGAAATTACTGTGTTTGAAATATTTTCTTATGGTTTGTAATATTTCTGTAAATTTATTGTGATATTTTAAGGTTTCCCTCCTTATTTTCCGTAGTTGTATTTTAAAAGATTCGGCTCTGTATTATTTGAATCAGTCTGCCGAGAATCCATGTATATATATTTGAACTAATATCATCCTTATAACAGGTACATTTTCAACTTAAGTTTTTACTCCATTATGCACAGTTTGAGATAAATAAATTTTTGAAATATGGACACTGAAATTATGCTTGAGTCTTTCATTTATTCGGATAACACTGTGATTATACATAACTTCCCTGGGGAATTATAATACTGTGCTCCGCCAAGAAAGCGAAATACCCAGAAATACCAAAAACCTCGGTATTACTCGTCCAGCCTCATGTGCTAACGTTAACTACAAAAAAGAAATGGCTGGATGATTAATAAGTACTCTGGAAAAATTGAAATGCTTCTGTCATTTCTAAAATAGAAGCTAGATACTTATATTGTAATCCACCCCCTCTTTTCTAGGCAGCATGAATAAGCATGATGGGGACTTATACTTAAACTGATTTATGCCACTTGTTGCCAGAAAGGATTCAATTCTGAAATTTTTCATGTAGTTTAGCAGATGGAGTATTGAGCCAAATCAGTACCAGGTTGGCTGGTTTTGTTTTCATTTTCTTCACAGCACAATGGTCCTTTGAAACCTAGTTACTGGGGAAAATGATGCTTCTTGTATCAGAGTAATTGCAAACTAGACATGCAAAGTGTTCATCTGCTGGGTGGGTGTTTGGATTACTCTGGCCCTGCTATTGTCTGAGAGGAAACAAGTGGTTTGCTTTCTTTGTTCCTGGACTTCATAAACTTTCTCCTCTACATTTTCCTGTTTAGGGGCAAGGGGAAGCAAAGAACGGCTTGCAGAACTCTCCGACTTATCACGGACATAGTTTCTTTTTTATTATTATTTATTTTCTTTTTTCCTTCTCTCTCCCTCCCCGAATTCCATTTCTTAAATTGGCAGCGCGGGTCCAAGCCTGTAGCCCCAAATCGGATAATCTCTGCAGCTGATAACAAGCAAAACAGAAGCCAGGCAACAGCCATATTAAAGAAGAAAATCAACTCTGAGGTAGATATTTTACTTTGTCCGGTCTAATCACATTTGGAGATGATTATGCTTTTGATCTGTTAACAATGTTTTACTACCGTAGTAGAGAAGTAGGGGGAGGGGAAAAGGGTGGAGAAACAAGATTGGATTTGCTGTCTTCTTTTGCCCTAGGAAAGGTAAAGAAAGGCTGTAGTTGTCCTCGGTGAGAGCGGAGAAGTTGGGAAATCACCTTGGTCTTTGAATTAGCGATGCTTCTGCATCACAGCCGACCCTCGTTTGGGGGCAGCCGGGGAAACTGACCTAGTCAGGGACTTTCCTTCTTTATTTACTACTTGCTTCGCTCGTCTTACCCCACCCATGGGGACCAGGAACCAAGAGTCCGGCATTCTTAAGAGTACGGGTTAGCTACTCACAATTTCAAGAGCTTGTCGTATCAACTTGCTACAACTTTGGAGAAGTTGGAATCCGGCAGCGCCTCGCGCCCTTGAGTAAAGTGCCCGCTTCAGCCACTAAGTTAGCTCATCCCTTGGGCTTGCAGGCTCCCTTCCCAAGAAAGTTATTTCTTTCTCGTGATGTTGCTAATGTTAGTTCTGGGCTGAACTGAGGATATCCCATATTATTGTACTTTTCATTTATTGTGGATTGCTCAGAGTTTTGAGCTGACAGTTTTCTCACATTGGTTTTTACTTATTACTTCTTTATCCTCATTTTTAGGGCAACATTATACTGGGAAGGGACAATTATTCCAGTTACCAATTCTAAGCGAGGCATTTCCCCCCTAATTAATGCAGAGACTCTAAAAGAATTTCCCCTGGCCTGGCTAGCCATTGTAATGCATATACGGATTATTCACGTGGTAATGAGCACATTGGCCAGTTCTTGCTCACACATACGCATAAAAGAAACTTTGAATAAAAATCCAAATGATCGTGCTGGGGAAATGAGGAGGATATTCCTGGAATTTGAGTCAATCAGCTATATAAAATGTATATATTTGAAAAATAGAGATATATTAGAAATATGTCTAGGGGTTTAGGGTAATTGCACTGCTCTGACCTCCTATTTGGGGGAGGAGGGGAAGCCCACAGGATAAGACTAACAGGCAACTTTTGCAAAATACTCAGGTTCAAATATATTGCCAAAGGAAAGAGCACAATATTTTGGGAAGTTGAACTAGCTTTGAATAATTGTCACTGTCTCCATAAAGCAGGAGAATGTCCATTCCCCCTCCCATCCCTCCATACTTCTAAACCAAATAGTTGGAAATGGAAGCCAAAATATTTTGCTTGCAAATATAAATGCTTTTGATAAACTGCGTCTGAGAAAAATGATAGATACATAACTCATGCCATCATTCATTTCATTGGGTTAAATGTGTACCTCAAAAATATCATTGTATGGCTAGATTAATATTAAACATATAACATTTTAATATATTCGACTAACCAAAAAAATAATAATAATGTGATTTTCACAGGAAGGGCAGTTAATCCATAAACTTGCCCAGAGATGGATATCTCATGGTTCTGAAGATAGTTGTAGAGTGTTTACATGTTTTCTTGGGATATTATTCTGCTTAATGAAATCACTTAATTTCCAGTCCAAGGGAGTGAATTTAACTGTTTTGTTAACCTGATACACAGAACAGAAACGTGCAAAAGGATGAGATTATTGTTTCTTCTCTTTGCAATTTTTCCTCTCCCCAAACTCGCCCCCCCCACTTTAAATAAAGAGCGTTAAAATATTTTGCTGAGCTGTAGTAGATTAGCAAGGTTTCTTGCCAATGCTGGGAAGCTGGTATTACAGACTGTCCCAGGGGGAAATGGCTCACATTAACCACTAAATGAATATTTGACAAGGGCTCATTCGGAGGTATTATTACTATAAACGTGTCCCTACTGGACTTTTCAAGGGTCAAAGAGCAACGCTTCAATTAATTATTTAGACTGCTAGTAGATTTGGTTGTAATAGCTGTACTTATTTCTAGAAACCGACACATTCTTACAGGAGGAAAATCTCAGGAGAATCTTCTCATCAGCAACACCTTGGATTAAAATACATATAGAGCCCTCGCATTCTAAAGCTGACTTTTTCATAAAACCTTTTCCTGGGGTGGGGAGGAGCTTTGTCAGGTTATATTCTTTTGTGTTTCATTAAGCGTTTTTGTTTTAAAAGAAAAACAAGAACATAATAATTTATCTTAATTTCCACATGATGTCTGACAAGGTCTTTTAGGGATTTACAATTTGAAGGGAAAGGGAAGGGTGTTTATTTATAACCTTTGCCTTTTCTAAGTAGACATGTCACAGGATTGCAGAGACTACGAAGGCCCTGAATTTAGACAGGGTACACATTCCTGTTTACCAATAATACTCACTCTTTAAAATGGAAGGCCCCATAGGCCAGGTACTCTCAGTTCTAGTAGTCTCAAAGTTGGGGTACAAAGTAGTCCCTTCTCCTCCCTCCCTACCTATTGGTCTGAAGCTGCAAGGTGCAGTGGGAGGGTGAATGTTCCATTTCTGCCCTGTCATAAGTTCCTATGTGGCCCTAGGTAAAATGGTAAGGGAATGATTTTGAGGGTAAGATTCCTTGACAATAATATACATTGAATGAATAAGAGATAAGCTGCAAAAGGTGGGGGGAGTGGGAAACAGTAATTACAAACCCAATTCATTCAGCTTTTCAGAACTTTTGTTGTGGGAGCTCCATTGACAGAGTTTTGAGCTGACAGTTTTCTCACATTATAAAGGACTGATCAGCGCCTCAGGGGGACAAGAAATACCGCTTAACTGCATAGTGATGGGGTCTTCATTTAGAACCATTACAAGAAGAAAATTAAACAGTGCCTTTGTGTGCACAAGGTTTACTTTTCAACTGCTAACAGTTTATAGCTAACTGCTCTGAGATTGAAGTTTGACTATGGTTTGATCACCTGCTGATTGGCACTGCTTATTTATTTATTTATCTGTTATAATTAAGAGAGCTTTCTATCTGCTCCCCTCCTTTATGTCTTGGTCTTAGAGAATTTTTAAAAACAGGTTCTCATATTTTTCTTTGTGGAAGGAGTTTTCTTTGCCACGAGCTTTAGCAGAGACTTGAGTTCACATTCCCCACTTCCCCCCCCCAACCCACCCCTGCATTATTGCCTTCAAATAATTTGCATTTCATTCTCTGGAATTTTTTTTTCTTTCCTGTCTTTCTTTTTTGTCTTTTTCCTACTGTATTTCCTTGCTCTCAGAGTTGAGGCTACTTTTCAGGTTGTAAGTGAGTGTGGGAACAAGGGTTGATTTATTTCTTTGCATTGCTTTTTTTTTTTTTTTTTTTTTAACCTAAGTGGGAAGAGGCTGGCTGGATTTCCCTATGGACCTCACCTATGAAGTGAACCCCTTAACGAAGTGGGGGGGGGGAGACTCTGACCTTTACTATGAAAATATGGATGAAGTCCAGAGGGACATATCCTCCAGAGCTCTACATAGAGTAAGACGCTGTAGAAGAGCTTTCCAAAGACAGGCAAGTTGCCTAACCAGAGAATTGGTTTACTGTCTTTCATAGTTATTTTCTATTTAAAACTCTCCTGGAAATCTGCTGTCTGATACCACCAAAGGGGACTTATAACCTCCTCTGTTCCATCTGACTATGCTGGCTAAATTGCAATTTTTGTTTTCAGTTTGTATATTTTGCTTCTGTGGCCTTTATAAAATAATGGACTTGACTTTCCTTTTTTTGATTAGGGAGACTTCTCTTGGGAAGGGTAGAGTATTAAGATTTCTCAGGGCAGAGAATTCTCTTTCTGTACTGCAAGTTCAGATGGATTTTTATATTTTGGTATAATTATGATATTTCTAATTCCTTAAGCGCTATGCTCAGTTCCTCTCCTAAAGCAAATATAGAACGTCCTCTCAATTCTGGACGCAAAGATATTCGCTGCTTCCAGGCGGTTGAACTTGAGATGCTTGCTCTACTTCGCAAAGAAGTGTCAGGTGATTTAAAAGTCGGAGCAGTCATTCGTTGTACTCCCCTCGTCTGCCTGCAAGTACAGAATGAATTGTGCACAGTTTTATATAGATTCCAGCTCTTTGAACTATCTTTTGCCTCCTTCTCCCGTCTTCAGCGCGGGGCTGTGAGCTCGCCAGCCTCCCACGGCTGCCTCGGGGAGCACGCGGCGCCCAGTGGCCAGGGACGCCCGGGCACATCCAGGCCGCTGACAGGCGCCCCGCGGTGGACCTGACGTCACCATGGCCCTGGCCACGGCCCCACAGGGCTCTGGGGAAGGTGCTGTGTGGGGCTTGAGTTCTCTCTGCCCTAACGGCCCTGCATTCCGTCTCCCTCAGCCTTACTCATCCAGGTCGGACAAGTCTAGAAAGTGTCGGGTGTGGGGCCCTAGCTGTTCCACAATCCTCGACCTCCCCCACCCGGCCCAGCGCTCCCCACATTGACCTCGTGACCCCGAGATGTCTGCAGGTTTTAAACTTCCCACGTCAGCTCGTCCACCCCAATCCTGCCTTCCTCTGGCCTCTCACCCTAGTGCTTTTAAGAGGTTGCTTGTCCCTGTCTGTGATCAAGCCTCAGGATCAAGTGATTTCTCTCGGGTCCTCCCAGAGCAGAGGCCGCGGATTCGCGGAGCAACTGGGGATCCCCGGAATGTTGGGGCTCTCTGGAAGCAGAGCAGGTAGCGAGGAGAAGAGCAGATTCCTCGCCTGCAGATTTGTAAAACGGGGATAAGCTGTAGATACCTCAAAGAAAACGGGTAGAAACCATCGGACACAAAACAGGCTTCCTTGCGAAACATAACTTCTCTCCCTCTCCAGCAGAAGTGGGTGGGAGGGAAGGCAAGCAGGGCTCATGGTGGACTCCAGAGCCTGAGACAGAACCCCTGGCCTTTCCCTCGGTGCGGGTTCTGGCGCTGAACTCGGCCCTGTTCACGCCCTTCCTACTTCTGCAGTGCTCTTTCTGGTGTGAGGTTTGCCTAGGAAGTTATCTGGCAAACTTGCCATCCCCGGGTATCCTTCTGAAGGGAGGGATCCCGGCATTCTGGGCAGAAGCAGCCCCCCACCCGGAGAAGGCAGAAAAATAATTACTGCATTAAAAGGAGCAGTGAATTCTTCCCGAGGGCGCTTATCGCCGGCGGCCAGGCCGGAGGGGACTGCGCCCCCACCCCGCCTCGTGACGTCAGGGCCTGCGGGCCTCCGGGACCGGGATTCTGAGCGTTCCAGGAAGGGTGAGATCCAGACGCTGGGGGCGAGGCCCCTGCAGCCAGGGGCTCCGTCTCCACTACCCTGCTCCAGTTTTCGGGGCACCCCAGAACCTAACTACACACAGAAGTGGCCACAGGGTGTAGTCACACACATCCCTGTCACAGGAACTTCCTTCTTCCATATATGAAGTTGTCTGATTTGCTAGTTAAAATTTGTTATGGGATCTGAGCTGTTTTAGTTGTGCTTCTGTTTGTTTTGTTTTTGGACGTTAAACAAATTATAGAAAGACTTTCTAAAGCGCCCTGTAGCTTCATTTGGACCCGCGTAGCTTTCAGCAGGCATGTAAGAACTGTGCTTGGAGTTTTCTGGTTCTGGGATTGGGCGATGGTTGGGACAGTTCTGACTTACCATCGCTGTGCCATCTCTGTTTTCTCTTTCCTTCACATTCCTAATAATTTGTATAGCTTTTAATAATCTTTTTAGAAGCAAGTATTGCTCAGAGAACTTCTTTGAAACGTGATTTAAGTTGCAGATAAGAACAAGACTCTTGGTCAGTGAAATGTAAAAGGGATAAAATTATTGTTTTGGTAGAAAGCACCCAGGCTTTTCCAGGAGATGCACTTCCCAAGTTTTCTTTCCAACCCTCAAATCAATGGAATTCATTGAATGTCCTTCCAATGGGAAGGATCCTGGAAATTAGGCCTTATGTTCTGCTATTGGTCCAGGATCTCACAGAGTAACGACTTAGTGAGAATTAGCCAGTATTTTGCATGCAGTTACTTTGGGATCAGCTCACATCCAGGTCGATTTGACTATCACACTTAACAGCTCCAATCTGGGTTATTGCATAACATTATAGTTTAACCAGTCTGGAGTACTGAGTGGCAAACCTGTCCTCTCCTTCTCAAGGTCCTCAGCCTCTGTTTCTCCTTCCTCCCACTTCCAAGGAAACTATCTTAAAATCAAGTTTTCCTGTGAGAGTTTGTTTACCCCAACTTCTGTTAAACTGGACTAACACTCTCTCATCAGCTTTCTAAACACTCTCTCATCAGCTTTGTGAAATGGTGCAAAAACATCTTGGAATCCAAGATGGCAAAATAAACTTGAACATATGGGGAGAAGACTGTGTTGTTAAGATATTGATTTAAATGTTTAACTCACACTTCAGCCTCAATGCTTCCCTCACTCTCCGATCTTGCTTGCCTCCGTTGCTGCTCCTGGGGCTTGGGTGCCCCCACCTCTATAGCAAACTGGTTGGATCCCTGGCATAAATTATGAATGCATATCAACCAGGCTCTTCTGATAAGATCAATCAGAGGTTTGACTCTTTTGCAAATTTTTGCTTTTATTCCCATTGAAAAACTTCTCCCTGCCTCATGCTGCTGTGTCTTTCTACCAAACTTAATATTCTCATATAAACTACAGAGACATGTTCTTGATTGGAAAGATCAGGTAATTCACGCCCCCCCCCCCCAAGCCTTACAAGTTAAAGGATACAAAATATTTCATGGTTAGTTGTATGAGCTTCCAAATTAGCTGCATATAAAGTATTTTAAGATTTTTTTTTTTTTTTTTTTTTGGCTGTCACTGGCTGGCAATACTCATTTTGTGTGTGTGTGTTGGTTTGAAAAGCAGGAAGAAATGTAATGAATTGAGTGCTGTCAGAGATGTCTTCTGTTTGAACAATCTGCGATGGGCTGAATGGCAGGGACTCCCTCACCCAGTGCAGGTGCAGTAGAGCTGGGGAAGGGGGAGGGGGGCTCCCTCTGTTCAGTCAAAAAGCACCATTCTCCACAATAGACCACACACTGACAGCCAGCGTGACATCAACTCACACTTTCATACTTTTCCCCCCATCCATAGTTCTGAGTTCACAAAGTGGCCATACAGTAGCCTTGCTTAGGTTCCTTTAATGAACATTTTGTGGCTCCTATGACCAACATTGAAATCTGCAGAGCCCTGGGAGGAACAAATAGATTTTTAATCATGAGTTCCAGGCCAAAATGTATAGCTATAGATATTAAAAGTAAGCTGGTCTCTGCACTCTCCCAATCGGTTTTCAGATCATCTGGGGCCCAGAACCACCCCAGATGATCTGAAAACTCCAAATCCTTCTAAGACTTCTCAGGTCCCAAGACACTGTTTTCCACATCCTGAGAGAGATCAAACAGCAAGCACGAATTTCATGTATTTATTTAAATTTAAGAGGACCTCTAGTATTTTATTATGCTGCATGAGAGGGTTAATCCTGCAAATGAACGGACATTAATCTTGTGGAGTGGAGTTCTGTCCCTTTTGAATTGGTTTTACTGGGAATAAGGGGTACGGAGAAAAAGGAAAGGGGTTAGTAAAGACAGCAACTGTTTTAAAACTCCACACAAAGATGGGACCACTTTTTGGCCACCCTGCTGCTATAAGAAACAGACCTTCGAAGATTTTGCTTTACATTTGTTTAAACCCAGGCCTTGGTGCCTCAACTTTTAAACGGAATAAGTCACCACTAGAGAAACTATTCTAGTCAATCTTTTTATCAGCTGCCCCCACTCCTCACTGCCCCCACCTTCTTCCCTACTTCTTAGTCTGGTATCTGAACTTTTTAGCTGAAAGAAGGAGGAGCAAGGACCCTGCCAGCGAGGACAGTTGTCTCTCACTGCCACCGCCTGGCCTGGCTAGACCCCCACAGCCTTGCCACTGACAGATTCCCACTCCCCCACCTTACTTGCTGGAGCATGGTGCCTAACAAAATCGCTCCCTGCTTGCTATTAAAAAATAAAAAAATAATATATATATATATAGCTGTATACGTATTTCATGGTAACATAGGTAAATCTCCTAGAACAGCGGTCACAACCCTCCCTCTCTCTCACCACCCAGCTACCCCTCATGGGGTGGAGGGGCCCAGGATCTAGCAGACAGGGTCCAGAGGCTAGAGGACTTATTTGATGGTCAGGACAAGTAAAGGATAAATTCCTTAAAACTTCAAATAACACAAGAAGAGATGGTAAGACTTCTGAGAAGAGCTCCTGTGACTAGGAGTCGCCCGGTGGCCTGCGCTGAGTATGCCTAAGGCGCCTACTAAAGTCAGGCTCCAAGGAGAGGCATCCCCCGCCCCTCGACCCACAGCCCGCCGCCGCTACTTGATAGCTGACGCATCTTCCGGCCGGTACACACCCACAATTAATCTTTCTTATTAAAGCCTCCATTCTGTACCCAAGGGGCGACTCAAACCTATTTAGATTTCCTTGGTTGGCTGCACAAATTTAAGTGGGCAAAGAGTTATAAACCTAATAACAGAGGGCGAAAGAGTGATTTGAGTAGAGAAGACGCAAGATTCACTAGAGTTGTAAGGATGCTGCGGGCCTTGCCCACCCCGGGCCTCTACCTCCGGGAGCACGCCAGGCTCCGAGTGAGGCAGTGACCCTCATGCACCACACACAACGTGCGTGCACACACCTGCACCCTACCCCTTGCTCGCAGGGTCACTTGCATGGAGATTGTCTCTTCAGGATTTCTCATAGAGCCCTCCCAGAAAAGCAGAATTCTCAGAGCATCCCGAACCAGGAAACTTGCAGGGAACCAGGAAGATTTGCACTGTTTGGGATTAATTGAGAATAATTAACACTGGAGACCGTTAATCACCACTTTGCTGCTCTAGCCCTCCTTTCGGGTCTGCGGCGTCTGCCTCCTTCTCTCCCGCCGCCGGCGCGGGGAAGCTGGGGAAAGTAAAGACGTCGCGGTAGCTGTCACCCAGTTCGGCGGTACTTTTTTAAACGCTCGCATATTGTTTGATTACTAATTCGAGTTAATATGATCTTTATGGCAACATAACAGTGGATAATTGGCCTTTTTTTCTGAACAACAATGTAAATCACAATCGCTTTATTATTTAATAACGTCAAACGCTTCGTTGGATTGGCCCCGACCGAGAAGACCTTTTCTTTCTAGACAGTGTTGTGGAGGAAGAACAATGAAGATCTAATTGTGGAGATTTCATAAGTTGGCTCCCGTAAATGAACAGCTTAGATATGGAAGTTCCAGCAGATGTGGGCACTATTCGCCGTAGAAACTCTACCCCCCACCCCCAGATCCATAGTCCAAACGCTCTATTGGAGGTTTTTTGTGGTGGTGGTGGTGGTCCTTACATCCTAGCAACCACCTCAAGTTTCCAGTAGTAATTAAAGCTTTTACGGGGCTTGCTCTTCAGCCCTTTCTATTGCCGATTTAGCATTAAGGCATTAAGTCCACACACCAAATTAGCGCAACTCCCAAACAGGCACAACCACTGATGCCCGCCTTCCCTCACTTCGGACGCTGAACACCGAGAGCCCCGGCCTGGGGCTTTTTTTTTTTTTTTTTAGTCTTACTTTGTTTTGATTTCATTTTCAAAATGGACTCAACTATCTCAGTGCCTTAGAATATACATGTTTCAGGCAGAGTTTTGCAAGGGACACGAGCCATTATTTTGCAAATGACTGGAGGAGCAGACAAAACCCAGAGACCCCTCGAATTCAGACGACAATGCTTAGAAGGAACGGGTCCCCGCTGCTCGAATGAAAGATTAATTACATTTGCCCCCACAGCCCTATTTCTAACGGTCTCTATCGCAGCTTTTGCCGTCACTGGAGGACTGCTGTCTTTGGGGGTCTTCAGACTTCGGAGTCCTTTGCAAATGGAGAGCCCCCATTATTTGGAATTCGGGTCAAGGAGAAAGACTCGGAGCCTACAGCAATTTTTGTTTTTGCGTGTGCCCGCCTCTCCATTTTATTCAACTTCCCCTGCCTGTCGGGAAGCAGGACAATTCGCTACCCACTCCCCCGCCCTCCACCCAGCTTCTAAGATAAACAGGAGGTGCGAAGCGCCTCGCCTGCACGCGCGCCCTCGGGGGCCCCCTCTCTCTGCGACCCCCTGCTCACCGACCTTGCAGCTGTCCCCAGACCAGACCTGTGTGGAGACATCCTTCTTTTCCCTTCCCACCTGCGTTTTAAAAATAAGACATTGACCGTTCTAGGGTAATGGTCACATTTTCAGCTCTCCAGGCCACTTCCCAGTTTCTTCTTCGTCCACTCTATTCCTTTCTGAGGACCGAAAAAGTATTGGGGAAAGGCTGAAGAATTGGAGAAAGCAGTGAATTTTCAAAACTTACTCCCCACTCTCCACCATCACCTTTTAAAGAAGTAGTTTACCACAAGGAGTGCATTGGGGAAACTTTCCCTAACAGGAGTTGGGCGCAGTGTTATTCTTCTCCATGGGTCTGCTGGCCTTCCCGCCCCCACTGGACAATGCGCGCTTTGAGGCTCGGTGGCCTCCAGGCAGCGGGAGACGAGGGTACTGGGCAGCCTTCCTCCAAGGGGCCCGCAGCTGGGGGAGCGCCAGGCACAGAGCAGGGGCGGGGAGGCGGGCCACGCAGGAAGGAAAACCATAAAAGTACCATTTTTCCCCCTAGCCCGGCACAGAGGCAGGCTTTGAGGACATAGGGGCAGGGCAGCTGGGGCGGGGTGGGGGGTGAGAGATTCTGCGTTTTGTTTCTTTCTTTTACTCTCTCCACCCCCTGCCATCTAAACATTTTATTTTGGCGCAGAATTATGCACCCTAGGTTTTCCAACCCCCTCGCCCTCGCACTTGGTAACCTGGGCTTTGGTTAACAATATCTCAACCCGCGAGTTTAACGCTCAGAACCCTCTCCAGGCCCCAGCGGCAGTCTTCTCGGCGCTCCCCCCACCGCCAACACCAGCCCTCGAATTGCGGCGCCCCAGGAAAAGCCCCTGGTTAGGTACTCTGGCACACCACTTTCTACTTTGGGTTTTTTCTCCCAGAGAAAGCACCACCACCCTCATCCTCTCCAGGCAGCCTTTAGGAGAAGACCTCTGAGATCAGCAGATGACCTCAGATGGTTACCATATTGGTGGAAGGGTGTGTCTGGGGTTTTAAAGCGTATACGAAATGGGGCGTCAGGGCCACGTGCTGTGCCTTCGAAAAGCCGCCGCGGGCCCTGCTCTTCAGTGTTGCGGAAGCCGAGGCTGGCGTGGAGGGGGCGCTGAAACCACGGGCGGGCGGCAGATCTGGCCGCCGCGCTGAGTGAAGCGAATTATCTGGAGCGTGTTTGATCTGGGGCTGCACAGTCAGCTTCTGCTTTATTTGTTTGTTTGTAATCTCATATTTAGCAAGCCGGGACGGTGGCAGCGAGGGAGAAAGGAAGGAATGGAGGAGGGGGCTTCGCGGTAACCACACCCCTTCCTAATGAGTTAATTTCCATATTTGCGCCTCCCGCGTGTAGCGCCCTCTTTTCCCTGACACTACAGTGCTGTTGCGTCTTGCGCAACGCAGACACCTCCACTCCGCACTGAAACGAAAAAGCTCATGGTAAGAGCAGAAAATTGGTCTATTGATACATTCGCGCCGAGCGTTGATCTCGGCATCACCGGCAGCCGGTTAAT
This sequence comes from Otolemur garnettii, assembly GCF_000181295.1. NCBI lineage: Eukaryota > Metazoa > Chordata > Mammalia > Primates > Galagidae > Otolemur > Otolemur garnettii. The sequence continues at coordinate 855,401 of NW_003852561.1, forward strand.
TCCCCTACCACAGCCTCCCTGTGGGTCTCACGCTGATTGTCCAGGGTTTGCAGACACTCAGGCAGACAGAAACCCACACAGCCCCCGCCCTTCCCTGCTTCCAGCTGTCCGGCTCTCACGTCTCTTTCTTTTTGCCCAATTCCGTATTTTTTTCCTCCTCAAGGTGAGGGCAGTGAGAGCAGTGAGGGCAGGGTCGGCACAGAGAGGGGGGAAATAATCTCAAACGAATGAATCAAAAGTGAAAGTTTCAAGCGAAATACCGGCCCTGCTGGAGTAAATGCTGCCTCGCACTCAGCGGAGGCCCGAGTGTGGGTACCGAAGAGAGGATGGAGGGAAACTGAGGTCGTGCGGTTGTGTCCATAGTCTGGGTCGGTTAAAAGTTGTAGAAGAGAGCGAAGAAGTTTCGGGAGAGCTCTCAAAAAACTCAAGGCGGGTTTCAGCTGCTTCTAACCTGGTTTCCTATACATTTTTGTGGTGAGTCCGCTCAGGAAATTGACGAAAGAAACAGACTGTTACAATTGCTGGCCGCCCCCTGCCCCCACCCCACCCTGCTTACTTCGCGGCGCATTAGGATGTGGGCTCGGGCTTGAGCTCCAAAATAGCTTGCTTGTCAATTGCGAGCTGTGGCAATATCAAAGTGAGCTGTCCCAAGCAACTCTTGTCTAGAAGCTGGGAAGAAGCTTAAGCAGCTCTCTTTAATGATGATTTGTAGCTCGGCGAGGGGCACGGACCGCAAACACCCCGCAGGTGTGTGCCGTAACACCACCATCCGGACTTGAATGTAGATTACTCTGGCGAACGTTTGATCGGCCCTTTGAAACCCTTTACAATTGCCTGTGACGAACGGCCAGTCTCAGTTTTGCTCTGAATAATGCCTTGAGGGTAAGTCCTCCGGGCTTTTAAAGAGCTCTAGTATTTTTTTTTTTTTAGAAGAAAAAGAAAAACGTTCGATTTTAGTTTAGACCTCGCCAACTTTTAGTTGCTAACAGGCATCTCTCCAGCCAGTCAATGCTTAATGACCGTTACCTTTGCTGTCTTCCCAGAAGCCAGACGTGTATGTAATGTAGGCGGACACGTGGTATATATAGTACCTAGGTGTATACACACTGGGTTAATAAGAAGAACAAAGGTATTCACTTCACCTCCTTTAGTTTCAAACCACCTTGTCTGTTTCTAGATGTTTTCATGGGTATATAAACATGCATTATTAACACTATTGTTAATCTTGTCTTAATGCTTTCTCTGTTCTCTATAAATTAAATCTATGCAATGGGAGTTTAACTTAAACATTAAAGCTTTCCAAAGTAAAACTCTGGAGTTTAACTCCCCCCACCAACACCTCCGCACCAACTCCCATCACTAATATGAAAAAGGTGGTGTTCAACCTTTAATATTTACTTATAGTATTTACCTAAGGGGAGGAAAATGAACTTTTGTCTGAAACGTACAACAAGCGGCACTTTGATTTGAGAAAATAAATGTTGACAATTGCAAGGGCTTATCAAACTAGGATGGGGGCGGGGGGAAGAAGTTCAGTAAGGATTAAAGGCCCATTCCTGCCACTTCAGACTACAAAGGGTTACACATAAATAAGTGCGGAATTTGCCTATTGCAAAAGTTTTCTTGGTGCTTTCTAAATCACAACAGGGGAGGGGGAAAGCTGTCGTTTATTATCCAGCTCTGAGCAGGAGCAGACCCCAGTACCAAGGGGCTCTTAGCTTTGGCCGGCAGAAGAGGGGTAGCCTTTCAACAGCAGCCCCCTTTGTTCTCCTGATCTCTTTCCCAATTTCAAGCTTCACTTGCACATCCCAAGTTTGTGTGTTAATGACGCTATTACCATCTGGCTCGCCCTACTTTCCAAAAGATATAAATCTCCCAGCTCCATTGCCCGCATTATCATTTAAGTGCCACCATAGCCAGAAGAAAAAGATGCTTTCAAGACTCCAGATTCTCTTGCACCGACTACCTCTGGCATGGTTCTTCCACTATATTTATAGACTATACATTGAGGGTGGGAGTGCTCCTTGAGAGACCTGATTTCCCAAGAGTTATTCCTCCAAACCAAATAAGACATGCTAGTGGGTAGAAGAAAGGCATCAAATCAATTTACCCTTAAAACATTTTTGTTTTGTTCACAGCAAGCAGAATAGTTGAACAGTATGTGCCAACATACTTGTGCCTTACTCTCTCTCTCTCTCTTAGGTTTGTAAAAGTTTCAGTGCAAGTCCCAGACATTCAAGATGTGCGGCTCTTCAACCCTATTTTGAGCGGGAGAATAGATTTGTCTCTCTATAGGAGTGGGGGCAGGGGTGAAGGGAGATAAAAAGAGTCCTGTGAAGCAACTTTCGGGAGCTGGGCGTCCCTTCTAAACCCTCACTCTTAACAGTGGCTGTATAGATGTGTAGATGTTGTATGATTTACACACTTCTAGCTGTAGATCTCGATCCACCTCTCTCTTTCGATTCTTTCCTGGGCAAAGTAATCGGTGATTTGCGTGTTTTGAGCACAAAAGCTGAGAAAATACAACAAAAGGAGTTGGGCTGGCTTGTGCATGGCTCCACAATGACTCCATTTATCTGGCCAGGTCCTAGTGAATAGAGCAGAGCAGAGTCTGCCTCTGAACGCGTGGGCTTTTGGTTCAGGCCTCTCGCTGATTTGAACGGCTAATTCTCCTTTGCCAGCTTCTGAACTGTTTGTGCTCCTGGTCCATCATATGGGGGTGCGCCTCTCTCCTTGTAATGCCTGCTCTTCTTCCCAGGGTTACCTTCACAGAGGTGAGTTCCACTAAGAGAATCCAACCCAACAGGTTGGAAAAAGAATTGGAAAAGAGAACTTCCCAGGATACTGAGAGAAGCTCTTAAAAACAGCAGGATTGTAGCCATCGACCCCCTCCCCTTAAAAACATCTTGCCAGACAAAGAAAGCATCTTTAAGGAAAAAGACATTCCTTCTGGGATTAAAAAAAAATCACTTATAATGTATTTCTAATACTTTGTATGAACTGAGCACAGAAGGAGCCCAAAAGAGTCATTAATTTATAGCACACTGGTATCACTGTTTGTGTGCAAAAGCCACATTTTTCTTTCAAGTTCACTTTCCTGCTTTTTACCCCCAAATTCAAAAGAGATCTTGTTTAGAAATTTGTATCCATACTTTTTCCTTTTGAGAACATTATCAAGTTGATATGAACAAATTGCAGAGGATATACCATTTAAGTAAGATGCACTTTTAATCACTGATCATTAAAATGGTTATGTTAAATATACTCAATTACATGCATGACTTAACTCTAACAGTACTTCCATTCTCCCGGCTGCTCACGTATTCCTTAACGATAGTCTGCGGTAGAAACTTGATTATGCTGAATCCATACATTTCGATGGATTTCATCAGCCTAATTAATGCCTCAGTGTGGTCCCGGTGTCTGAATAAACCCTTTACTATCGTTGGAGGTTAAAGGCAGTGTTGGAATGTAGAAGGTTTTTCTTTCTGAGTTACTTGTGGGGTTCTCCGGGATCCCACTGAACAAGGCAGGTATGAGTTGTTAGACTATGTAAAACAAGAAAACCCATCCAAATGGCAGCAAAATAAGGCTAATTCTTCATCCTTACTTCCACATTAGTACTTTTGGATTCCATAGACAATCTCCAAATATTTATTTAGTAAAGTGGAAACTACCACCTCTCTGTTATATCTTAAACTATAATGAAAAAACGGGTTGAAAAAAGATTTAGAACTAACGGCAAATATATTTTGTTTCACTCATCCAAGCTGTCCCTGCTCCTTCCCTTACTCCGATTCCCTAACTTTTAGTCTTCTCCCCACCCCCCATTTCCACTCTCATTTTTCCCAAGGAAGCACTCACAGCTGCCTGTAGTCATGAGACACTGAAGTCTTCCCACTTGCTGGTGACTACATTCTGTCTTTTCAGGTGTAAATTAACATCTGAATCCATCCCAACCTACTGACCCCTACTACCACCATTCCTTTCTGCAGAGTTGCCCCTGATCTGCTTCTCCGCAACTGGCAGGACAGAATTCAAATTTCCCAAACCCCATGCCCCAGTAGAAAAGGCAAGTTTGTATTGCCTGTGAAAGAAGTCTTGATGTTTGTCTATGTCTAATAAGACAACTGTGGAAGAATATCTTTTAAGACACATGTTCTTGGTGGTCAGGAAAGAAGTGAGCAGGAAGAGGAAGAAAAAGGAGTTGGAAGTATCTTGATTCTTTTTTTTTTTTTTTTTTTTTGAGACAGAGCCTCAAGCTGTCCCCCTGGGTAGAGTGCTGTAGCATCACAGCTCACAGCAACCTCCAACTCCTGGGCTCAAGTGAGTCTCCTGCTTCCACCTCCCAAGTAGCTGGGACTACCGGCATCCACAACAACGCCCGGCCATTTTTTGGTAGCTGCCATCATTGTTGTTTGGCGGGCCCAGGCTGGATTCAAACCCGCCAGCTCAGGTGTATGTGGCTGGCGCCTTAGCCACTTGAGCCTCAGGCGCCGAGCCAGTATCTTGATTCTTTACAAAATATCCCAGTTCTGTCTTTAAGACTGGGAGGATAAAGTTTCACCCAGCAGTACTTCCTACGGGCAGGAGACCCACTGATACTGACCCAGACCTTAGTTGCAGCAGGACAACATTGTACCTCAACACTGATCGGATGGAACTGGAAGGATTTCAGAAATATAAGCAAATTACCTTCTTGGAACTTTGTACTTGTTATGCTAATATAATGACTTCTGTAGTAAAGATGTATTTTTATTTTCTTATTTATATATATATATATATGTTTTTCTTTTTTTGAGACAGAGTTTCAATTTGTCACCCTTGGTAGAGTGCCATGGCATTATAGCTCACAGCAATCTCAAACGCTTGGGCTCAAGAGATCCTCTTGCCTCAGTTTTTCTATTTTTCCTAGAGCCAGGGTCTCACTCTTGCTCAGGCTGGTCTCAAACTCCTGAGCTTAGGCAATCCACCTGCTTCAGCCTCCCAGACTGCTAGAATTACAGATGTGAGCCACTGATCCTGGCCTAAAGATGTATCTTTTAATAATGGTTCATGTAATGATAGACGTTGGATAGAAGAGAGAAATATTCCAGGATTGGTAGCACAGTACTCCTGGCAACACTCTGGGTCATATAACCAGATAAATGGAGATTCAGATATATTTCTAAAGGTAAGCTGAGAATAAGCTCAGGGGCCTACACAGCAAAGCAGATGCTGGCATGTAGACTCTTGCAAGGGTTAAGATGCTCTTGCAGCCCTCACCTGTCTCTCAGACCTAGTGGAGTGGCAGCACCGTGCATGACTCAGTCCTTTGGGGTGAGTGCCTAGGGAAAGAAGAAAAACAGAGTTTCATAAATACTACTTGGAGCAGTTATCTCTGAATCACGGTTTCTACTCTGGTGAGGTCAGATGGCAGAGGGTAAGGAACAGCACAGTGTGTCCCTTTACTATGTGATTGAGAATTCAGGCAAATCCTTGAATTTCAGTATTTAAATTTTTTTAAATTTCTAAATGTTAATTAAGAGAGTACAAGTGTTTTTATTACATGGATAACTTGTGTAATGCTTAATTCAGGGCTTTTGATGTGCCCATCACCAGAAGTGTTTGTGGGACCAAATAGGTTCAAATCTGCAGCCTTCTTACGTGATTTAGATCCTGAGAGGCAAAGACAAGACAGTTTAATGGGCTGGGCGAGGTGGCTCACATCTGTAATCCCAGCACTCTGGGAGGCTGAAGCAGGTGGGTTGCCTGAGCTCAGGATTTTGAGACGAGCCTGAGCAAGAGTGAGACCCCGGCTCTGGGAAAAATAGAAAAACTGAGACGAGACAAGAGGATCTCTTGAGCCCAAGAGTTTGAGGTTGCTGTGAGCTGTGACACCATGGCAGTCTACCAAGGGTGACAGAGTGAGACTCTGTCTCAAAAAAAAAGGAAGATAGTTTAATAGAGTATATTAAAAAAAAAAAAAAGATAAAACCAAACTTTTCAGTGTTCCGGCTGGATGAGATCCAGTCATTTCCCATAACTGTAAACAAGGCAAATTCACACGCTGATCAAGTATCCAAGGAGTGAGCTCTTTTCACCCTTCATTTGTTCTTGCTGGACATCAAGAGCTTTGTCACCCCCAGCCTGATTCTTACCCACCTCTACCTCCACAAGTGATAGTTGGTTCAGAAATAAGTATCTTGGTTCCTGGAGGGGCCTGGCCTCCTTCTGTGTGAAACACGTTCCCAACTTCAGAGAAGCCTGTGAACTATAGTAATGGATAAACAAGGCCGTGTTAAGAGTCCTGTTTGGGGCTAGAGCAAGGTTGCCAAGAAAGAGTCTCACTGAGCTTGGGGCTTCTGAAATACTATGGAATGAGGCTGATTTGAGATGTTGGCTTTTTATAACCGTTAGGTTGTCCCATTTTCTTCCAGAGTTGAATAGGGGCAAAATACCTGGTTTGATGCCATGGTTCCCTGATGACAAGTGAACTAATTAGAGGCCGTGTTTCTTAGTTCAGCCCTAGGATCGTACTTAGTAATGGTAGATGCGGGAAATGCAGACTCCAACAGCCTTCATTTTAGAAAACACAAATTTTATACATCCCTGCTTTGACGTTATAGGCTGAATTTGTGTCACCTAGGTTGCTACTGTCTGCCTTCCCTCTGGCACTTTTCTTTATAGACAGGTCCATGTAGGCAAAGGGTAACTGTAATAATTAATACACTGACTCTCTGACAGAGCAAAATCATGAATCAGAGAATATTTTTACCTTTGGTTTATAAATGATTCATAGTATGCCAAGGTCATGAGCCTTCTTAGCAAGATTCTTCTGAGATAAATCAAGATGTTTATTACATAATCTAATCTGCCAAAGTGGGATAGGTTTTAGGGTAGTCTGCCCAGTAACATTTTTTTTTCTAATGTCCTCAGTGAAATAAGTTGTTGAGTTGAGAGCGGCAGAGTGTTGTAGCCCAGATAAGTGAGATATACATGGGGCTGCGTCATCCTCTTGCTCCTGAGTGATACGGCAGCATTTGCCTCTGGCACTTCCCAGAGGCACTTCCCTGAGAGCACAACGAGAAACAGTCGCGTGGAGGCAGAGGAACGGCTGGCTGTCATTTTGCGGGTTCATATTTTTTATAATCACTTATCATTCGGCTACCTTTGAGCTGAAGGATTAATACACTGCAGAAATCCTGATCATATTGATAGAGATGATTCAAAGAATAGGTTGGGAACTTGCTGGGCATTTACTTTCAAAAAAAAAAAATTCAAGCCAGCATTTTTCATTGGTTTAGGGGAGAAAACACCTAATTTGAAATTCTGTTATAAGCCCTATGACAACAAACAAACTTAAAGGAGCTGAAACAGCTTTGAATCCCCAGTCTCAATAAGCTGGCTCTTACACCACTTGTTTATGGAAGAAAAAAACGGCAACACCTGGTCTCTAACAAGAAGAAAGGCCCATTGGAAGAATCTCAGCCATTCTCAGCAGGTCAGATCTCCCCAGTTCTTAGAGAACACAGTATTTAAAGCCTTCTGGGTAGTTCTGGTCTCCTGTCATCCAAACAGCACACTTTCAAACTCAGAAATGCCAGATCATGTTATTTCTGTGGCAGAGGGTTGCTTAGGGTCTGTGACAGCTGAGTTTTTCCTATTGATTATGTGACAATGCAGTTCATTTACAGAGTTCATAGAAATGAGAAAAGCCTCCAGTTTAACAAGAAGACCTTTAATTCAAGTGCTGGGTTGTATTTAAATGCAGAAATCAAAATTCAAGTTGGAAAAAGTGGAAGAGTGAATTAAATTTTGAACCCACACTTTTGTAACTAAATCAACCTCCTAGGATGGTGGTGACTGATAATTTAATTTAAAGCCTTATGATTGGGTAACTGGATTTGTAAACCAGGCAAGGAATCATATCGTACATAGAAAATGCATAATTAAATCAATGTATGTGTTTAAAATTGCTCTTAAATTTAAAACGCAGAGTGAGTCTAAATCAAGAAAGACACACCAAAGACAACTCGTGTGTGTGTGTGTGTGTGTGTGTGTGTGTGTCACAGTGGGGGTGAGGGGATGTGATTACAGAAGCACTAACATGCAAACACCTTGAAAGACCTTTTTCAGATTTATCTCAAGTTTTTAAATGATTTAACATGCATGCGTTCTTCAGATGCATCCACAGGTTAAAGCATTATTTTTGTCTTGAGTGTCAATTCCTAATAATTTGCTCAGCCACGGAACATAGTCATACCAAAGTAACTAGATGTTCGACACATTCCAGAGGCCCAGGATCCAAACCAATGAAAGCCTGAGTAATGTAGCTGCAAATCGAGGGTGCTTGAGACCACAGACACCTGCACCCACAAGGGTTAATTGGAGGAGAGGGAAGGGAGATATTTCTAAGTTTCTCTGTGCAGTTTGTGTGAGTGACCAGTTTGAGCAACAGGGAGAAAGGGAGCCAGAACGAGAGCTGCAGGCTGGCGCCCTGCAGTCCCCACGCCGACTACATTCCCTTGTAGGGGACACTACTGGGGAACTGCCACTGGGGCTGTGGCCTGCGCCCTGCCCGCCCAGCCGCCATTCCTTCTTGCATCTGCTTCCTTATTGCCTGGAAGCATCCAGCCTGTCGAGGAGATGATTATCGACAATTTGTCAGCCTGAATTTGTCGCTGACAATAACTTTTGTGAAGTCTCACTCTCAGGCACTTGACTGTGAGGATTAGGAAACGGGTGGAAGGAGGACCTTCTCCTGTGGCTGGCTCTTCTTGTTTAGACATGGTCCAGCAGGCAGAAGCAGGAAAAGGAGCTTTAGTCTGTAGTCACTCCAGTGTGGATCCAGATGGGAAAATGGTTCCTTCTGCAACACTCTCCCCTCCTCTCCAGGGCCCTTCACAGCCCTCCTGTCTACATCGTGGCCGTGTTCTCCCTGAAGGGTGATTGTGTGTCCCCTCTCACCCTCACATCCCTCATCCCTCAAAACGGTTTGTGTTGGCCAAGAGCAGTGGCTCACGCCTGTAACCCCAGCACTCTAGGAGGCCAAGGCAGGTGGATTACTTGAGCTCAGGAGTTCAAGACCAGCCTCAGGAGGCTGAGGCATGATGATGGCTTGAGCCCAAGAGTTTGAGGTTGCTGTGAGCTATGACACCACGGCACTCTACCAAGAGTGACAAGTGAGACTCTGTCTCAAAAAAGAAAAAAGTTTATGTTCTTGGGCCCACACAATTCACTCAAACAACCTGGGTGTAGATTTTACTTTTGTTCTGGTTTGCCTTTTGTTTTCTGTCTGTGCAGGGGGGATGACTCTGAAATGTCCAGGACCAATGTCAAAGTTGAAACCTTTTTGTCACTTCTCTCCCCTTGGTCTCTGTGGGATGTGGTGGCCAAGACGCAGGCCTGTCCTTAGGGCAGGGCCCCTGGGGCAGCTGCTGTGAGGCAGCTGCAGTGCCTCACCCTTCTCTTCTGACAGTCATTAAAATTCAATTTCAACATTTCTGTCTTTAACAATTTCCTAAGGGGCCTCTGAAGGATGCCAAAAGGGTGGGCCTCTTTTCAAGCTGCAGGGTGGTGGCAGCAGGCAGGCACCGGTCAACGGTCCCAGGCTGTGCTGTTCTAACTGTAGTCCTGTGGACAGTGCCTAGGATGGAGTGCGCAGAGAGAACTGCTCTGGGAAGGTGTGAAGGGCCGACCAAGAAGTGCCAAGACCACCAGCTCCTCCGGGGTCGGGACTGCCCCTGAAGCCCAGCCTTCCTGGTCCTGAGGGAGGACTGGATTATAAACCCAAGGTTCCGTCTCATCCCTTCATCTTGATTCCTCACTCACTCTCGTCTCTCGGCTCAGCTCACTGACCTCCCAACCTTGATTCTACAAGAAAAAATGCTTTGTATATCTGGAAGTTTCCTTCTACCGGGAACTTTGCCTTAACACCTCTTTTCACTGTGTGTAGAGACGTCTGCTACTGGGCAGATGTTCTGCAAATGTACTCCTCAGAGTAGTTTTCCTTTTTCTTATTTATTTTTTGACACAGAATCTTACTCTGTTGCCCAGGCTACCTCAAACTCCTGTGATCAAGTGATCCTCTTGCCTCAGCCTCCCAAGTCTCAGAGACTAGAGGCGTGAGCAACACACCCAGCCAGTTTTTCATTTCCTTCCTGCCTGCCTTCTTTTCTTTTTTAATTGAGACAGAGTCTGACTTTGTCACCCTTGGTAGAGTGCTGTGTTGTCACAGCTCACAGCAACCTCCAACTCTTGGGCTCAAGCTATTCTTTTGCCTCAGCCTCCCTAGTAGTTGGAACTATAGGCACCTGCCACAACACCAGCTATTTGTTTGTTTGTTTGTTTGTTTAGCAGGCCCTGGCAGGGTTTGAACCCATCAGCCCTGGAGCACGTGGCTGGCACTCTAACCACTGAACTACAGGTGCCCAGCCAGTTTTTCCTTTTCTACTTCAAAAATTTAACATATAGTTAGTATCCCAAAATGCTTTCCTTAACTAATATCCACTTGAACTTATGGAAGGGCTGTGGCATTTCTTTGAAATTCTAGCTGGGAGCTAAGGACTACCTCCCTACTATGACTTTCACCTCTTAGTCACATACAACTACCTTTCAAAACACCAGTGTCGCTTTCTACAAAGCTTTTGATCAGGCCCTCAGCAGACCTAGTACTTTTCCTTATCCCCTAATTCTTTTACTTTATTCTTTTGTACCTTGGAGCCCCAAGGCAAATTTTCAGAACTAAATCACAATCTTTTCCCAAATGCCATGACAAGTCAGAAGGGGAACTTAGAGACAGCCCTGAAGATATACTATATAGAGGGGTGGATGTTACCCTCTGAATGCAGCAGACACGTGGCAGTTCGGGGTGTCAGCAATGAATCGCTCCATTTTCTACAGACTTCTTTTTTCCTCATTTTTAGGACTCACTGATCCTAGAAGATATGCTATACACCTGAACTAAATTAGGACAGTGTTAAAGAAAGACCAAATTAAGCCCCCCTTGGACTGACAGGCGTCCTGTCTTATGCAGTTCCTGGTTTTGGGGGGGGGAGGGGTTGCAGTTTTTGGCCTGGACCGAGTTTGAACCCAGCACCTCCAGTATATGGGGCTAGCACCCCACTCCTTTGAGCCACAGGCGCCGCCCCAAGTTCCTGGTTATTTGGACAGACCTTTTAATACCACTGGTAGCAGAGATAGACTAGCACCACAAATTTGCTGCTTATTATCTAATTACAAACCTGGCTGAGTGTTGACTCTGTACTTACTACCAGAAAATCGGTCAGAGCTTATTAGCCGTAACAAATCAATAAAAACTACTAGCTGAAGAAGAAATACTCATGTACCCTTGTTTTATCATAAGATGTAAGTTCCTAGGAAACTGGAAGGTTCCTATCGCACACATTATTTCATTGTTTCTCCACATTTTCTTTGGAATTTCTGCCTGTGCGGTACCTCAAGTTGCCTTCTGGAAGGGTAACTTGAATGAATTTTTTAATCATTTTTTATCATGGTCCTAGAATGATCTGCCTCTAAGGTTTTGAATAAGTCTGTGAGTTTAGGCTTTTAACATTCTCTTCCCTAGTACAGAGGCCACATGATCTAGTTCTGGTTTAGGTATCTAATTGATAGTGGGTAGGTAACTCAGTTCATACCTCTAAGCTTTGGACTTTGCATATGTAAAGTGTATACATATATATATATATATACACACACATATATATATACATATATATATATACACATATATATATACTTTTTTTTAGGTCTCTCTAAGTTCCCAGATTCTGTGGTTTTGTAACTAATTTGTGAATTTTCGACCTAAGAGAAGATCTAAGTCCATTGGTTACTGAATAAAATACCTGTTTATTTTATATTCCCTGTGGTAAAAGATTATACAATGGGGCGGCACCTGTGGCTCAGTGAGTAGGGCACCAGCCCCATATACGGAGAGTGGCAGGTTCAAACCGGCCCTGGCCAAACTGCAACAACAACAACAAAAAATAGCCAGGCGTTGTGGTGGGTGCCTGTAGTCCCAGCTATTCAGGAGGCTGAGACAAGAGAATCACCTGAGCCCAAGAGCAGGAGGTTGCTGTGAGCTGTGATGCCACAGCACTCTACTGAGGGTAACTAGGTAAGACTGTTTCTTAAAAAAAAAAGTTTACACAATGACTAAAAAGTTATTTTGATTTTGATCGGGTGGCGCCTGTGGCCCAAAGGAGTAGGGTGCCTGACCCAAATACTGGTGGTGGTGGGTTCAAACTCGGCCCCAGCCAAAAACTGCAAAAAAATTTTTTAAAAAAAGTGATTTTGATCTTTTCTTTGAGAGAGATACTAAATTTGACTAGAAGAAAGCAGCGTAAGAGGCTTGCCGTTGTCTTCTCTTATACAAATGAACCATTGCCTTATACTTTTTTTTTCTTTTCATATCCAACTTAGAAATAAAGTTTCGTTCAAGATAAGGCTTGTGATTTAGGAAATTCTAACCTGGCTTGCCTCATTCTAAGACTTTTATCATCTATTTTCAAAACCAAAGGAAGCCCTCATTTTCTGTTTTTAGGGGTTCCTCATGCTTTGCCAGCCATCGGGTCTTTAAGGAAAGTTTCCAAGAGTTCCCAGCTGGGAAGGACAGTCCAAGTTCATCACAGACACTGAGCTGACATCATAGTTTGGGAGAATCACCAACCTGGCTGCCTACTTCAAAATGTCAAGACCCACTCTATCTAATGGAAAGACCTCTGTTTAACGAAGTACAGTTGGATCACATGGCAAGATCATCTCAATCTATGTCTCTGACCTTTCCATTCAGGGGCCGTTTCAAGTGCAAGACAAGAAAGGAAATGATTCCTGATTTATATTTTGCTTTCTAAAAATCAAGAGGAACAAATACTTGGTTTTATGTCCATTCCATTCTAGGAACTTAGTGGTCAAAATAGGTCACAGGAAGAACAGATTAGGTTAAAACAGTCTTCTAAAATTTCTGTATTGATTTTTGGAGTACCAGTTACTACATTTATGTAATTTATCATTTGTTTCTTGGCTTAGAGTCAAGATGAAAAATGATATTTAGATCAGAGACATTGTCTTATTATAAAGCCACTGCTTTTTAAATCTACCCTTCCTCACCAACGCTTGACCACTTGTGCATGAATGTGTGTGTGCGTGCCCACACATGCACACACATAGGCACACCCAACACCCAAACAGTAGAGGGGGTCCTGTCTAGACTTTTAGGACTTAGATCAGATAAGAAATAGATGAGAAAATTACACAAAGTCAAGAACAGTAATAACAAGGAATGCCAATAATTTCATTTTATAAAAAGTCATTATATAGTACTTAGGTTTTTGTTTTTGTTTTGTTTTGTTTTGTTTTAGAGACAGAATCTCACTTTATCACACTCAGTAGAGTCCTGTGGCATCACAGCTCACAGCAACTTCCAGCTCTTGGGCTTAGGGGGTTCTCTTGCCTCAGCCTCCCAAGTAGCTGGGACCACAGGAGCCTGCCACAACGCCCAGCTATTTTTTGTTGCAGTTTGGCTGGGGCTGGATTTGAACCTGCCACCTCGATATATGGGGCTGGCACTCTACTCACTAAACCACAGGCACTGCCCAGTACTTAGGTATTTTTAAAGGCAAATATTATTACGATTAAAGAATATTGGGTGGCACCTGTGGCTC
>NW_003852561.1:869923-872883 GCF_000181295.1 Otolemur garnettii
TTTTTTTTTTTTTTTTTACTTTAACCATGATAATCATCTCTGCAAGGTAGGTTTTAACATATTTTTTTCTTAATTTTTTTCCCTTCATTCAGTAAGAAGGATAAGCTTTTAGAGTACCCAGTCACCGTGGTAACTGCCAAAAAAATTCTCCTGAAGTTTGAAGAGGTCAGCTAGCAGGGTCAACAACTCTGGCCTCTCTCTGAGCTCGGTCTAGCATGCCCCCGCCTGCGGTTGGAGTGTCAGGACAGATCTGACCCTGGGAGGTGGACCATTCTGGCTCTGATATAAATTTTTCGAGTCAGTTCATGGCCTGGACTCTCCAGGTGGCCTCCAAAATCGATTTTGACCCCCTGACCCTGTCTCACGGAGGCATAGCATCCACCCTAAGTAAGGATTTAGCCAGGAATGACAGCTTTCCACTGAGTGTTATTGGGGACAGTATAAACAGTTTAGAAAGCAAGGAAGGAGGTGTGAGTGCTAGAAATCATTAAAAGCACATTACGAAGCAATTTTAAAAATCTTTGTTGAAAAAAGTTAAAAAGTGTATCTGTACAGAATTCCTGTAATCCTAGGATTTCAAGTCAAAGTTTTGAATATGAATGAGTCACACAGTCGCACATCTTATTCTTTCTAATACTTTGTTACAAATATTCAATAAGATAGGCATACTTACAACAAAGTAGGTAAAACAGGGATGCAATATGTACAGAAAAAGAATGCTAGATATTACATGAATAGGTAAATACTATCTTGTATTTGAAATCCTTAAATTTTCTTTGTATGTTTTGAAATCTTTAAAATAGAAAAAATAAGGAAGCTTAAGAAAAACCCGACGGTCTAGAATAAAGATAAAACTTGTTGCACTCTAAGTGCTTTGCCACTTTGTAAGACAAATAGCCAATACACTTATTTGGGTACAAATGAGAGAAAAAAAATAATAAATGTGGAAAGTTACATTTACAGAGCTACAGAGGAAGAAAAAACTAATACTGTCTCTACGACTTAGTGTATTTTCAATGGTTTAAAATAACAAAAGTTTGGAAAATAAAAATGACGTGTATACATTATTAGTGATTCTTTTTCCTTTTTTGTTTTTTTTTTCCAGGATGCCACTCTGAAAGTTTTATTCTCCCTAGGAAAGTAGAATTCTCTTTGAGAATTTCAGCTTGTGAACTCAGGTTGTAAATGTGATCATCCAGAAGCCAGAACTGCCGGATGGAAGATTATGAATGTTTCTCTTTCTTAAAACCCTTCACAGCATTCCTTCTGTTCATGGTACTTTACTAAAAATTTCCCCCTTTTCCCATCTCTATTGAAAATAGCTCCCGAGGCAACCCTGCAGTGGCTAAACCACTTGCACTGTGGAATTGCTGACCTGCCATTTCATTTGAATCCTTCGTAAAAATTCAATTTTATGTAGGAGGGAATATCCTTTTGGGAGTGAGGAGGGAGGACGAAGGGGGGAGGAGACCGCACAGTTTATGTACATATATATATATATATATTCTCTCTGTGTTTGAAGGCCTCTCCGTCTTGGCTTCTCACTATGTTAAATCCCTATTATAAAACTTATCTTCACAAAGCCTATTATAGTATTCTGAGAACAAATTGGACCATGAATAACTTAGTTGGAAGTGTAGATTATTTTCTACTCAGGGGAAGTTAGAGATGACAACAGCTTAACTAAAAGAATAGTGATTAATCTTAAAGAGATGGATTTCAAAGTTTCACTCTTGATAAAGAGTACCTTTGATATTTCCCCTCTTCAGGCTCAGCGTTTCCACTCTCTTTGTATTCAGAATCTTCCCAGTGATTACACTGTCCCCCAATACAGCATGGGTCTAATCGTAGATGTTTCCCCCCCCCCGAGGTTGTAAATCTGCAACAGAGATGACCGAAGAGACATTCTGCTTCCTATTGGTTAAAATCTATGGTTCCAAAATGGTCCCTAAACTTCCCCAAACTCAATGGCAGGAATGATATTGGGTACAAATCATAGTTTCTCAGTAAGATAAAAGTATTTAAAATTTAAAATGTGTTTTATGCCCTACAGCTTACAAAGGACTTTTCGATTTGTAATTCTGTGTTGGAGGTGAGGCTTTCCTTCCATCGTTTACAGACATATCTTTTAACATCTTAGGAAGTCTGGATAAACAAAATTATACAGGGTTACTGTTCTTTCTCTTGGTCTTTTACCTTTCACGTTCAATACAAATGTTTGCAAAATACTCTAGGAGTAATAAATAAAAGGTTTAGTTACACTGATTTAATGTAACCTATCTAAACATACTGAAATCAAGAAATAAAAAAGGAGGACACCATTTGAGTCTCTTTAGGTTTTGGATTATAATGCTTTAAATGTGTGATGTAACAGTGGCATTGTAAATATGGGAATTCTCATTTTTTTATTTCTTCAACTATATACCAGTAAATTACTTATTTTAAATATACTTAAGTTGAGTCTGTGTATGTAGCTCTGTGGTTAGAGTGACGGCCGCATACACTGGGATTGGCAGGTTTGAACCTGGCCCAAGGCAGCTAAACAACAATGACAACAAAGACCAAAAAATAGCCTGGTGTTGTGGTGTGTGCCTGTAGTCCCCGCTACTTGGGAGGCTGAGGCAAGAGAATCGCTTAAGCCCAAAAGTTGGAGGTTGCTATGAGCTGTGATGCTACAGCACTCTACTGAGGGTGACATAGAGAGACTCTGTCTCAAAAAAATAAATAAATGAACTTAAATTAAGGTTTTTTGCCTCTGGATTATGCTGGCAGCCAGAAAAGTCAGTCAAGCTTTTTAACATTAGACAAAATTTTAAACTGTATATAAAAAGAAAAGCAGCTATTCGAGTTGGATGCTATATTCACAAAATTATTACTAATAACATATTATAACCTTTCTTGCACTAAAAGGTTTTTTTCCTATAAAAACATGACGTTGGCTCGGCGCCTGTGGCTCAAGC
>NW_003852561.1:873187-874256 GCF_000181295.1 Otolemur garnettii
GCCTCCATGTCCAAACTCCCAGGTCGCCTCCCTGAGCTATGAATTAGGACATGCAAAAATGAGGACTCTCATATTAATAAATATGTTTGTTTAGACACTCTTCGGAATTTTTAAGTTATTACCAATCTCATTGGTTTTGCTCATGTGTGTATTTAACAGCTGTCACTGTTTAAAATGAGTTTCTTCCCTTCCTCCCTCTCTCTTCCTCCTCACTCTCTTTCCTTCTTTCTTCTCTCCTTCTTTCTCTCTCTCAAAACTGTTACTCAGGGGCTACCTGTGGCTCAGTGGGTAGGCTACGGGCCCCATAAACTGAGGGTGGCAGGTTCAAACCCTGTCTGGCCCCAGCCAGCTAAACAATGACAACTGCAAAGGAAAATACCCAGGCATCGTGGTGGGCGCCTGTAGTGCCAGCTATTTGGGAGGCTGAGGCAAGAGAATCGCCTAAGCTCAAGATTTGGAGGTTGCTGTGAGCTGTGACAACAGGGCACTCTTCCCCGGGCGATAAAGTGAGACTCTTTAAAAAAAAAAAAGCTGTTACTCATCAGTTTTTAGGTGTTTTTGTTTTAAAATGTAGACTAGCCTGTGGCTCAAAGGAGTAGGGCGCCAGCTCCATATGCTGGAGGTGGCAGGTTCAAACCCAGCCCCGGCCAAAAGAAAAAAAGAACTGCAAAAAATGTAGACTAGCTTGGGTTAAGGGTCTTATCTGACAATACCTTACACCAGACTGACTTACTGCAAACACAAATCACTTGCTTCAAGTCAGAGAACCCATCAGGTGTAATACACAGACCTCTCTGACAACCAAAAGCAAATCCTGAAGAGTAGACTTTTAGTGTTACAGATTCTGGCATTTTCTCTCTTACTTCTTTCTTTCTTTTTTTTTTTTTTTTTGCAGGTTTTGGCTGGGGCTAGGTTTGAACCTGCCACCTTCAGCATATAGAGCTGGCACCCTACTCCTTTGAGCCACAGGCACTGCCCATTACTATCTTTCTAAGTCATCTAAAATATTGGTTAATTTTCATGGGATCTGAAAAGAAAATTTGTCAAACTGCTACATATAATTTGTATT
>NW_003852561.1:874489-876704 GCF_000181295.1 Otolemur garnettii
TCATTGTTGTTTGGCGGGTCCGGGCTGGGGATTCGAACCCGCCACCTTAGGTGTACGTGGCTGGCACCTTAGCCGGTTGAGCCACAGGCGCCGAACCTAATTTGTATATAAGTACATGAAAGTGCCATGCTAGCTGGCATTAGAAAACTTGAGTAAAGGTCAGAGATTCTCACTTTTCTTTTGTCATCTCTGTCTAATATTCTGTGTTATTGGCAGTGCTTGTAGCTCAGTGAGTAGGGCGCTGGCCACATACACCGAAGCTGGTGGGTTTGAGCCTGGCCTGGGCCTGCTAAACAACAAGGACAACTGCAACCAAAAAAGAGGAAGGCATTGTGGCAGGTGCTTATAGTCCCAGCTATTTGGGCAGCTGGGGCAAGAGAATCACTTAAGCCCAAGAGTTGGAGGTTGCTGTGAGCTGTGATGCCACCACACTCTACTGAGGGCAACATAATGAAACTGTCGCAAATATATATATATATATTCTGTGACATCAAAGATATGTTCCGCTCCCTCCCCTCTTGAGGCTGTTATCAATCTGGACAGACGAATAAAATTTTGTCATAATAGGATTTGTTTAAAATGGTAAGAATTCTCCCTAATGAAGTCCTTAAGCCAATCAATAAGGTATAAAATGTTTGGTATTCTTTTCAAAGGAACAATGTATATCTTTGTCATCCATGTCTATTTAGAAAATTATAATGCATAGGGGGAAATTGAGTCAACTGTTTGGATATTTGTCTTTATTATACCAGGTTTTTCTCTGGCTTTTGATGTTGTGACTATATCCACTATATTGGAGTGGTGATAGATAAATACAGTTTGTAGCTACTGGACTTCATTTCCCAGCAAAACCTAGAGTTGTGCTGTTTGTTTTGAGTAACAATTGAATCACTTATTACTTGTTGAATAAGCTTAATTAACTGCCTTCCATAATAGGTATGAGGCATTCCTCGGTTCCATCATGGAATGTTGTGCTAGGTTCTTGGGAAGAAGCAGAGACTGGAATTTAAAAAATACAAAAAGGTAGTGCCTATGGCTCAGTGGGTAGGGCGCCTACCACCATATACTGAGGGTGGCAGGTTTGAACCCGGCCCGGCCAAACTGCAACACAAAAATAGCTAGGCATTGTGGTGGGCACCTGTAGTCCCACCTACTCAGGAGGCTAAGGCAAGAGAATTGCCTAAGCCCAGGAGTTGGAGGTTGCTGTGAGCTGTGACATCACAGCACTCTACTAAAGGCAATAAAGTGAGACTCTGTCTCTTAAAAAAAAAAAAAAAAAGATCAAGACTTGGTCCATCCTCTTCAAGAAAAGAATTGGCTTATATACAAGTATCTTTTCAGAATAAGTTACAGGAAAGTTATGAGCAAGTGGCTGTGAAAATATGGAGAGGCCTAAAGAGACTTTGGAGAAAGTCAGGTTTGAAGAATGGGTAGGACTGTGATCAATAGCCATGGGCCCATCCTCCAGGTAGAGGGGAAAGTTTGTGCAGAATGTCTCATAGGAAATTACTTAATGGATTTAATACAAAATTTCTAGAATAATACAGACTGGTTTTGAATATTATCTATTTTTCTTGAGACAGGTTTGCGTTGTCACCAAAACTAAAGTCACACCCACTTTAAACTCCTGAGCTCAGGCAAGCCCCCTGCCTCAGCCTCCTGCCTCAGCCTCCTGAGATGGATGCCTCACTTTGCTCAGGCTGGTCTCAAACTACAGACTTCAAGTGATGCTCCTGTCTTGGCCTCCCAGAAAGCTAGTATTATAAGTGTGAGCGACTGCACCTAGCCTGAATATTATCTTTTGTTTGTTTTTGAGACAGAGTCTCACTATGTCGCCCTTGGTGGAGTGCCCTAGTGTCATAGCTCACAGCAGCCTCAAACTCTTGGGCTTAAGCAAGTCTCCTGCCTCAGCCTACCAAGTAGCTGGGACTACAGGCACCTGCCACAATGCCTGTCTATTTTTTGGTTGCAGTTGTCATTGTTGTTTAGCAGGCTCAAATCCGCCAGCCCCAGCATTTGTGGCCAGCACCCTAACCATTGAGCTACGGGTGTTTGTTTTTTGTTTGAGACAGAGTCTTACTCTGGGTAAAGCACTGTTGGCATCATAGCTCACAGCAACCTCCAACTCTTGGCTCAAGAAATCCTCTTGCCTCAGTTTTTCTATTTTTAGTAGAGACGGATGGTTTCACTTTTGCTCAGGCTGGTCTCAAACTCA
>NW_003852561.1:877570-879033 GCF_000181295.1 Otolemur garnettii
GGAGGTTGCTGTGAGCTGTGATGCCAGGGCACTCTACCCAGGGGGACAGCTTGAGGCTCTGTCTCAAAACAAAACAAAACATATTTTTTGAATTACTTATGGACCATACACTCTTGATGTTTCCTTATAGAGTTATGAATATATGCAGCATCTTAAAAATGTACTTTCCTTCCCTTACAGGTCAAGGAGATGGAAATGAGTCTTCAGTCTAAGAGAGGAAAAAAAATCATTTTTTAAACTCTGCCATTTGTTCAGAAGCTCTACATTCATGCTTACAATAGTAGATTAAAGTTTAGAAATGCATTTAAATATATTAATATATTCAAAAGCCCATAGAGGCCAGGTGGGGTAGCTCTTGCCTGCTGTCCTAGCACTCTGGGAGGTCGAGGTGGGAGGATGCCTTGAACTTAGGAGTTGGAGGTTGCTGTGAGCTATGATGACGCCAGGGCCCTCTACCCAGGGTAACAAAATGAAACTCTTTCTCAGAAAATAAATGAAAGCCTTCCAGCCTCCAGAACTGTGAGAAAATAAATATCTGCAGTTTAAGTAAAAATAGATAAATAAATACCCATAGAGATATCTTGCCATCAGGCAATGTTAGCCCAATGTTCAAAGAACTTCAGAATCTTTGCATAAAGATGCCAAAAGGCAAAGAAGCAGGAAATAAACATACACTAAATAAATTCTAGCAACACTAGCATCATCCCGTAATAATCAAAATAGTAAACTAGCACAAACGTTCTCAGTGATATAAGGCACAAGAGCCCAGGAAGAAGATATTGGTTAGAAATGTCAGTCTTCCCAGTATGAAATCGTCAGCCAAGGCTCAGCACCCGTAGCACAGTGGTTACGGCCAGCCACATACACCGACGGTTCGAACCAGGCCCAGGCCAGTTAAATAACAATGACAACTGCAACAGAAAATAGCCAGGTGTGTGGCGGCGCCTGTAGTCCCAGCTACTTGGGAGGCTGAGGCAAGAGAATCACGCGGGCCCAAGAGTTTAAGGTTGCTGTGAGGTGTGATGCCACAGCACTCTATTCAGGGTGACACAATGTGACTGCCTCAAAAAAAAAAAAAAAAAAAAAAAAATCCGTAAGCCAAGTAGAAACTAAATCCTAGGCCTAAACTTTGGAAATCCAGGCCGAAGTAATGTTGTACAGGGAGAAAGGGGTTCAAATGTCTTAAACATCAAATTAGTATGAGATTTGAGGCAAATAATGTGGAAAGATCCTTTATTTATTTATTTACTATTTTTATTTATTTTATTTTATTTTTTTATATTTTTGAGATCAGTCTCACTCTGTCGCCCTGGGTAGAATTCCACGGTATCATAGCTTACAGCAGCCTCAAACTCCTGGGCTTACTCAGTCTGCTTGCCTTAGTCTCCCAAGTAGCTGAGATTACAAATGTGTACCGCAATGCCCAGCTAGTTCTTTATACTTTTAGTAGAGACAGGTTCTCG
>NW_003852561.1:879778-893203 GCF_000181295.1 Otolemur garnettii
AAAAAAAAAAAAGAAAGATTCACATGTAGCCTTATAGGATAGATCAACACCTGTATTTTTAGTGCAGATGAAATCTCTCTCTTTCTCAAGCTGGTCTTGAACTCCTGAGCTCAAGTTAATGCACCTGCCTTGGCCTCCCCAGATGCAGAGACACCGAGCCTGGCTAGTCAGCAAAACTTTTGAACACTTGTAGTAGGAGGCGAGGTGCCCTGTAGCTTCTCTTCAAAGAAAAAGCTGTTCCAATTACCAGAGAAAGGTGTTGTGCCTCCTGCCTTTGGAGACGTGAACAATGCACATGTAAGGCTGCACCCAAAGTAAATTATTGACATTGCCTTCAGTACCTCTTGAGAATTACTTGTCTGTAAAGCTTTTCCTTCATAATTACTACAGCTATATATCAAGAGCCCCAGCTCTGTAATTCTAAACTTGACTATGGCGCTTCAAACAATACAAAAGTTTATACAAGCAGAAGTGAACGTAGTTTATAGAATGGAAAGCAAAAGTGCCTTCGGTCACTTCCTCAGAAGTGTGTATCCTCCTAGATCTCGGTGAGAAAGAGATATATAAATGGATGTGTGGCTGGAAAGAGACAGATGATAGACAGATAGAAAACAGATAGATGATAGACAGACAGATACACAGAAAATAGTTGAGAGTGTAGACTCGGAATCTGGACAGTCAAGGTCTGAGTCTGAGTTCTATTGCTTTTTATGCTTTCAGCCTCAGTTTTCTCATCTGTGAAAGTGGAGACAAGAATATAGGTTAAGCATCCCTAATCGGAAAATCCAAACTCTGAAATCTTCCAAACTCCAAAGTTTGGAGATTTTTTTTTTTTAAAGACAAAGTCTCACTTTGTTACCTGGTAGAGTGCCTTGGCATCATAGCTCAAAGCAACCTCAAACTCTTGGGCTCGAGTGAATCTTTGCCTCAGCTTTGTGCCCGCCACAACACCCAGCTACTTTTAGAAATGAGGTCTTCTCTTGCTCAGGCTGGTCTGGAACCCTTGAGCACAGGCAATCCATCTGCCTCTGCCTCCCAGTGTGTTAGGGTAACAGGTGTCAGCCACTGCACCCGGCCTTGTTTTTGTTTTTGAGACAGGGTCTTGCTCTGCCATCAGGCCTGAAATGTAGGGGTATGTATCATCCTTAGCTCACTACAACCTCAAACCCCTGAGCTCAAGTGATCCTCCCACCTCAGCCTCTCGAGTTGCTAGGGCTACAGGGAAGTGCCACCACACCCAACTAATATTTCTATTTTTTGGTAGAGACAGGTCTTGCTCTTACACAGCTATTCTCAAACACCTGACCTCAAGCATTCCTCCTACCTCAACTCTCTACAGTGCTAGGAATATAGGTGTGAGTCACCATGCCTGGGCTCTAAAACTGTGAGTGCCAACATTACATCAGTGGAAAATTCCATACCTAACTTCATGTGACAGGTTGAGGTCAAAACACAGTCAAAACTATATTTCATGCACAAAATTATTAAAAAGACACTTTTTAACCATCTGGCTATGTGTATAAGGAGTACCTGAAACATAAATGAATATCAAGTTCAGATTTGGGTCCCATCCCCACAATATTTCATTATATATGCACAAATATTCCAGAATCCAAAAAGACCCACATAAGTCCAAAATCCAAAACATCTCTGATCCCTAGCATTTCAGATAAGGGATACTCAACTTTTACTATCTCCTGGGGTTACGGTTAGGGTTAAGTGAGTTTATAGGTGAATTACTCGGAGCAGTGCTTGGCACACGGTAAGCATTACATGTGGATTAAACTGCTTTTATGAATATACACGTACTGAATTATTTTTTAGACAAATGACATTTTTACTCGATTTTTATCTCACGTCATAATACATCAGGGAGAATATGCTGATAACATGGATAAATCTATTTTTGCTCTTTGTACAGATATCTGCTACATAATGTTCCCACCATGGGTTTGGCTAAGAAGTGATTTGACTGTTCCGTTGATAGATGTTTAGGTAGTTTCCTGGTGTTTCCTATTCAAAGTAACTGCTAATACCTTATCTTTGAATATAAAATAAGGGCTACAGAACGAAATATTGTATGTATACCCCCATGTTATAAGTGATTAAAATGAGGCTCAGAGAAGTTTAGTAGATTTCCTACTAACGTCATATAGCTAGTCAGTAAGAGATTTTATAAGCGAACTAATTGAATATTAGAGTTCCATGCTGTTTCTCCTCAAATTTTTCCATTTGATCCAAAATAGCTCCACGAATACAGAGGTCTTATGTCACAATAAGACATTCTTCTGTTTTCTGAAATAAGTACCAGGCAACTACAAGTAACTATGCTGTCGGAGGGGGCATGAGCAGAGAGACGTGAGGAAGAGAGGGACATAGTGACAGACGGAATAGAATGTAAGCCTGGCCATGTTTTAAGTGCTGAAACACTTAGAATTAAGACACTAATCTTAAATCCTTAAATGGTTTGAAATCAGGATAAACAAAACATGGTGGTGGGGGAGAGGTGGAGAGAATGACTTACTGTTCGACTATTTGGGGGAGAACTTTACTTGAAAAGTGCCACATGTTACTTCTAGTCCTCATGGTCACATGCCCTGATTTAACTCTACCCAGACTCTATAAGACTGAAACCTGGCCTGGTGCAGTAGCTCACACCTGTAATCCTAGCAGTCTGGGAAGCTGAGACAGGAGAATCCCTTGAGCTCAGGAGTTCAAGACCAGCCTGAGCAAGAGGAAGACCTCCCCCCTACTAAAAATAGAAAAATTAGCCAGGAATAGTTGCAGGCACCTGTAGTCCCCGCTACTCAGGAGGCTGAAGCAGGAGGATCACTTGCATCAGGAGTTTGAGTTTGCTGTGAGGTAGGCTGATGCCATGGCACGCTAGCCTGGGCAACAAAGTGAAACTCTGTCTCAGAAAAAAAAATAAAGACTATGTTGAAGTTCAGAATTATTGTATTTTCTGCTAGATTTCTAGATTATTCAATGACTTCAGGACTAAGCAAATGACTTCTCCAAGTTAAAATTTCCTTTTATATAAACCAGAATCGAACATCTGCTTTGCTGGGAAATAAGATGACTTCATTTTGTTGATGTTTATCTGAAATTTTGAAAAAGCCTAGAAGGTGCAAACTGTAATACTTTTTACTATTAGTGAAAGAAACGCTCAAATTTAGAGATGTGCAGGGTGTACTGTAAGTTTCAAGCAGAGGACGGGAAAACAGTGAAGCGCCGTAAGAGATATTTCTTAGATATTACAAAATTGCTTGTGGTCAATCTGCTGTTTACCTTGTCCTTCTGTCTCTGAGTTATGATAACATGAAAAAAGCCTACGAAAATACTTATCAGAATCAGTGGGACACAATGCAACAATTTAACTCCTAATGACAGCCACCTCTAACTATGAATGACATGTAATAAATTATGTTTGAACTCGATTTTCAGCAGCAGGTCCTTATTCTGCCACCCAGACAGCCCTGTAAAGTTGCACTGTGGCCTTAATCCCACTTGGATGTGTGCCCCACTGCCTCTACTTTCCATCATTCTGGTGCTTTAGTCTTCTTGAATAAGTGAACAATCTTTGTTTCTGTACCTTATTAGGCCAAAGACCATAACAGCTAGTGATGGCATCGGCATGCCCTGCGGGCAGGATTCTCTGCAGACCCAGCCAACCTTCAACAAACCCCTTTTTATACTCCTGTTTCTAGGAAGAATTATGATGGCGGTGCCCTGCTGTTGATCAGTCAAATCTGTGGTAGGCCTAGAGAGATAAGTCCTGTAAGTGTGGTGTACTGTAAGACAGCGGCTTCCATTCATTAGGAGCTTGTGTGTAATAAACCACCGAAAAGGGGGGGCGGTGGGGAGGCAGCTGCAGTGCACAAGAGCAAACAACGCATCTCATTCTTGGGAGCCAAAACTTTGTAATTTGCTACTGGGCAGCCTGCGCTCTCTGACATTCTTTCTGACAGCACAGTGGTACCCTCTCTATAGTCACTGTTTGACCATGAACCTAAGAAATCCTACTTCATAACTATTTATGTATTTATAATAGAATGTTATTAAGGGCAAGGTGAAAAAAACGCTTTCAAACAGCTGACTCTGGCAACCAAAATTTCTGAGTTCGGGGGACATTTCCCTTTGCCAACTGACAAGCTTTAAAAAGTTTATGGTAGCCGTTGTTTCGAAGCACTGATTTTGTGGGGCTGACACTTCAAACAATACCTGTTAACGGTATAATATTCGGTAATATTCCCTAGGAATGAATGATGTCTGATGTCTCTTTGGCAATATATTTTTCAGATATAAAAAAAGTTCCTAGCAACAGTCTATGAAGGCGTAAACTAAATTTTACTTGTTGTATACTAAGTATCTAGGACACAGTACTTTGAAACAGTGCTGAAAATTACTTACCTGCCTACACCAAAATGTAGAAAATAATTTAATTGTGAAAGGAAGACAGTTTACCTATTGGGCAAGGGAGGGATTAAGAAAAACCTCTCAATAGGTTCTTTAATGCAGGGTGGGTTAACCTAATAAGAAGAAAACACACTTGAATTTGCTTACGACAACTTAACGAGAAGCTGAAAAATGCTGCAGTTTCTCCTTTTCACACTCAAAGCAGGTGCACGGCACGGGGATCTCAACCCTGCGCTTGCTCCTCGTCAGCCCCCCGCTGCTCTCCCGAGTGAGAGCGGAATACTGGACATTCTAGGCATTTTTTCTCTACCACTCCGAACTCAGGGTCAACAGAGTGGCTATGGCAGAGTGGAAGGCATGCCAGTAGTTTTGGAATGCTCGCAGGTGTTTCAAAAGCAAAGGATTCTTCTCAGAGCCACATCTGCATTTGGCTTGTGCCATTTGTGCTAAAGCCTGTGGTGTTTTTGTTTGCTGGTTTGACAGATTGACAGCTAATGGCCAGGCCGCTGGAGTTCTCTAGAAATCAACTAGCCTGAATTACCCATAATTTTTCTCCCCTCCTTGGAATGAAAA
This sequence comes from Otolemur garnettii, assembly GCF_000181295.1. Lineage (NCBI taxonomy): Eukaryota > Metazoa > Chordata > Mammalia > Primates > Galagidae > Otolemur > Otolemur garnettii. The sequence goes on from NW_003852561.1 coordinate 884,768, forward strand.
TGTGTTGTTCTGATGTTCTGGGTTTTGGTCTGCTTTCATCATTTTTTTGTTAAATTGTTACCTCACTTTAAGTTAAGATGAACTAAGGTCCTTGGTAGCATAATAACATCTAAAAGAAGTTTTCAAAACCAAGTGGTCTTTAACACTTACTTAAAGAGATTTGTAGCATTTAAATAAATATTGGGATATCACAAAATTTTGAAAATTCAAATAAAACATCTGTGTTAGTGATAATACTGGGAACTTGGATGCAAAAAATTGCAAATTTTAAACTTTCTAATATATTTTTTTATTTTTATTTTTATTTTTTTTTTGAGACAGAGTCTCACTTTGTCATCCAGAGTAGAATGCCCTGGCATCATGGTAGCTCACAGCAACCTCAGACTCCTGGGCTCAAGCAATCCTCCATCCTCAGCCTCCCAAGTAGCTGGAACTACAGGCGTTCACCACCACACCTGGCCAGTTTTTCTATTTTTAGTAGAGACTGGGTCTTGCTCTTGCCCAGGCTGGTCTCGAACTCCTGAACTCAAAGTATCCACTTGCCTCTGCCTCTCAGAGTGCTGAGATTACAGGCATGAACTACTATGCCAGGCCTAACTTTTAAACATTTTTAAACCTAAGAAGAAATTCTCATTTTAAGTTAATTTTAAAGGCTCATTTCCTTTTCTTGTCAGTTAACAGTGTTTATAAATATATATACCATATATATATATATATATGCATGTGTGTGTTTTATCAACCATGTTACCGCAAAGCCAAGTAAACATGGTAAACGCGTGTGAAAGCCAACTTTAGGATGGTTATCTTTTGTTGTAAAGTTAAATCAGAATTCTTATTAACGTTCTCTGTATATAAGTAGTGCCTCATGGAATTAAAAGTCCGTGCTACCATTATTACTTTACTATACTGTAATTCCTATTCTCTTAATATTGAAGTGATAAGGCCTTCACCCTATCACCCTATCTGGAAAACCTAAAATAATAAAGGAACACCAAGTGCTAAGCAAACGCACAGTGTCACAGGCATGTTCATAATACCGTTTCACATTCCTTCCCCGATAGAAACACTTCCTTCCCTTACCTACATAATGCCACTTTACTGGAAAGAACCTCTCCTTCTAACAAAACATCTCAACTTGGTGTCTTACTTGCTAAGATACTTCCAGCTCCACAGGCCTATCTGTGTAATAAAGTTTCCATGGAGCCCTACACTGGAGAAAAAGCAAAGCAAAGCAAAACACAGGTCCTTTCAGGCCTAGTTGTAGTCAGAGTCAGACCTGGCCAACTGAACGTAGGCATAGTGCATTGCTGTGACTTGAGTGAGAAATTATTTGTTAAAAAGTCAGGCGGTGCCTATGGCTCAGTGAGTAGGGTGCCAGCTCCATATGCCGAAGGTGGCAGGTTCCAACCCGCCTAGGCCAAAGTGCAGCAAAAAAATAGCTGGGCATTGAGGCAGGTGCCTGTAGTCCCAGCTACTTGGGAGGCCGAGGCAAGAGAATTGCTTAAGCCCAAGAGCTGGAGGTTGCTGTGAGCTGTGAGCTGTGACACCACAGCACTCTACTGAGGGCAACAAAATGAGACTCTGTCTCCAAAAATAATAATAATTATAATATTTATCAATCTTTTTAACTTTCTAAAAGAAGGATTTCTTTCTTGTTACCTCAATAGGGATCAGACTAAAAGAAAAAGGAAATAAGTATACTCAGGTCTTTCTTATTTGTAGTTATGTTATCAAATTTACCAATGAAAAACAAGATGACCAGCTAAATTTGAATTTCAGATAAAGGACAATTTTTTAGGGGAATAGGACATGGGACATATAGTGAAAGATATTTGTTTTTCATCTGAAATTCAAATCTAACTGGGTATCTTGTTTTTTCCTAATTTGGCAACCATCTTTGAAGTAAAGTTTGAATAATAACAAACTCATGATCAGAAGCCTTATAGTTTGAAGGGCTTAAATTTTTAAATTAGGTTTTATTTTCATGATATTCATAAAAGATTTCATTAGGAATTTCAATTGCCTCTGAGAGTCACGGGATTAATGATAACAGCTATTATGATTGAGTGGCTGCTCAGATACACTCAGATGTTTCCCATTTATTATCTTATTTAATCTTCATAGTAACCTGCCGAGGCAGATGATCTTATTCCCATTTTGCAGATGCAAAAACTGAGAGCAAGAAACATGAAGCAACTTTCATTGAGTTCAAGAACCAACAGATAGAGGAACTAGAATTGGAAACCAGCTCAGTCAGATCTCAGATTTGGGGCTTTTTCCTCGTAGCTACGGTGGCCTGTTAAACTTGAAAGTTCATTAAAATCACAAACGTTTATAATCAGCTGATTAGAACTATTATTAAACATTATAATGCTTGGCACTTTTTATACCTACCTGTCTCTTTTGCTAGTTTTCACAGAAATGTCAGTGTCTCAATATTTCTTAATATCTTCCCTTAGGCAAGTGGTCACATTATTTTACAATGTCACATTAAACTAATAATGTCACATTATTTAAGACAATCAAAGTTTGTCTTTTGATCGAATCAAGCGTGTTTCCATTATTGTTTCATTATTGTTCTAAAATTAAAGCACATTTGCACACAACCTCTGACTGTATCGGCCAATGGTCTGTGTATTTTGTTTTGTTGCACTTCCAAAGTTTTATTTACTTTACAAACAATTCAGAAACATCTAGAGCATCAGTGGCTCTCTTGCCCAAAATACCAAAATAGAAACAATCCTTGCTCAAAGCCTTACGCCCCCCTGCCTCCGACAGGTCACAGCCATAAAGTATTGAATTGTAGGCTCTCGCCCCCCGCCCCCCAAACACTGTACTTCAGCCCCTGGTTTACCTTAGCCTGGGGAGCCCTGTATGATGCAAATGCTGTTATACAATGGTGCCCCACCCCCAGTGCTTTTTATCGTTCTTTGATATTACTTAGAAGGTGATTACATAGCTTCATTTATTTCTTTGAATACATAGGTTTCATGGTCATTAAAATAATCACAGACTCATCAGTTCTCCCCATGCTTAAGTAAGATCAGCACAACCCAGAACAAGAGCCTTCTTCATTCCTCTATTCACCAGGATTCCTCCTTCCCTTCTCCTCTCTTTCACTCTCCCTCTCCTTTCTTTAATCCCATCCTTTCTTTCCACCCTCAAACCCAACATACAGAAGAATACAATAATTTTGTAAATACCGTAGTTCTTTCTGTAGTGAATCATAACATTTATTCAGCTGTTATCCAAGACACAGTGAAATGTTGCCTTGTACAGACTGTCAGAGGCGGCTGTAGCAATTTTTGAGTTTGCTAGAGGAAAAAAAAAGCCTGCTGGTCCGGCCTTCCACGCCAGTCCAGCAAGGAAGTGGTTAATAGGATGAGTAAAGGCTATTTTTAAGTCTGGCTCCCCTCTCTGATACACTCTTGAAAATTCACCCTGTATGGCAGAAATCCTAAATTGCAGTGCCCTGCACCCCACTGAAACTCTTCAGTCTGCTGTAAGTAAGCCTCAGCATGGGCAAGATTGGGGGTGAACAGCTGGAGGAGGGGCGCAAGCCCTGGGCCTTTGTAATGGAGGGGGAAACACCGGGATCCTGCCGAGAAGGAACACAGAAACCCTCAAGGCACAGAGAAATAGACCCAGACAAAAGCCCCGTTACAGGGTTGCAAATCACCCCACTGCTGTTATTTTATTTACTGTGGTCTGCGGGAGGATTGTTTTCTCTTTGCAAAAATTTTAAGCTCCATGGGCTTTTCTCCTCCACGACAGCGGTCACTTACACCACAGTGCCACATACAGACGGTCTTCACCTTCAGCTTCCGTAAGGAAGGGGGGGCACCTTGCCTAGTCGGGACACAGCGGGTGCAGAGAGAAGCAGATACGTTTCCAGCCTGCCAGTTCCTTCCCAGGGACACAAAACTCAAGTAAGGACTTACATTAGTCCCACCCGGGTGGCTTTGCTCTGTTTTTCTGGTTTTCTTTGATTATTTTTCTTAAAGATGACACCTATGTCATTCTTTTGCACTTCAATTTATTTAGATGTGGGAAGGATGGAAAAGGCGCCCTAACTTGGACAATATCGGGATCAATACGCACAGGGGAACATTTTCCCCTGTGAAATAATAATTTTTTTCAATTTTTTTTTTTTATTGAATGGTAACTATGTACATTAATGCACTTCTGGGGTACAGTGTGGGGTTTTCACACACAATCCGAAACACTTCCATCAAACTGGTTAACATAGCCTTCATGTCATTTTCTTAGTTATTGTGTTAAGACATTTATATTCTAATTTTAGAAAGAGTCACTTGTACCCTTGTAAGATATTTTTTTCAAATTTGATAGAAATATCGTATCACTAGAGCAAAACATATGCCATGAATTTGAGATATTTTCATTGTGGAGCTAGGATAGAAAGAAGGCCAATAGAAATGGTCATTTTAAAATCTCAAGGGAAAGAAACGTCTGTGAGTGTAAGTTTTCCTTTGCACAAGTTTCTTAGGCTATTTATAAAACGTGACTACTTCTTCATTGGACAGAGGGGCAGGGGGGAGGGAGAAAGCAAATGCGCCTGGAAAAGAAAAAGTGGTTTCTCTCTCCATGGAAATATTTGGCTTACTTTGGCTTACTCTCTCTCTCTTCAGAGAGCTGCAAGTTCTGCATTAGGGCGGCGGGGGAGGAGTGAGACTCACCTTACAGTGACCAGAGGAGCACAGGCACCTTCTGCTTAGACAATTTTATTGTCACGGCTAGGAGGTTGAAAGAAGGACTTGCCATAAGTGTGCCCAATTTAAGAAAAATAAAAAAGTGAAATTTACCTCTGACAAATGCACGGAGGTATTTACTGGGTGTTTGAGCAGGTAATTAGCACCCAAACCAGGTTTCAGGAAATAGTTCTGGTCACCTCAAATGAAGAATATATAATGAGCTGAAGAGCTTTATTTTCAATGGATGATTTACTCAGGACAATAGGCCAAACAGAACTGGGTAAAGGGTTTACAGATGGTAACTTGAGAAGCAGTGGGCTTTCTAAACTGGAGCTCGGCGTTGTCCTCTTCAATCTCCCCCCTTTTCCCTCCACAAAATCCACACATACCGTAACTTTTCTTGAAAAGCTGGACATAGTCCTTAAAAAAAAATGTATCAAAGAAACACAGGCAGAGTAAAAGAAATAATAGGCGCCAATTGCCTGTTGGCGTCTAGATCTAAATAGTTTTAGGTTATTTCAGGGTAAAACTTTTGTGATTGCATTTTAGCTTACTTTCCAAAGTTCGGGTATGGAGTCTTACTGAGGAGTTTCTGGTAGTGGGTGACAGGTGATGGCTGGGAAGATTACCCATTCTCTTCAAAGGCTGTTCAGAAGACTGACAACACCAGAGACCCAAGATAACCATGTACAAAATAGTCCAATAGTTCTTAACTCACGATGTTACATGCTTTTGTTGATTTAAGAAAGGCTCCTTACCCACAGGCCCTGTGTTTTGCTGGGTTGTAAGCATTGCTATTTCTAGTTAAAAAAAAAAAAAATTACCTGCAATAGTAACTCTGATAACAAATAATAGTAGTTAACTTTCACCAGCTGAGTCACTTGTTGTATACTGAAAGATGAATCTTACTTCATTATAATCAAAAATGTTTGCATTTACAGTTAAACCTCTGTCACCCCTTGCCCCTTTGCATTTGGTACACATTTAAGCCAAAAGAAGGTAAATGTCTTTATTTTAGAAACTAGGAAATAGATTTAGAGAGTTCAAATTGACTGCCCGAGGTCATCCAGAGTCAGAGACTGGACAAAACCCAATATTTCCCAATGCTGAATTTTGACTCTTTTCCCAGGGCATTAAGCTATCTTCTTACCAGATTAAGAACAAGAGAGTAGCCTTCAAATGCAGAGTCTACTGAGGCATGCTTTCTGTCATTATGCGCTCCAACAAACTATTAATTACAATTGTTTTGCGCTGTTTACCAGTTCTGGTGATGTCAGATCCTTGTCTTGGATTCTGTTAGCCCCTTGGGATGGCAGAAAATTTTGTTGACTCTGTTGCCTGTGGTTTGAGCATCTGTTCTAAATCATGATTGCGGCTGCCATTTGGAAATCCATACTCTGACACTGTTACCAGAATTGTCCTTTAAAAATGCATTAAGCTCTTGGTGGGTCACCAGCCCTTTCATGAGCGTTCCTTAATTTTATAGGAAGTCCACAGGGGGACTACATGTTGGAGTTGAAGGGTAGAGGTTAGAAGAGTGAAGCAGTGGCAGAAGCTGTTTTGTTTCAGAGGTCTGAATCGGAAAATAAGACGCTGGGATGTGCGATGTGATGGCCAAGCACCAAGCATTCACAAGGACTTTGGAAGCAGGAATGAAAGCATAGGTATCCCCGGGCACCCTTCCCAAGTCCCTCTGGAAGGCGTACTGGGCGCCCATTCATCTGACTCACTAACACTCGGCGTTCATGGAACTACGGAGGACTTTCAAAAGATATCCCATCTTGAGATGAATATTTGCTTTTGAAAAATAAGCCTTGATGTCACACTTTGCCCTTTCTGGAGCTAATTCTTCGTACTTCAGTGTCCCTAATTATCCTTTGTTGCTTAGGCTGCTACGTCCTTGAAGGTTAAAAACTTTTTCTGAAACAAGGAGATTAGTGGACATAAAACATGTAGAGCAGTGCGTGGCCGCAGTGTTTGCAAACGTTTGCCATTACCATTATGATTCCTGCCATCACATGTCTTTTGCTGATTGCCATTCCTGGCACTGGAGATCCAGTAAACATTAAGGTCCCCTGAGTTGTTTATAGTCCCCTAAAGTAAGCAGATAAGCTGATGGGTCATCCCAGGAGGCAGGTACTGGTAGAAGCATGCAGAAGATGTTGTGGGAACAATTAGGAGGGGCAGGCAGATTTCCCCGCCCCACCCTGGATTTTCTAGATCCCAAAGCTTGGGACCTAGGATGCCATGTTTTCCAAAGCTCTTCAAGCAATTCCAAGGTAGCCTTGGGACGTTTGCCTAATCTCAATTAGTCTGGAAGAAAGTTCTGAGAAAGCTCTTTCAGAGGCGTTGATGTTAAAGTGTGATCTGGAAGAATGAAGATGATCTCAGGCTGAGGGAAAATTGCTTAAAGAAAGGTAGGAAAGAGCCTCTTCTGTTTGGAGAGCTGCCAGCACGTGCATTGCCCCCACCCTAGAAGGAGGATCTCGTGGAAATGGCATGCAAAGGCAGGTGACCAAATACATCATTTCTCAAGCCAGGACACTTTGGCTTTTGAATTAATATTAGGTTACATTACTGCATCTGTAAGGTCAAGTCCAAAATCTGAGCTGTGGTTGAGTTTTTCACCCAGGACGTGTGCCATACAGCCCTACATTGTACCCTATAGGTGAGAACTAATCAAGCCCCCTCCCCTCCCTTTTGAATTTAGTTGTGTTTTTGTCTTGTGTGGGCCTGTAGTTGTTGATCTACTATTTTCAGGTTAATTATTGAGTACATGAGATGATTACTTTTCTATTCTTGAGATACTTAGGAGAATGTTCTCCAAATCCCTCCAATCCCTAAATGCAAAAGATGCAAAGTCTCCATCTTTCCGTATGGCTGAGTAGTCCACGGTGTACACACAGCACAGTTAATTAACCCATTCTTTTTTTTTTATTAAATCATAACAGTGTACATTAATACTATCATGGGGTACAGTGTACTGTTTCTCTATACAATTTGAAGTATTTTCATCCAACTGGTTAACATAGCCTTCATGCCTTTTTCTTAGTTATAATTAACCCATTCTTGGTTTGATGGGCTCGTGGGTTGTTTCCACATCTTTGCAACTGTGAATTGCAACACATTTTAGAGTGAAAGGAAGTGTTCTCAGTAATCACATGGAAGAACAGGCACTCTCCACAGGAGACGATGACAGGGCACCCTGAGCTCTGAAGAGATGCTGAGGGTCCTTCCAAAGGTGGAGCAGTTTGAGCATTGCCCAAGGCCATTAAAGAGTGTGACGGGCTGGTGACAAGATCAGATCTGTGTTTTAAAGTTTTTACTGCCACTCTTCTTTGGAAGTAAAATGTGCTGGAGACCGAGGCAGGTGGATGGGGCCCAGGAGTTTGAGGTTGCCCTGAGCGTTATGCCATGACGCTCTACCCGGGGCAACACAGCGAGACACAGAGAGAGAGAAGAAAGAGATGTGCCGATTTTAAAGAACAGTTCATATTTCTACAGTGTCTTTGAATATGTCATTTAGCTTTGGTCTTTGTAAGGATCCTGATGCAATGCTGAAAATATACTTAGCAATTAAAATCAGACCGAAAGGCAGGTCCGAGTCATCCACAGTACTAATGACTGGTCTTAGAATAACATCATTTCATTTTTATAATAATATCTACCTGCATATGAGTATATATATCTTATAACAATAAACATTCATTATTTATTTCTTCTT
>NW_003852561.1:894012-895259 GCF_000181295.1 Otolemur garnettii
CCCAGCTATTTTTTTGTTGCAGTTTGGCTGGGGCAGGGGCTGGGTTCAAAACCACCACCCTCGGTATATGTGGCTGGTGCCCTACCCACAGATGCTGCCCTAATTTTTCCATTTTAGTGAGCACAGGGTCTTCTCTTGTTCAGGGTGGTCTCAGACTCATGAGCTCAAGAGATCCTCCTGCTTCAGCCTTCCAGAGTGCTAGGATTACAGGCATGAACTACTCGGTCCCACCCAGGGACCCCTTTTGAGGGAGTGAAGTTTGGGCAGAGACCTGAATGGACTGAAGGAGTGACCTGACTGACCCTCCAAAGGTCAAGTGTTTCAAAGAGAGAAAACAGGAAGTGCAAAGGCTCTGAGGAGGAACAGAGGAAGCGCAAAGCCCTTTCTGACCAGGCTGCTCTCAACCCCACAGCATAGGCCACAGGGCTTCATGTAACCTGGCCTCTACCGACCTGCTCTGCCTCCCAAAGTCTATGAGCTATGGTTGGCAGTGGCTGTTCTTGAAAGATGAGGAAATCCTGGCACCTCAGCTTTCCTCCACCTTACTCTCCTAACTCTGTTACTTGAACAACATTTTTTCAAGGGGAAGGGAAGAACTCTAACACTGAGCGTCTCTACTCTACAGGTAGTGTGCTTTACACGTACAAATCTGTCTTATACCAGTCCTACGACACTGACATGGTTGTCACCATTTGCAATTAAGGAAACAGACTCATAGGGGTTAGATAAGTTTTTTGTAGCTATATTTTATTAATAAGTGCCAAGGATGGTGGTATGTTTCTATAGTCCCACTTGAGAGGCTGAGACAGGAGAATCTCTTAAGCCCAAGAGTCTAAAACCAGCCTGGCAACGTAACAAGAGCCTGTCTCAAAAACAAGGCAATTTATCCTTCCCTTTCTTCCTTCCTTCCTTCCTTTCTTCATTCCCTCCTTTCTTTTTTTTTTTTTTTTGAGACAGAGTGACACTATGTCACCCTCAGTAGAGTGCTGTGACATCATAGCTCACAGCAACCTCCAACTCTTGGGATTAAGGGATTCTCTTGCCTCAGCCTCCCAAGTAGCTGGAACTATAGGCATCTGCTACAATGCCCAGCTATTTTTTGATTACAGTTGTCATTGTTGTTTAGCAGGCCTAGGCCAGGCTCGAACTCGCCAGCTTCAGTGTATGCGGCCAGTGGCCTACTCACTGAGCTACAGGCACCAAGCCTGCTCTTGCTTTTTCTTTCTTTCTTTTCTTTCTTTCTTTCT
>NW_003852561.1:895401-904789 GCF_000181295.1 Otolemur garnettii
TCTCTCTCTCTCTCTTTCCCTCTCCTTTTTTCCTTCCTTCCTTCCATCTTTATTTTGTGGAAAACTGAAATTTATTTTAAAAATTTCCTGTAACTATAAATCTATAAATGCTATGTTATTTTTCTTCTGGATTAAAATATCATTAAAATTATTAATAAAGAATGTTCAATTTTGCCAGGCACAGTGGCTCACACTTGTAATCATAACACTCTGGCAAGCCAAGGCAGGTGGATTGCTTGAGCTCTGGAATTTAAGACTAGCCAGAGAAAGAGCAAGAACCCATCTGTACTAAAAATAGAAGAACTAGCTGGATATTGTATCAGGTGCCTGTAGTCCCAGCTATCTAGGAGGCTGAAGCAAGAGGATTGCTTAAGCCCAAGAGTTGGAGGTTGCTGTGAGTTATAATGCCAAGGCAGTGTTAGCCAGGACAACAGAGTGAGTCTCTGTCTCAAAAAACAAAAAAAAAGTTCAATGTCACCAGAAAGTGTAATTTTACAAATTTCATTACAAGTATCAGACATAAAAAGGGAAATCATATTATAAAAACCTCTCTAAGTGGATGGACTGGGATTTTTTTTTTTGAGACAGAGTCTCACTTTATCTTTCTTGGTAGAGTGCTGTGAAATCATAGCTCACAGCAACCTCCAACTCCTGGGCTTAGGCGATTTCTCTTCTCTCAGCTTCCCAAGTAGCTGGGACTGCAGGCATCCACCACAACGCCCAGCTATTTTTTTGTTGTAGTTCAGCCAGGGTCAGGTTTGAACCCACCACCCTCAGTATATGGGGCCAGTGCCCTACTCACTGAGCCACAGGCGCCACCCTGTTTTTGTTTTTTTGGCTTTGTTTTTCTTTTTTTGAGACAGTCTCTTTTTGTTACCCACACTAAAGTGCTATGATCTCAGCCTAGCTCACAGCAACCTCAAACTCCTGGGATCAAGTGATCTTTCTGCTTCAACCTCCCAAGTAGCTAGAACTACATGTGCCCACCACCATGCCCAGATAATTTTTCTATTTTTAGTAGAAATAGGATCTTGCTTTGCTCAGACTAGTCTCAAACTCCTGAGTTCAAGTCATCCTCCTGCCTCAGCCTTCCAGAGTGCTAGGATTATAGGCCTGAGCCATGACACCCAGCTCTACTGGGATTTTTTTTTTTTTTTTTGAGACAGAGTTTTACTTTGTCCTCCTGGGTAGAGTGCAGTGGCATCATAGCTCACAGCAACCTCAGACTCTTGGGCTCAAGTGATCCTCTTGCCTTAGCCTCCAAAGTAGCTGGGACTATAGGCTCTTACCACAAAGCCCAGCTAGTTTTTTTAGAGACAAGGTCTTGCTCTTGCTCAGGCTGGTTTTGAACTCTGGAGCTCAGGTGAGCCACCTACTTCAGCCTCACAAAGTTTTAGGATTATAGGTGTGAGCCACTGTACCTGGCCTTGAGATTTTTATTATTTATTTATTTTTATTTAATTAATTAATTAATTTATTTATTAAGATAGAGTGTCACTATGTTGCCTCGGTAGAGTGAGCATCACAGCTCACAGCAACCTCAAACTCCTGGGCTTAAGTGATTCTCTTGCCTCAACCTCCTAAGTAGCTAGGACTGGGTGCCTGACACAGCGCCTGGCTATTTTTTATTGCAGTTGTTGTTGTTTTTGGCAGACCCATGTTAGGCCTAGGCTAAAGTAGAAAAATACCGGTTAACTCCTGGCATATTTCTGGGCTGCAAGCCCTCAACAAAATGGAGTAAGTCTGGTTCACTTCCATGACAGATGGGAAAGTACTCACTAACTTCTTGCTTGACTCAGACTAGTCTTCGGGAAGTACTGGAGTACCAACTATCCCTGGACTGACCTTTAAGAAATACCAGATGGGGAAAATATTAAACAAAGAGGTATGACATATAGCTAACTAACCACAAAATTCTGCTTCTGTACAATGCTTGGTTGCCACCCTACCTGGATGCCCCTGGACAGCCTGCATGCCAACTAGGATGCAGACCAAGCTGATCCCTTAAGCACTCGGGCTGCTCTCAGAAACCCCATGTTGGGACATTGAGGCAGTTGCTGGCTGGCTCTTCAATAAAGGGACTCTGCTGTGAATTCAGCTTATGTGTCAGTGTGGTCTTTGTGGAACTCCTGGGCACAACACCCAGGCCAGATTCAAACCCTCCAGGTGTATGTGGCTGGCCACAGACATGGAGCCTATTTTTTTTTTTAATTTCAGATTAATACAAAGGTACAAATGACTAGGTTACATTGTTTGTATTTGTTAGGTAAAGTTCAAATTGTAGTTGAGCTCTTCACCCAAGGGATGTGCTGTGATTTCAGATCTTTTGATCTTTTCATCCCAAAATGTCTTTGAATGCCGTGGAGCCATCAGTCACATTAAGTAGGATACAGGATATGCCAAGAGCACAGTCGATCTAACAGTCAATTAGATAATTGTTGACTGTAATTGACACAATTTGTAAAATAGCACATTGTCGTCCATGAAGAAATCTCAAAGAGTGGGATGTGAACCTTGTCTATGGTGTTGTGCCCCCAAAGAAAGCTACAAGAGTAGAAACACAGGGCTATAATTGTGACACTGCAGTAACCAGGCACATCAAGAACTGAGTTGAGCTCCTTCATCTGCTACCATTCAGGCCTAGAAATAAGCAAGTGAAAGTGCTTCAAAAAACAAAATGATATACCCACAGAACAGTGATGACATTCCCAGGACTCTCTTCTAAATCTATTAGGCCAGTAACAAAATGCCCTGGTGAATGATGAGTTCCATTTTTGAAGTTTGAAATACTAAAACAGAGCCAAACACACACAGCCATTGAAGTGATAAATAACTGTAAACCTCTCTTTTAGCTAAACAAGGTATTTTTACCTTCAGTATGTTTTGACCATGAACTTTGAAGGCTCTCCTGGGAGAAGACGCTCCTGCCTAGGCTCCTGCCAGGGGAGATAACTGTGGGCTGCTTTCTATTTAGTCACAAGGAAAAGCCACATGTGTCTGGAATTTTTTAAAAAAGGAACATAGAGAGGAAAGAAAGGAAGGATGGAAGGAAGGTAAGAAAGAAAATCTGTTTGTGTATGGCCATTGGGTCTTCCGTGGAGCGACTTAGTTTTCAGTGTTCTAGCAACGCTTTCTATTGTAAGCACGGGACCGAAGAGCCCAAGTGGGTCCCGTGTGGCAATCAGAGTCCTTGGCAGAAAATTTCCAGGGCAGTGGAATTCCCCTAACACCTTGACAATGCTAAGGAGCTGTCCTTTTAGGCTTGCCCAGCAAAGCAGTCTTTCCCCACTGTAGGCACTTGGGCTCCTGGACTGAACTTTCCCGTCTGATCATGGTTGTCCCAGGGAGGGAGGCTGAACTGAAAGCCCGGAGAGTCCGATCAGGAAGGGCGGTGCATTCTGGGCAGGCTGTGAAATGTAGGACTGGGTGTGGAAAAATCAGTTAACCTAGTGGGTGGCTGTCGCTTTTCAAAACGGGTCAGTACTGTCTAACCTTCTTTCCTAACTTTTCAGTTCACAGTTTTAAATTCTTGTATGGTTTCCTTCCCAAGAAAAGCATGTGTGTTATGGAAAGAAAGGAAAAGAGAATCAAAGTGATCAAAAACATCCCTGTCAACAGCAATCTTTTAGACTGGAAAAGGAAGGCTCGACCGAGAGGAGTTTAAAAGGATGGGAAGAAACCTCACTGCTGCCTGACACTACTACCAGTGAATCAAGAGGGAATGAGAAATTAATTGTTGCAACATTCTTCTTCTTAAAATCTTCCCCTTTACTTTAACAAGACCCCAAACATCCCTTCTGTTTTTCAGGGAGGATTCAAGATCTTTCCCTATGGGACTTCACAGGATGGGTGGGGCAGCTGGGAGACCACATAGGCTCTGAGCTCATATCATGGGTTTGAATTCCCCCCTCTCTCCCCCCAGCTCTGCAGCCAAGGAGAGGTTACCGAGTCTCTTTAAGCCTCAGTTTCCCCATCTAGGACATGAGACTATTAGTGACTGTCCATTAACTAGGATTTAATGAGATTCCACTGGGAAAAAATGTGCAAAGTCATTAACATCTCCCATGTAGTGAGTTACCAGGTATTAATTCCTTGTCCCTCTCTTTTCTTATTTGGTAACACACTCACATGTTCTTTGTAAATACTTCTAAGAGGCAATCACTAGGAAAGAATTTTGATTTGAGGTTTGCATAGCTAAATCTTTGAAGTCTCCCAAATTTCAGGGTATTATCAAGGCAAAAGATAGAAGTTGCCAAAAAGTAAAGAAATCCGTAAGCCAAAAACCCCGTAAAATTGGGACACCTTGCACCTGTTTATGTAAAGGTATTCATTCACATTTATTATGAACAGATAGCTGGGTTTTTTAATGATGTTTTTTCTTTTCTTTACTTATTGTTTATTTTTTTGGCCGAGGCTGGGTTTGAACCCACCACCTCTGGCATATGGGGCCAGCACCCTACTCCTTTGAGCCACAGGGGCCGCCCCAGATAGCTGGTTTTAAGCTATTTGCATTTATTTTTTCACTTAATTCTCACACATCCTAAGATGAAGGGTCTCTAGTCATATTATATTGTATTATATTATATAGATGAGGTTTTGTGCAGACTGGTCTCAAACTATTGGCCTAAAATGATCCTCCTACCTCAGCCTCCCCAAGTGCTAGAATTACAGGTGGGAGCCTCTAGTCCCATTATAAAGGTGAGAAAACTAAGGCTTAAGCTCTTAAACACTGTATAGCCTTCTTGGAATCTGGTGCATAGTAAATATTCAGTAACTGATTAACAGTTGCATGAATCAATTACTCTTTTACATCTGTAAGTTGCTGTTACTTTACATGTCCTTTTCACGTTGCATCTTGTTTGATCCTCCCTTCAGACGAGCAAATCACTCTTTCCTTCTCTTCCAGATTGAGAGGAACCTTACTGCATTTATTTAGATAGAACTGCATGTCTTAAAATACTAATAGTTTTGAGGAGAGGAAGATGTGTTTTTCCAGTTTGGTCATCCAGACTGGTAAAGCCTTCCAGAGGTGGGAGGGAGGAATCGGCAGGAGCAGGCCCAATTCTAAACAGCCCAACCCTGCTGCTTACTATGCCACGATCCTTGCTAAGAGTAAAGAGCCAAATGACAAGACAAAGGATGAAAGTCCGTTTTGATGTTAAGGTCTGCTTTGGTGTCCCCTTAATCTTGTCATAGGTCATTTATATTAACTTCATGCAATTACTTAAATAGTGGATGTGTGTTATAAACAGACGAATCACTCTGCATGCAAACTGTAGAAATTAAACAAATTGAAAGTGTTTAGCTCAAAGGTTTTTCCTTCTCCTCTTCTTCTCCTCCTTCTTCCTCTCCTTCTGTGTCTCTTCCTGAACACAGGCAGCCAGAGATTCAGGCCCCCAGATTTTTCTCTGCAGAGTGTACTTTACCTTTTGGACGGGACTTTAAAGACTTTAAACAGCTTGAGACTTATAGTTTGCCACAGGAGCATGTAGCAAATTCCTGTTTCTACTTTTTGAACCAGGAGCTGGAGTATAAGAGCCCCGCGCAGGAAGTCGCAGGTGGTGGGAAAGGGGAAACAAGGTCATTTTCAACCACGTACATTGAGGTTGTATCTTTAAAGTCAATTCTAAATTTAATTGAAAGCCGAGGGCAGAGAAGCCAAGATCGGAGCAATGTGGTGATTTATTCTGAAGCCTGTAAGAAGTCATGCAGCTGAATGTGGGATGAGCTGGGGCTTTAATAAAAATGGCACCGGGGAAGCCAGCGGGAAGAGGCACAAGAATGGAACTGGGTTAGATGAAGGATCTCCAGGACTGAAAGGGAGCAGGGGTCTGAGAGAGCAGTGTTTGCCCAAACTCTGCTGTTTTTACCATGATGGATGCACGTAAGTAATCCACATCAAAGGGAAAAACCAGGATCAGACAGAAGCCACCAAGACTCTGTAGACAGTGAATTTTGCATGAAATCATTAAGGTGTCCAAATTGCAGAAAGGCTGTGGAACGAATGGCAATAAAAACTCATCTAATATTATTTCTAGCTGAAATTTAGCTGAAGAAAAATGACATGTTCCTTTATTAAAGCGCTACAGGACTCGACAGCAAAGCTCCCACACATTTCTATGGGTGTTATTCTCTATTATATTGGACTGTTGCTACAGAAAATCCATAACGTGTTCTCGGAATCAAATCTTCTCTATTGACAAATGGTTTAGGAACAATTTTTCCAAGTTGAAAAAAAAATAAAAGGAAGCAGTAGCATTTTTACAGATGTTATATAAGGAGAATTGGGCTAGATCTTGTACCTCTCGGGTTCTCAGCTTCCCGACCTGAGGGAGGGGCTACTTGTCCTCCCAGTGGAGCGGATTTGTCCCTTCAACTCCAATTTTTATAGGCTCTTTCCTTTAGACCAACTTCCCATCATATTCATTACCACTGTGATTGGCCAGTGGCACATGCCTGTAATCCTAGCTCTCTGGGAGGCTGAGGCGGGTGGATTGCTGGAGCTCAGGAGTTCAAGACCAGCTTGAACCAGAACAAGATCCTATCTCTAAAAATAGCCAGGTGTTGTGGTAACGGGCACCTGTAGTCCCAGCTACTTGGGAGATTGAGGCAAGGGGATTACCTGAGCTAAAGAGTTTGAGGTTACTGTGAGCTATCATGAGGACATGGCACTCTACCCAGGATGACAGAGTAAGACTTTGTCTATAAATAAATAAATTTATTTGCAGCCAGGCACAGTATCTCATACCTGTAAGCCCAACAATTTGGGACACTGAGCTGGGAGGATTGCTTGAGTCCAGGAGTTTGAGAGCTGCCTGGACAACATAGTGAGACCCAATCTCTAAAAATTATTTAAGAATTAGCCAAGCATAGTAGTGCATGCCTGTGGTCCCAGCTACTTGGGAGTCTGAGGCAGGAAGAGTGCTTGAGCTCAGGAGTTAGAGGATATAGTGAGCTACAATTCAGCCACTTACTCTAGCCTGCGTGAGAGTGAGCCCTTGTCTCTAAAATAAATAAGCAAATAGCATTTATCTGTGTATCTCTGTGTATATCTGTGTTTTTTGGTGCTATATGGGGAAGGACTAGACGGGAATAATAGAACTTAAAAATAATCGGTAAGTCAAGTGCTAGAACTATGAATGACATTTCCTCTAATTATTTCCTTTATGCTTGTTGCAATATTTGTGCAATAAGTGAATATAATAAGGAAAAAGCGTGTCAGTGGAGAGGGGCAAAGCTGTGTGAGCCAACTCTCTGGAAACAAGCGGTGCTGTATATGACAGACGTTTAGTTTTCTAGGTGCACATCCACACCAAAAAATGCTCTTGCATGTAAGTTTACGAGGTTCTAAAGTAAAAAACTTGGGTTCCAATCCTATTGTTGTCTGTGGCTGAGTCTGCCTGGCCTTCAGCCTCTTCATCAATGAACGAGATCATAACTCTGCTCTGACCTAATTCATTTTACTAAGATGTAAAAGGAAGGTTCGAATGAAGCACTTGTGTGACAACAAACGTTATTTTAGGACTCTAAAACTGCATTTTACGATTATATTTGATAATTAGAATTATCCTAAGTAGGCATAGAATTCCCAAATGTTCTAGGGAAGTCCCTTCATAATGATGCTGGTTCTGATATAATTGACGGTGTTTAATTGGCTTCTTGCAAGTCAGGATAGAGCCATGGAAATGTAGGCATGGCCTTTGGGGCCAGATATTCCTTAAGTTCACTGAGCTTCAGTTTCCTATTCTGTAAAATGGGGACAGTGAAACCTATCTTTCAAGATCGCTAGGAAATTAGGAATAATATGTATAAAGCACCAAGCACAGAATGGGCTGCACAATAAACACTCCATTTATGGTTGCTGTTACTGATATAACAGGATTCGTTTTTTTTTTTTTTGAGACGGAGTGTTATTATGTCACCCTGGGTAGAATGCCATGGCATCATAGCAACCTCAAACTCTTGGGCTTAAGCGATTCTCTTGCCTCAGCCACCCAAGTAGCTGGGACTACAGGCGCCCACCACAACACCTGGCTATTTTTTTGGTTGCAGTTGTCCTTGTTTAGCAGACTCAGGCTGGGCTCGAACCTGCCACCTTTGGTGTATGTGGCCAGCACCCTACTCACTGAGCTACAGGTGCTGAGCCAGGATTAGTGTTTTTAAAAACTACTCTTTCTCTTCTTCAGCTCTCTAGTTCGTATTATTTACAAACACAAGGATATGTTGGTTAGAATCTCCTGCCACACCCTTCTTCCAGTCCTTAGGAAAATTTCCTAACTCAGCACTCTAGGATCAAGGACGATACCGTGGTCTTGTAAGGGATTCTGTTTGCTGATGACTCTGTTCTGAAATGCCACTTAACAAACACAGTCAAGACAAAGTTTAGTTTTACCAGCAAATTGGGACTTTGCAATAAACTGTCAGTCTAGAGAGAAGGCTGCAGAAAGTCAAGGCCATGTGCCAGACCATACCAGAGGAAATATACACACAGTCAAAAGATTTGTGTCAGCATATTATGCTTCTGGTTAATTATTCAGAAGCATGTCTTGGGTACCAATTATGCATTGCCTAGAACTGGGCCAGCTCGGGACAGGAAGCTGAGAGGCAATGTGCACTGTAGTCACTTTTAAGGACTAGGAATGGGAGGGAGACACAGATCTGAGTCCTAGCTCCAATGCTCGCTAGCTGAATGACCTTGTGCAAGCTGATCCATCTCTCTGAAAGTAAGTTTTCACACTTATACTTCGGATAAAAACAAAATACATAGAAGAATTAATTGAGGGCCCAGCGCAGTGGCTCATGCCAGTAATTCTAGCACCTTGGGAGGCTGAGGTGGGTAGATTGCCTGAGCTCAGAAGATTAGCCTGAGCAAGAGCAAGGCCCCGTCTCTACTGGCTGGGTGTTGTGGCCAGTGCCTCTGGTCCCAGCTACTCAGAAGGCAAAAGCATTGCTCGATCCCAAGAGTTTGAGGTTGCTGTGAGCTATGACACCATGGTTCTCTACCCAAGGTGACAGAGTGAGACCCTAAATCACCCCCCAGAGAAAGTTAATTGAGAAAATAAAATAAATTAAAGGGACTGGTCTGGCACACGATAATGTTTGGAAAATGTTAATTATGGCTGTTACCAGTAATGATGAGAAAGGCTTCACGCTTAGCAAGCAGCAGGGAGACATGAACAGAGGGAAGTGTGTGCTCAGGTCCTTCTACTGCGCGTCAGGATTACAAAGGCAGGAATGATGGGCCCGTGTGCAGAGAAATGTTGGAGCCACCTTGAAAGATGGGTAGAAATTCTCTAAGAGGGAAAGGGAGAGAAGTGGTTGAGGCAGAGAAGAAGGCAGAAGGCCGAAGGCAGCCACACAGGCTGGGCAGAGACACTGCCCCACGTCT
>NW_003852561.1:905606-909981 GCF_000181295.1 Otolemur garnettii
GTCTCTTGGGCTCAAGAGATCCTCTTGCTTCAACTTCTCAAGCACAGGTGCCTGCTAAAACACCTGACTAATTTTTCTGTCTTTTTTTTTTCTTTTTTAGCAGAGAGGGGGTCTCGCTCTTGCTCAGGCTGGTCTTGAACTCCTGAGTTCAAATGAACCACCACACTTAGCTCTAGTGTTTACAAATGGTCTTTTTACAAACTTTCCTCAGATTGCTCAATTTGAAGTATCACATATTCCCAGCCAGACCCCTTATGGATACATGACTTAAATAAACAACAAAATCCATGTCCCTGTGGGGGAGGAGGAGAGCAAAGCGACCAGGACACCAATGCCATAGAGGCGAAGTTCTAGGACATATGATTTATATATAAAAATATAATGGTCTGTCCATTCCTTTGTGGCTGCTGGTCTGGAACCAACTGGAGACCCAGCCTGGCTTCTTGGAGAGCGGCCTCAGCTTGGTCTCTGAAGGAGTCATTTGCAATGAGGTTGAAGGACAATACTGTGAAACGCTGTTCCCATCTTCATGGGTAGAGTGGCCTCAAGGAGAAGGCCTTGAAATAACCCATCTCATTTAAGATAGTTCTTTTTGTTTGTTTGTTTGTTTGTTTGTTTGTTTTTTAGAGGCAGAGTCTCACTTTATTGCCCTTGGTAGAGTGCAGTGGAGTCACAGCTCACAGCAACCTCCAACTCCTGGGTTTAGGCAATTCTCTTGCCTCAGCCCCCCAAGTAGCTGGGACTACAGGTGCCTGCCACAACCCCGGCTATTTTTTTGTTGCAGTTTGGCCAGGGCTGGGTTTGAACCTGCCACCCTCGGTATATGGGGCCGGCACCCTACTCACTGAGTCACAGGTGCCGCCCTCAAGATTGTTCTTATTAGGATTATTCTTCTGTAGGGGCAGAGGAAAGGGAGAAGGGACTGGGGGCGACTGACAAGGCACACTTAGAAGCAGAGACTCCTTTCCATGTGAGTACTTCTTCTCCAAGGAGCTCATGGAGTTTCTGTTCCCCAAGTCTGCTCCTCCGTCAACCGAGGCTTGAGAGCCACAGCTGCTGTCTCTCCTCCTACTCCCATGTGCCAGGAAGGATGGGGTGCAGCGTGGTACTTTCTGAGGGCGTGAATTTTACTTTTAATTATGTAACAAAAACATGTTTCCTATTGCTGAAGTTTTAGACAGCAGTGAGGAGGACAGAGGTGGGGTGGCAATGGGATTGAGAGGGCACTGAGTGACTTCGGCTGAGCAGTCATTACAGTGGAGAGAAGGGGACCAGGTTGGGCCTGGAGGGGGGGTAGCTAGAAGCATTTCATTCAATAATCTTTTGTTATTGAGAGCTGTGTGCATAGAGCTCTGCTGGGCTTTGGGGGGAAACAAAGTGAAATGGGGGATTCATATGGGAGTGAAGGCAAGACCTCTACATGAGTTTGTGTGTAGATGAAGGAACCATTACAGGAATTTAGAAGATAAAAACATGAAATCATGTTCTGGGAACTGAATCTTTGAGACAGTATTTGAATTGATTTTTTTTTAATTGAGATAGAGTGTCACTTTGCCACCAGCAGTAGAGTATTATAGCATCATAGCTCACAGCAACCTCAAACTCTTAGACTCAAGGGATTCTGTTGCCTCAGCCTCCCTCCCTAGTAGCTAGAACTACAGGCTACTTCTGCAAAGTCTGGCTATTTGTTGTTGTTGTTGTTTGATTTGAACCCACCAGCCCTGGAGCATGTGGCCGGCGCCCTAACCACTGACCTACAGGTGCCCATCCTGAATTGGATCTCAAAAGATGGGTAGACCTGAGGGTGGCAGGCGTTTTCATGGTCCCTTTTCCCCATACTTACCACCACCCTTGCCCTGCCTCCCTAAAGCTATGAAGCTGCTTCATCGTGTGTGCAGAACAGTACCAGATATTTGATAAATATATATGACATAAATAGTATTTATTTATTTATTTTATTTTTTGAGACAGAGTCTCTCTTCATTGCCCTGGGGTTGAGTGCTATGGTGTTGCCATAGCTCACAGCAACCTCAATCTCTTGGGCTCAAGAGATCTTCCTGCCCTACCCTCCAGAGTAGCTGGGACTACAGGTGCCCACCACAACGCCTAGCTAGTTCTTAATATTTTTATTTTTAGTAGAGATGGGGTCTGGTTCTTCCCAGGCTGGTCTTCGACTCCTAAGATCAAGCAGTCTACCTGCCTCTGCCCCCCAGAGTGCTAGGATTACAGGTGTGAGCCTCGTGCCTGGTTAACATAGATAAATTTAACCAGGACATGCCTTAGGGTACATGAGGCCTAGGACAAATCGTATATTTTGCATAGACTACTGTCATTATCCCAGCCACACTACCAGTCATTTTTTTTCTTTCTTTCTTTTTTTTTTTTTTTTTAGACAGAGTCTTACTATGTCCCCCACAGTTCCCAGCAACTTCAAACTCTTGGGCTGAAGAGATTCTCTTGCCTCAGCCTCCCAAGTAGCTGGGACTACAGGCACCCACCACAACACCCAGCTATTTTTTTGTTGTAGTTGTCGTTGTT
This sequence comes from Otolemur garnettii, assembly GCF_000181295.1. Lineage (NCBI taxonomy): Eukaryota > Metazoa > Chordata > Mammalia > Primates > Galagidae > Otolemur > Otolemur garnettii. The sequence continues at coordinate 908,145 of NW_003852561.1, forward strand.
TGGCAGGCCCGGGCTGGGTTTGAACCTGCCAGCTCTGGTGTATGTGGCTGGCACCCTAGCTGCTGAGTCACAGGTGTTGAGCCATCAGTAAATAAATATTTGCTTCTAATTAAAGAATTAATAAATACATGAACAAATTTCGGTTGAAAATTTTTTTTCAGGCATTATAGGAGTAACCAAAGTTCCCTTTAAAAACACCACCCCCAAACTTACATTTACCTCTCAGACTACTTCGTTCTGTGTGCGGGGCTGTGCCTACAACGTGGTATCACACGGGTGTTCATTCTCCAGTCTCCATTAATTACTCAATATATGTTGGAGTTCATTGCGAGTTGCTTCACGTAGATCTGTCCTTATTCTCTTACATTTCTGCCTAATATTCGTTGGTAGAGGTAGTTTGTAGAAACACTTTTCATAATTCTTTCTGAAAGTTTTCTACTGATAAGAATCACCTAGAAATATTCAGGGCCTACCCTGAAAAGTACCTGGTTTCATAGGGTCAAGAAGGGAGTTAGAGAAATTATTTTCAACCAATATCCTAGGTGATTTTTATTATTCACCAAGGCTAGAAACGTTATCATGGTTTAATGAATCATTTCCGTATCAAAAGTCATTTAAGTAGTTTTGTTTTTTATATTACAAACAAGGCCACAATACATATCCTGGACAGTCTTCCTGGCACGTGTGTATTTTTCTGAGGTTGAGGCTGAGAAATGGAATTGATGGATCATGTGGTACATACATTTTCATATTATCTGAGACGCTGCCAAATTGCCTCCTAATGTTGCTTTACAAGTGTATAGTCCCATCACGGTCTCATCAACATTTATTCTTCTTATATTAAAAAGATAAATTACGTCCAATGTGTCATCACTTCCTACACGAACTCCTAATTACATCCTGACTCCCCCAGTCAGTTATTATCCTAGTAAAGGGAGTTAAAGCTCACCCAGAAACTCAAGCCAGAAATCCACAAGGCTTCCAAGACTCCCTGGCACTTCTCACCCTCCACCCCCGCACTAACTGATCACAAAGCAGTAGCAATTCTGCCCCTGAAATGCCTACAGACTCCTGCGTGTCCACCATCCCTACCTTTTTCTTCATCTCAGACAATGTAATAAACTCCTCATGTGTCTCCCTGCTCTTCCTTCCACTGGCCACTAAAATTCATCAGAATCAACGTTAGACTTCCCCAAAACTAAAATCGTAACCATATTTTTCCAGCTCTTATCAAAGTCCTGTTTGAGCAGGTGTGGGGCATGGGCCTATGTTCCCAGCTCTTGGAATGGAAGGATTGCTTGAGCCCAGGAGTTCGAGGCTGTAGTGTGGTATGTTCATGCTTGCAAATAACCACTGTGCTTTAGCCTGGGCAATACAGTGAAACTCCTGTCTCAAAACAAAAACAAAACAGAACAAAGTCCTCTGATAGAAATACTATTGATAAAGAAGTTTTTGAAGGATATACAACTTGTCCATTCTTCCAGCTATTCTGCATTTTACTTCTTGGAAAATCACAAGCAGGACTTGATGAGTGTCATTGTAGTTCTCTGTAGAACAGCTTTCTATGAATAATTATTTGCTTTGTGTATCATGTCCAAGTCTTCCTTTTGAGAAATACAGCAAAAAAGAAAAACCCTCTAGATTTCCAATATCTAGAACGGTGCTTTATTTACATAAGTGTTGTCACCTATATGTGGGTGTGTGTATACACACATACAGATGTCAAATTGAACCTACAGGGAAAATCCAAACTTAATCATCTACCTCAACATGTCTTCTCTGATTTATTTTTATCCACTATGCATTATGTAACCCCAGACCTACTTACTTTTCCCTG
>NW_003852561.1:910093-911421 GCF_000181295.1 Otolemur garnettii
AGCTGTTCCTTCCTCTGCCTGCTGTAGCATATCCTGTGTCAATCTTCACAGTCACTTGTCCTTATGTGTCCATGTCCTCCTCTGGATTGTGTGCCTAAGACAGGACATACATCTTCTTTATCTTTGTGTCTTTCACATCATCTAATAGGAAATGTGAAACATGACAGAGTGGTTGTTTAATAAATAATGTGTCCAACAAATGACTATAGAGCCCAAGGTAATTTTGGTTTGAACAGTGACAAGTTCTTCTAACTTTCTCTATAGTCATGGTAGCAACCTGGAACCCCTGAAATGGACATGATCACCAGAAATGTCATAACTTCCATGGACAGCTGTCATTACAGAAAAGGGAATTTCTGAACTATGAAGGACATTCCCACCCACACCCTACCCCCCATCCTTGAGTGCACGGAACACATGTGGCTGGATGTGTGTGGGAAACCACAGCCTACAACATCTGAGGCTATGCTCGGATAACTTGGAGTGAGTTAAGAACTGAGGATGAATTGGAGACGTCTGTATATACTATATGATTTTTTTTTTTTTGTGGTTTTTGGCCAAGGCTGGGTTTGAACCTGCCACCTCTGGCATATGGGGCTGGTGCCCTACTCCTTTAAACTACAGGCACCATCCTATGTATTTTTTTTCTTTTGACAATACCACCTCTTCCTATGGAAGACTCAAAACTTTGGATAACAAATCATTCCCCCCCAAAATTTTTTTCTCAGTTTTTTTTTAAAATATATCAGTAACATATATTTTATTAAAATACACAGATTTTGTGGTCTTAACCCAGCCCTGGCCAAAAATCACAAAAAAATAAAAAACAAACAAACACAGATTTTGGGCAGCGCCTGTGGCTCAGTGAGTAGGGTGGCAGCCCCATGCACCAAGGATTGTGAGTTTAAACCCGGCCCTGGCCAAGCTGCAACAAAAAATAGCTGGGCGTTGTGGAGAGCACCTGTAGACCCAGCTACTCAGGAGGCTGAGGCAAGAGAATTGCCTAAGCCCAAGAGCTGGAGGTAACTGTGAGCTGTGACACCATGGCACTCTACCAAGGGTGACAAAGTGAGACTCTGTCTCTAAAAAAAAAAAAAAAGTATACAGATTTTTAGCATCAAGGGAGTGAGCAAGTATTTTCCACTATAAAGTGAAGTGGTATCCTTTGGTTCTGTGTATGAGAAGAAAAATATGTTCATATGAATTTTGAAAAATAAAGCAAATTATTTTAGGAAAGAAGGAAGGAAGGACGGAAGGAAGGAAGGAAACCAAAGATTCATTACAACCAGTACGACAGAATGAGGAACTATTGTGTATAAACAGAAGGA
>NW_003852561.1:911716-913480 GCF_000181295.1 Otolemur garnettii
GGAGGCTGAGGCAAGAGAATCACTTAAGCCCAAGAGTTTGAGGTTTCTGTGAGCTGTGACACCATGGCACTCTTCCGAGGGAGACAAAGGGAGACTCTGTCTTAGAAAAAGAAGGAAATCGTCACTGGTCTAACAGATGTCCCCTGGATATGGTCAAAAGCAGAATGAAACCAGGAATTTCCCCTGGACACGAGTTCTCACATTGTGGAAGGGATGTGGAGAGGAGGGAGGACGCTGAACTGCAAGATCTGGGCTAACACTGCCCAGGAGGGTTTAATTAGCCTCCAAAGAGTTTCCGTAAGCAATTGATTCTCCAGTTTTGCATAATGTTTTATTTTATTATTATTATTATTTTTTAAGAGATAGAGTCTCACTTTGTTGCCCTCATTAGAGTGCTGTGGTGTCACAGCTCACAGGAACCTCCAGCTCTTGGGTTTAGGCAATTCTCTTGCCTCAGCCTCCCGAGTAGCTGGGACTACAGGTACCCACCACAATGCCCCACTATTTTTTGTTGCAGTTTGGCCAGGGCCAGGTTTGAACCCGCCACCCTTGGTATATGGGGCCGGTGCCCTACTCACTGAGCCACAAGCACCGCCCCTTCATAATGTTTTTTAATTTGAAGTTTTTCCCAATTTTTGAGCCTGAATTTCTGTTTCTGACTGAGCTAGTGACAGGTTGTTTGTTTTCATTTTACCAGGCTGACAAGAGAAGATCATCGGTAGACCTAACACATAAGAAATACACTGGCTCCAGGCAAAGGCCAAGGCGTGACCCAGCTGGGAAAGAAGAATTCACAGAAGAGCAGAGAGAAACAGGATCATCAGCCGTCTGAGACGCGGCAGCCTGCCATATATGGTGCACGAGGGAAAAGCTAGGATTTGGCTCCCGAGGAATATCACCCCCACCATCACATTAAATTAGTGTTCATTTGAAATGTGACTAGTCTTGTGATTCCGTTTGTATCTAGATTTATTTAGACTTTGCCTAAGCTCTACGCATATGAAACAATACATATTTAAGTACCATTATAAGAAAAATAGTTCTAAGAGTTCAGTGTTTCATTTGTTCTTCCTTTGAAAGGAGGCTGTACCTTGTTCAAGACCGAGAAGCATCATCTAAAGTTTTCTTTCTCCCACATTCAAGGCATTGGTATAATTAGAACTCGGCTCTAACAGCAAAAGACACTTGGGCTGTTAGTCTCCTACTGTGACCACGTGAGAGACAGGAGCCCCACTACCTGAAATGGAGGCTGACATTAATTGTCCGATACAGGCCAAGGGCCACACGTGTTAAGCCTCACTTAACCCTCACACTGCCATTGTCTCCGCTGAGCAGATGGGAGTGAACCGGTGCAGGGAGGTTAAGGAAGTCATACGAGGTCAGATCTAGGTTAGTACCACAGAAGAAATTCCACCCCCAGAATATTTTATTTTAGAGAGATATGTCTAAAAACCAGCCCTCCACTCCTTTAGTATTATTTTTTATTCCTTTTTTAAAGTTTAGGGTTATTTTTGTTTTATTCTTGCATCAAGGTAATATAAAACTGTAAAAAATAAAATGGACAACAACCAAAGCAAATAGACAATCATCAGAATGGGAAAAGATGGCTCGGCACCCGTAGCACAGTGGTTAAAGCACGAGTCATATACACCAAGGCTGGCAGGTTCAAGCCCGGCTGGGGCCAGCTAAACAACAATTATAACTGCAACAAAAAATAGCCAGGCATTGTGGTGCAGCTACTTGGGAGGCTGAGGCAAGAGAATC
>NW_003852561.1:915712-930655 GCF_000181295.1 Otolemur garnettii
CCTTGAATATTGTATTACCAAAGTTGTCTTCTAATTTTATCCTTTCTTTCCTATTTTGTAACTTTCTACATTTTTGCTTTACTTTTAGGAATAGTTTGATCTTTAAACCTTGTTTGGTAGTTTTCATAGTTTTGATTTTCTTTTCTTTTCTTTCTTTCTTTCTTTTTTTTCTGAGACAGAGCCTCAAGCTATCCCCCTGGGTAGAGTGCCCTGGCATCACAGCTCACAGCAAACTCCAACTCCTGGGCTCAAGTGATTTCCTGCCTCAGCCTCCCAAGTAGCTGGGACCACAGGTTGCCTGCTACAAAGCCTGGCTATTTTTTAGTTGTAGCCATCTTTGTTGTTTGGCGGGCCCAGGCTGGATTCGAACCTGCCACCTTAGGTGTATGTAGCTGGTGCCTTAGTCACTTGAGCCACAGGCGCCGAGACATAGTTTTGATTTTCAATGATTTCTATTTTGTTTTCTAAATGCTCAATAAGGCTGGGCACAATGGCTCACGCCTGTAATCCTAGCACTCTAGGAGGCTGAGGTGGGTGGATTTATTGAGCTCATGAGTCCAAGACCAGCCTGTGCAAAAGCAAGACCCTGTCTCTACTAAAAATAGAAAAACTGAGTCAAGAGGATTGCTTGAGCCCAAGAGCTGTGAGCTATGACACCATGGCATTATACTGGGGGCAACATCTTGAGACTTTGTTTAAAAAAAAAAAAAAAGAAAGAAAGAAAGAAAGAGAGAGAGAAAGAAAAAAAAACTCCATAAAAAACAATATTTTGTCCTTGTTTCATAATTACAGTTTTTTTTCTTGGGCTCAAGAGATCCTCTAGGAGGCCAGGCATGGTGGCTCACACCTGTAATCCTAGCACGAGGAGGCCCAGGCAGATGGATTGCCTGAGCTCACAGGTTCGAGACCAGCTTGATCTAGAGTGATATCCTGTCTTTAAAAATAGTGTGCCTTGGGGCAAGCACCTATAGTCCCAGTTACTCAGGAGGCTGAGGTGAGAGAATTGCTTAAGCCCAAGAGTTTGAGGTTGCTATTAGCTGTGATGTCACGGCACTCTACCTAGGGTGACAAAGTGAGACTCTCTTTTGTAAAAAATTAAAAAAAAAAGAAAGAAAGAAAGAAAAGAGGTCTTCTTGCCTCAGCCTCCCAAGTGGCTGGGACTCTAGACACCCACCATGAGGTCCAGCTACTTTTTAAAATTTTTAGTAGGGAAGGTGTCTCACTCTTGCTCAGGCTGGTTGAACTCCTGAGCTAAAGCAATCTACCAGCCTTGGCCTCCCAGTGGTAGTACTACAGATGCGAGCCAGTGCACCAGGCCTTGTAACTGCAGTATTTTTGATAGGGTTAATTTCTTGGTTTTCTTTTCATTGTATAAAAGAATACATACTTTGTTTCATTCAAGTTGCTTTTTTCTGTCCATTAGTTTCAGTCACTGTTTTAACGTTAGAGGCTTTTCTTTGCAACCTGTCAGTCTTAGCTATCTATTTCTATCTAGGAGATAGAGGGGTTTTTGTAAAGAGTCTCACTGTATTGCCTTCGGTAGAGTGCCGTGGCATCACACAGCTCACAGCAACCTCCAACTCCTGGGCTTAGGCAATTCTCTTGTCTCAGCCTCCCGAGTAGCTGGGCCCACAGGTGCCTGCCACAATGCCTGGCTATTTTTGTTGTTGTTGTTGCAGTTTGGTCGGGGCCAGGTTTGAACCTGCCACCCTCAGTATATGGGGCCGACGCCCTACCCACTGGGCCACAGCTGCCACCCGGAGATAGAGGTTTTATAGAGGGAAGTTCATTGTGGGAACATGTGACTAGACCTTTCAGTTGGGGAAACTCCAGGTCAGTACCTTTAGGTTTTTTCTCCTGTGTTATCAGAAAAGATGCTTCCACTTTTCAGTTAGAGGGTGAAGGTGTGGTAGGAGCTGAGTGTAGAGACAGCACTGGCAGGGGCACGCCTGTGTGACTGAGTGTGCATGTAGGGAGGCGTCTTGGCCGCTTCCCTCTGACACTCTGTGACTCCGTACAGGGCTTCTGTCCTTAGCTTTCCCCCGTCTTCCCAGGCCAGAGATTCTGTTTTACTCTTTCCAAAGAATAAATTTTGCAGGGGTGGGGACGGGTGGTAACCTCGCTGCATGGGTGTGGGGGAGAAGGGATCTAGAGCCCTTTAAGAAAAACAAAATAGCTTTAAACATTTGTTAAAAATAATACTTTGAGGCCGTTGCAGTAGCTCATACCTGTAATCCTAACACTCTGGGAGGCTGAGGTGGGAGGATCCCTTGTGCTCAGGAGTTCAAGACCAGCCTGAGCAAGAGTGAGACCATTTCTCTACCCAAAAATAGAAAAAGTAGCCAGGTATGACAGTGGGTCCCAACTACTTGGGGGGATCTGAGGCGGGAGGATTACTGAAACCCAACACTTTGAGTTTGCTGTGAGCTATTATAACACCATAGCACCTTACCCAGGGTGACAGAATGAGACTCTGTCATAAAAACAAACAAACAAAACAACTTTATTTTTTTTTCTTTTTAAAAGGCAAATGCTTATTAAAAGCAGAAAAATTATAAAGCAGATCAATGCAAAAAGAATAAAGAAAAAACACTCCTACTCTTAATATCCAGAAAGAACCACTGCTGACCTTTTGATGTATTTTCTTCCAAACCTTTTACCTTGTGTATGTATTTAGATGTGTGTGCCTCTGTGTGTGTGCCTGTGTGTGTGTGTTTTATTTCTTCAAACCAAATTGTGGTGACATGACGAGTGCTGTTTCTTAGCTGTTTTCTACTTACCAACATATCATGGGGGACTTTTTTCAGGAATAGCTTTTACGACTGTTACCAGCTGTCTGTTGGTAAATGCCTTTTGGAATCTGATAACAAAACTGACTGAATTAGTAAATCAGCCCTTGAATCCAGAGGTCAAATCCTGCCCGTGTCCCCTTGGACACATTTTACCCTTTTAAGTTAGTGGGAAAGGGAAAGGTTTAGTGAACAGCCGTAAACTGCCCTTAAAACCCCCAGAGTTTGAGGAAACACACTCGGTTCCGTGTCTAATTCACTCCTTTTCAGGAGTAACCCTGAAGTTAAAAGTGTTGGGACTCGCTGTGAGAGAGAGCAAGAAGAATTAATTTGTTATCAAAAGGTAATAGGATGAGACCTTGCTAACTCCATTCCATTGTTCTGGGGAATTCAGTGGGTCAGACGCTGCTTACACTGACTGCAGGCCAAACAGGGTCAACACAGACCGGCACAAAAGACATGCACATTTCCTGGCTCGAGGAAGTGGAGCTTTTGACTTCCTTCGGGGGCTTTTCTTTTTCCCTACTCTCACCCTCCCCAGGGGGGAAAAAGAATTTTAAAAGGCGGGTGTGGTGGCTCATGTCTGTAATCCTAGCACTCCGGGAGGCCGAAGCAGGAAGATCACTTGATCTTAGTAGCTTGAGGCCAGCCTGAGCAAGAGTGAGACCCCCATCGGTGCTAAAAATAGTAAAAATTGGCTGAGAGTTGTGGTGGACACCTGTAGTCCCATCTTCTTGGAAGGCTGAGGTGGGAGGATCGTTTGAACCCAGGAGTTTGAGGTTGCTATGAAGTAGGCTGATGCTGGGCACTCTAGCCTGGGCAACAAAAACCAAACAAACAAAACTCTTACATCTGCATTTATTTATCTAGTTTTGAGACAGAGCCTCAGTCTCTTGCCCTGGCTAGAGTCCAATGGTGTAATGTTGCTCATGGCAACCTCCAACTCCTGGGCTCAAGCAATTCTCCTGCCTCAGCTTTTCCAGTAGTTGGGATTACCACCAAGCCTGGTTAACTTTTTTCTGGCCTCAAGAAATCCTCCCAGTTTTGACTCCTGAGTTGCTGGGATTATAGGCCTGAACCACTGAGCTTGGCTGCTTTTACTTTTTCCTAAAGATGTATTTATTCTTTAAGCAATAATGCACTGCCTTCTTACAATAACTGGTTTGTCAGGTTGCGTCCCCACCGAGGACAAGGTTCATGGTGGATAGGCTTACTAATCACGAGGCGTAAGGAGATGGTTCCATTTACTGAGACCCTCAAAATCACGGTGTTCAAAATTCAAACTGTTCCAAACTGCCGTGATGCTGATCGCACAGGTTCATGAGAACCACACAGAGGTCCGTTCTGCGGACGGTTGGCGAGGAGGTTCCTCAGTCACATCCTATATAATGCTCTGGGGCCTCCTCTTTCTTCTTTCCCATATTTTTTTCCTCTCTCCTTTTCCTTCCTAATCACCTCTGGATCCTCTGGGTCAGGCAATGGGAAGTCATCAGAGCTAGAACAATAGCTGATCGTCAATCAGCTTCAGCGTGAGGTGTGACCTGACTCAGCTGTGGGAGTTAGAGCCAGTGTGATGGAAAGAGCGGCTAGAGGTCAAAAGCCCTGGGTGCTTAACTGTGGCTTCGTTATTTCGTACCCTTTTCATGGCGCGCAGGTCTCCTGTGGCATGGTGTAACCAGCGTGTATTTTGGAGTCTGACAGACTAACATTTGAATCTTAGTTCACACTTTCTAACTATGTAATCTTGGTCAAGTTTCACAACTCTGTTGGACATCAGTTTATTTCACTATAGAACTGGAACAAGCATTTTACCTTACTGCAAAAGAATCAAGTGAAACAATGCAGTTAAATATCCTGGTTCGTTTCAAACTCTCCCATGTAATCGAAAATGTTTTCCGCTTACCTATAAAATAAGGATAATAAACTTTGCTCCACTGATTTCATAAAGTTGTGATGTGCCTGTGAACTAAAAGGGTTTGTTTGGAGAAAGTGTTGCAATCTCCTCTTCATCCTTCAAGACCCAGCCTGCGCCTGACCTCCCAGAGACGACTTTCTCTACTGCCCCAGGCGGAGTCAGCCATGCCACTCCCTTCTCCTAGCAGTTTCTCAGAGCTCTCAAATTGCCTTTCCTCTAAGGAGTCTTTCTGATCTGAGAAGTATGTTTCAGACTTGTTTGCTTCATGACTTTTGTTATAATTTTTTTTTGAGACAGAGTCTCACTCTGTTGCCCTACTGGGTAGAGTGTAGTGGTGTCATAGCTCAGAGCAACTTGGGCTCAAGTAATCCTCTTGCTGGCTCCACGCCTGTGGCTCAAGTGGCTAAGGCGCCAGCCACATACACCTAAGGTGGCGGGTATGAATCCAGCCCGAGCCCGCTGAACAACAATGATGGCTGCAACTGAAAAAAATAGCCGGGCGTTGTTGTGGGCACCTGTGGTCCCAGCTACTTGGGAGGCAAAGGCAGGAGACTCGCTTGAGCCCAGGAGTTGGAGGTTGCTATGAGCTATGCCACAGCACTCTACCAAGGGGGACAGCTTGAGGCTCTGTCTCTAAAAAAAAAAAAAGTAATCCTCTTGCCTCAGCCTCCCAACTAGCTGGGACTACAGGTGCCTACCACAACACCTGGTTGATTTTTCCTAATTTTAGTAGAGATAAGGTCTTTTCCTTGCTCAGGCTGGTCTTGAACTCTGGAGCTCAAAGAATCCACCTGCCTCTGCCTTTCAGAATGTTAGGATTACAGGTGTGAGCCACTGCTCCTGGCCTGACTTTTGTTATTCTTGGTACCACAATATCCTGGATGCCTCCATTACTTGGGGAGTATTTCTTATTCTTTGTCATTTTTATCGTCATGAAGTCATAACCTAAGTGATGTTAAACAGGTCACTTAACATCTGTGGTTCTGGGCCTTAGTTTCCTCATCTTTAACATAGAATAATGTTATTATATTTATTATTAACATTACTATTTTGTTTCTATTACTAATAATAGCAACTACCTTATAGAACTGTAGCGACAGATTATTCCCTCATTCATCCATCCATCCAATCCATCCATCAGTTATTACCCGACTATGTTCCAGGTAATTTTATTCAGAGACAATTCATACACAATGCTTAACGCAGTGCTTGGTAGAAAAGCAGTGCTCAGTACACAGAAGCAAACATTTTCACAGAAAAGTGGCTTTTATTGTTATTAATATAATCATGGATAGAAGATGAGGTAAGAGTGATATGTATGCACAAAAAGAAAGCAAATACGTTTCATCTCTCCCACCCACCTGGGAGGTCCAGAAGGCTAGAGAACATGAATCTTTTTGTATTTTTTTTTTTTGAGACAGAATCTCAATTTTTCACCCTCAGTAGAATGCCATGGTGTCATAGCTCACAGAAACCTCAAATTCTGAGGCTCAAGTGATCCTCTTGCCTCAGCCTCCCTAGTAGCTGGGACTACAGGCACCTGCCACAATGCCCAGCTATTTTTTAGAGACAAGGTCTCTCTCTTGCTCAGGCTATTCTCCAACTCTTAAGCTCAGGTGATCCACCTGCCTCAGCCTCCCAGAGGGCTGAGATTACCAGGTAAGCCACTGCCCCTGGCCTTGGCATGAATCTTATTAAGCTAACCTTTCCCCATTGCAGACTACAAAATCTGGGCCCTAGTAGGAGCCAAATAAATGTTAAATGGATGAAGGAAACTGAATGTGACTCCTATTTTTCAGATTAAGTTTAAAAGAAGCAAACTAAATGGTTACCCAAAAGAAATCTGTTGGAGAGCTTGGTTTCCACGGTGGTACCTGTGGATGGTTGGCATTATAATGTAAAGTCCTTTGTTTTGTCAATGTGGCTTTTGCCAGTAGAGCTAGAGAAGTTCTTGGACCCTTTGCCTGGCCTTTTTCATCCTTCTGTTCCCTAACGTCTGTCACACCGTGGGGCACCGCAGCACCTCCCTCTGTGACTGCCCACTCTGCATGGACAGCCACCCATGTCCCTGGCTACCTGGCCCTCTTCCCAGTGCCGAGGTTTGACCAAGCCCCTTTCTCACACTTGCATTTGAGGTTCTTCCCCCAGTTCAGATGATTTCAGTGCTCATTGGGGGCAATTATCCTCGTTCTAAAGGAAAGAATAAATAGGAGGAAGGTCAAGGAGAAGACAAGATAAAGCAGAGGGGCTGGTGGTAGCTAAATAGAGAAGGACCAGGCGAAGAAAGCAGGAGCAGAGAGACGGCGGTGAAGACAGAGCCTCCGCCAGTTTACACAGAAAAGTAAAAGAAAAAAACAAAGTCTGCAATTTTTCATAAAGCTAAATGGATTTCCCTTTTTTACTCTGAGATTACGTCCTCCCGACAGTTGTTGTGTTAACATCTTCTTTCTTTTATGAATTGATGGCAGTAAAATAAAGACTTGGTAAGTCTTTCCTTCTGATGATATTGTCTCGGTCTCGGAAATCCCAGTGCCTGACAGGGTTAAGAACCCTCAATGGCTCTGGAATCAGAGTCCAGTTTTAATACAATATGTCCTTGGGCAAGTTACTGAACCTCCTGAGCCTCAATTTCCTCATCTGAAATTATATTATTATAGTACATGCCTCATACAGGAGACCACGAAAGGCATGTGCTTATTACAAGGTAGAGAATAATGTTAGCTTGTATTATTATTAATATAAAAATTAAGGTATTTGCTTGTATTTGGGGTGCTGACTGAGGTGAAAGAGCACATTAAGTGTGTGGGCATGGGTGAACGTGGCCAATCTGATACACATTTGGGAGCTCTGGGTTGTTTTTCTGTAGTATAACTGGCTAAGTGATGGGCTTAGTGGCAGGTCTGTGTTGGAATCTTAGCTCTGTGATATATACTACCAGAGAGATCTTGGGCAGTTGCCCTTGAGGCCTTATTCTCTTAGTGAGGGGGATACACAGGGTTCTTGGAAACACCGTCTTAAATCACAATAATAATGACCCTGCTCGGTGTGTATACCTCATGCCTATAATCCTAGCACTTTGGGAGGCTGAGGGGGGTGGATTGCTTGATCTCGGGAGTTTGAGACTGGCCTGAGTAAGAGTGAGACCTCCTGTAGTCCCAGCCACTTGGGAGGCTGAGGCAAGACCAACTCTTGAGGTCAAGAGTCTGAGGTTGTGGGCGGTGCCTGTGGCTCAGTGAGTAGGACACCTGCCCCATATACTGAGGGTGGTGGGTTCAAACCAGGCCCTGGCCAAACTGCTACAGAAAAATAGCCGGGTGTTGTAGTGGGCTCCTGTAGTCCCAGATACTCGGGAGGCTGAGGCAAGAGAGTCACCTAAGCTCTGGAGTTGGAGCCCTGTCAGCTGTGACCCCACAGCACTCTACCGAGGGTGACAAAGTGAGACTCTGTCTCTAAAAAAAAAAAAAAAAAAAAAAAGTCTGATGTTGCTGTGAGTTATGATGCTAGAAGCACTATACCCAGAGCAACAGAGTGAAACCCTGTCTCAAAAAAAAAGTGACGGTCCTGCACAGTATACAGTAAAACCTCTGTGGCTGAGTGCCTCCCTCCAGGGACCACCTCCTTAAGTCGACCTAATTTTCATACATCAGACATGCAACACCTGTATGTATCAGTACAGTGGGCCTAGTTCCCTCTAGTTTCTGACTGGGAACATTTTGTAAAGTCCTTTGGATAGTCAACGTACAGAGGTTCTCTGGTGTAGTATCGGCATAATTAATCATTACAAGAATCCTTTAAGGCAGGTTCTATTACTATCCTCATTTCAAATATAAGAAAACTAAGGATACGAAGATTAAGTAACTTGCCCAAGGCTACACGAGTGGCAGAGACCAAACTTAAACCCGCGCTTGCTTCAAAGGCCCCATGCTTTGGGCCTGGTTATCATGGCTCATGCCTGTAATCCTAACACTTTGGGAGGCCAAGGTGGGAGTATCACTTTAGGCCAGGAGTTCAAGACCAACCTGAACAAGAGTGATGACCCTTATTTACAAAAAATAGAAAAATTAGTCACATGCGGTGGTATGTGCCTGTAGTCTTGGCCACTCTACTCCTGGCTACTGGGCGAGGGGTGGGGACCGTGTGGCTGAGTCCTGGGAGTTTGAGGTTGCAGTGAGCTATGATGACACCACTTCACTCTAGCCTAGGTGACAGAGCGAGATGCTGTCTCCAAAACATTCATATTATATATGTATTCTTTTTGTGAAGCAAAAGATAGTTCTCTGGCAATGCTGTTTTTCTTTTTTTTTTTACAGCATGGTGTTGACTCTTTGAGTAATGAACAGAAATGAAGTTCCAGACTGAAATCCACGAGTTTGTCCTTCTGATTCAGAGGAAAGCCCAATTCTAAGCTCTCAAAAAAAACTTCTCTTGGGTGGTGCCTGTGGCTCAGTGGTAGGGCACCAGCCCCGTATACCGAGGGTGGCAGATTTGAACCTGGCCCCGGCCAACTAAAACAGCAGTGGTAACTGCAACAAAAAATAGCTGGGTATTGTGGTGGGTGCCTGTAGTCCCAGCTACTCAGGGGGCTGAGACAGGAGAATCGCTTAAGCCCAGGAGTTTGAGTTTGCTGTGAGCTGTGACGCCACAGCACTCTACCAAGGGCAACAGAGTGAAACTCTGTCTCAAAAAGAAAGAAAAGAAAAGAAACGAAAGGAAACTTCTCTGCATACTGAACAGCCTTGCTATATTTTGGCACCTGAAACATTTTCACCTGAGTGTTCTAATGATTTGAATAATTGATATGTTGTAACTATTCTGGCTGACAGAAGTGTGGCCTAATGCAACTGAGTTATAAAACCATGTGACAAATGTGCTCCAAGCTAAAAATATCTGGATTAGGAAAGAAAAAAAAAAAAGAAAAAGAGGGAGGGAGAAAAAAGGTGGGGGGCGGGAAGGAAAGAAGAAAAAAGGAAGGAAGGAAAGCAACCAGCACTCCCATTTTATTCCTCTGGCATTTCACATTTCAATCCAGTTTCTTCCTTCAGAATAGTGATTTAGGCTCGGTGCCTGTGACTCAAGTGGCTAAGGCACCAGCCATATACACCTAAGGTGGCGGGTTCGAATCCAGTCTGGGCCTGCCAGACAACAATGACGGCTGCAACCAAAAAATAGCCGGGCGTTGTGGCAGGCCCCTGTAGTCCCAGCTACTTGGGAGGCAGAGGCAGGAGACTCGATTGAGCCCAGGAGCTGAGGTTGCTGTGAGCTGTGATGCCACAGCACTCTACCCAGGGGGACAGCTTGAGGCTCTGTCTCAAAAAAAAAAAAGAATAGTGATTTAGTGACGACGGCCACATTTTCAGATGTCTGGGGTCTTTCGGATAACTAATTTATATAAAACTTCTAGTTAATAAGCACAATAATTTATTGCTTCAGCATAACTTAAAATAATTTCTCATACAAGTATTTCTTTGGAAAAGGATTGTTGAAAAATACCCCAAATACCTAAATTCAACCTACACTGAATTTTCTAGTCTCTGCCAGTCTCCTCCAGTCCCCACTGAGAGGAAATATCAGTGAATATCGCAGCCTGTGTCTGCACATGGTCATTCATGGTGACGATACTTCTGGCCACCAGACAAACGGGTCATTGACTAAAAATGAGTGACAGCAAAGCCTTCCTGAGCTGCTGATTTTCCCCGCTCTTAATCACTTCATGTCTTGGCACTAAAGCTTCATTCTGTGAGATTTAAAACTAAAAATATATGAGTTATAAATTTAGCAGCTGTAACTTCTCTGCTAAGACCTCACGGTTGGCTCCAGCACTTACGTCTGGGGCAGATCACACACTTGTTTGATACTTGAAAAGAATGAGTCAGGACGTGTCTTCCGCGGGGAACACTTGGCAGTCGCTGGTCGGCTGAGAACTTTTGGAGCTAATCAGCATGTTGGGTTGTCGTCAGCTTTAAAAATGATTTTGTTTTAACTTATGTTAGCTGAAGCAAAAAATAATACGGTAGGAGCTAGGCGTCTATCAGAGTGACTGACAGATAGAGACTCTCTAGAAAAATAGATTATTTTCCCTCAAAGAAAGTAAAGTTTTGGTTTTTAAAGTCAATCAGAAAACTAACAATTTGGACAGGAAAGGAATCAGCTTCTCTTTCTGAGACAGTGTATTTCTGATGATTTTTATGGAGACTGTAATAAGGATCAGGAAACAAAAGCTTGATATGGACATGTTTTTAGCTGGCACACTGAAAAGAAATAATGGCATGAAGTAAAGTGTTTTTTTTAATGCTGACAAAGTTCTTATTTCTTTTATATTGTCTGAAATAAAATTGATAAATGAAAAACGTCTGTCACCGTTTGGTTCTCCTGCACACCTTGCCTGTGTATGTGGGAAAGCTGTCACAGGTGAGCTTGTATTCAGATTTCTGGAAAGATGAGAGGTCTCAGGGTAAGTCTCAGATACTATTGATACTATATGTAGACATAGTATTAAAAATGCATTTCAATGACAAGAAATGTTTCTGAAATGTGGATGTCAATATAAAATTTAACAGAGAGTAAGCATCACAGTTTATCTTAGCAATGCGGCTTCTAAAACTATAGGAGTGAATCATTTAAGAAGTCACTTGGGCGGTGCCTGTGGCTCAGTGGGGAGGGCGCTGGCCCCATATACCGAGAGTGGTGGGTTCAAACCCGGCCCCGGCCAAACTGCAACAAAAAAACAGCCAGGCGTTGTGGCAGTCGCTTGTAGTCCCAGCTACTCGGGAGACTGAGGCAAGAGAATCACCTAAGCCCAGGAGCTGGAGGTTGCCGTGAGCTGCACTCTACTGAGGGCAACAAAGTGAGATTCTGTCTCTAAAAAAAAAAAAAAGTCACTTAAGGTACTCGTACATCTGTATATCAACATATTAGCATTTTTTATAATTAAGGGAAACCTCCTTTCAGTATCGGCCTGCTTTAATTCTTTTTCTTTAAAATGGTATTAATGGGCTTGAGTGAAAAATTGTTCACCGCGTGAAAGAAAGTCTCAAAGCAAACAGCACTCTTCCTCATCCCTGCTGTAGGTGTGAAATCCCCCCCGGCTGTGCTCTCAAACCCCCGTCAAACCGAGCTGCTTTTACTGCATCCTTTCTTAAACGGGGGGCGTTGGGGATACCTTTAGCTTCTCTTTCATCTCTCAGGGGGACCGTGTTTGGTTTTGTTTTCGGTTTTTTTTGCCTTTTTTTTTTTTTTTTTTGGGCTGGGGCTGGGTTTGAACCCGCCACCTCTGGCATATGGGACTGGTGCCCTACCCTTTTGAGCCACAGGCGCAGCCCCAGTTTTCGTTTTTTTTGAGCCAGCATCTTGCTCTGCTGCCTGGGCTAAGGTGCAGTAGCAGCATCACAGCTCGCTGCAAACTCAAACTCCTGGACTTAAGCGATACTCTGCCTCAGCCTCCCAGGTAGCTGAGATTACAGGTGAGCCATACCATGTTCAGCTACTGTTTTTTTTACTTTTATTTTTAGATTTATTTATTTATTTATTTATTTGCCATTTTTGGCCGGGGCTGGGTTTGAACCTGCCACCTCTGGCATATGGGACCGGCGCCCTACCCTTTTGAGCCACAGGCACCACCCTGTTTTTTTATTTTTTGTAGAGACAAGATCTTGCCATGGTCTAGGCTGGTCTCAAATTCCTGGCCTCAAACAATCCTCCTGCCTGGGCCTCCCGACGTGCTGTGATGACAGGCACCACCGTGGCCTGCAGAAACACGCATTTTGTAAAGGACGACCTTGTTGCCCCATTTGGCAACATGATTGTCATTTTAGGACTCGAAGCTTTTGCATACACACAGTCACCTCCTTTGAAGATTATCTCCTTCCTTTCTCTAGCTGGCCACCTCCAGGCTCAATTTGTTTTGTTTTGTTTTGCTTTCAGGCAGAATCTCACTCTGTGCCCTGGATAGAGTGCCATAGTGTCCCAGCTCACAGTAACCTCAAACTCCTGAACTCAAGTGATCCCCCTGCCTCAGCCTCTGGAATAGCTGGGACTACAGGCTCTGGCTACAATGCCTGGCTAATTTTTCTATTTTTACTAAAGACAGAGTCTCACTATTTCTCAGGCTGGTCTTGAACTCCCAAGCTCAAGCAATCTACCCTCCTCGGCCTCCCAGGGTGCGAGGATGGCAAGCATGAGCCACTGCGCCCACAGCCTGGATGAGCACTTCCCTCCAGGTCCGCAGGGCTCCTGGGGCTGCTCTGTGCATGGTCTATTGCTGCACAATTCTTTATTTTGATGAAGGTTGTCTTGCTCATTGCTATACTCAACAGTTCCCAAAACAATGCCTGGGAAATAGTAGCATTCAACTAGGATTATGAATAATTAAAAAAAGAAATCTCAGATGACAGAGGCGTAACAGAGCCATAGATTAAAAAAACAGATAAAATCTGGTTAGCAATGCCAGTTGACCAGGCAGCCCTCGGCTCTGGGAAATGGGAAGGTAGACATTAGTGGCCTGCACTGGAAACCATTTCCTTGAATCTCTCTCCCCCTTTCATCCCCAGTAAAGAGCCTCCCTGGATCCAAAAGAGACAAGAATATAAAAGCATCATTCTCTTTCTCATCCCAGCCTGTTTACTCAGCAAGTCTAGCCCTTGCTTTCGCCTCAGCCCACATGTTTCCTATTAATAAGAGTTAGGAGAGGCCAACCTCACACACACATCTCCCCAGCCCTGCCCCTCTCTTTTCTCTTCAGGGAGGCCTCAGCCAACTGCCAGAACTCATGAGTGATAGGCACTGCCTGTGCTTGGGACCTTCTGGGGAAGGGTGAACACAAAGGTGACATCTGGGCTTCCAGTGTCTCGAGACTCAAATTGTTTCAAGTGCTTTCAAAGGAGCAAACAGCTTATTTAGAATTTGGTGATAAACCGTAGCCCTCCTTTGGGGAAATTTAGAAGCCTATTTGAAGGAGTAAACACATTTACTATAACTGGACATAGGGCCAAATTCTGTGAATTTGGAACAGTCAGTGAAGCAGACACACCCTGGTCCCTCTAAGTGAATTAATGTACTGTGTCCCATTTGAGAGCCATTGCTCTCTTCATCTTTCATTCCTGCCCTGAGGAGCCATCTGTACTTTGAGGGTATGTGCATAGGATAACCCACTGAGGACCTTCCCACTTAGTCCTCAATAAATGACCCTTTCATAGTGGCCGGATGCAGGGGCTGAAGCCTGTAATCCCAGCATTCTAGGAGGCTGAGGCGGGTGGATTGCCTAAGCTCACAGGTTCGAGAGCAGCCTGAGCCAGAGAGACACCCTGTTTCTAAAAATAGCCAGGTGCTGTGGCAGGCACCTGTAGTCCCAGCTCCTTGGGAGGCTGAGGCAAGAGGATTCCTTAAGCCCAAGAGTTTGAGGTTGCTGTGAGCTCTGATGCCACAGCACTCTACCAAGGGTGATGTAGTGAGACTCTGTCTCAAAAAAGAAATGAAAAAATGACCCTTTGATAGCCTCTGATTTTCTGATTTTCTGATTAACCAGACCTTAGGCACCAGCTAGGCATAGAAATCTGCAACAACAGAGAGGTTCACACAAATGTAAAAGAAAAGGCAATTGCTGAATTTTATTTTTCTTATTTTGGGGATTGTCTTCTAACCCTTAAGTGGTAAGTATTAATCCAAAACACAATATTATTCTCCTTAGTGTCTCATGATTAATTTTGAAAAAGGCAGATAAAAAAGTTCAAATTATTTTAGAGTCTTATGGGTTGGCAAGAGGGGGGACTGCATTAATTTTTCAGTAGAGGTGAAGTCCTAGATTCCAGGAAGAGTTAATGCCCTCGTGAAGAGAATTTAATAATGCCTTCTTTCCAAAGGCTGAGGCCCAATGTTGATTAATAAAAAATAAATAATTGAATAGTTAAGGTCATGCTGTCCATCAGGAAGACTGGTGGTCAGCTGTTCCAATCAGTGGACTTACTTGCATTTGAATATCTTCCTTGTTTTGTGTAGTCTTTTGGAGACACTTTTTCCTTTCAGATTTTTATTTAGTTATTTTGTTTATACAAGCTATATATGCCTATTACAGAAAAAAATTAGAAGTATCAAAAGCATCACGAAGAGAAAAAAATACACAATGTTACCACTCACAGACACGCAGAGACCATAAACATAATGGATGAACTGTTTCCTTGGGGAATTTTTTCAAGCCCTCTTTTTGATTTTTGCCTACCTTGCTTAAGAAAAGCTTCTTTTCTTTTC
>NW_003852561.1:930979-932676 GCF_000181295.1 Otolemur garnettii
TCACTCTGTCACGCTGGGTAGAGTGCTATGGCATCATAGCTCACTATAACCTCAAACTCCTAGGCTCAAGTGATCCTCCTGCCTCAGCCTCCCAAGTAGCTGGGACTACAGGTGCCCACCACAACACCCATCTAGTTTTTCTATTTTTAGTAGAGACAGGGTCTTGCTCAGATTGGAAATTAAGGACTATGTTTACTCTTTATTTACTTATTTATTTCTTTAACCTCTAGTATTTTTGCTGACAAAGGAGAATCCTTGTTGTGGTCCGAATGTGAAGAAGACCTTTCAGCTGCTAGTTCTCATGTGGCACATAGTCGGTACACAGGAAAAGTTTGTTTGCTAAATATGACCGATGATTTGCAGAGATTTAATGAACTCACTGTTGCCTAAGTGCTGCTATTCATAACCTAGATCAAATGAGATGTGAAATTAAACAGAATCTAGAGAGTCCACTGTGCTGTGGAAATGTTAATAAGTATGAGTTTTAATAGTTGCCCAGCAGTGGGGATGAAAAAGCTAAACTAAACAAAAGTGACCGAACTCACTTCTCTTTCTTGCCAGAATGCTCATAAGAAAAATTCCGAGAAGCCATGGGACCCCAGGCTATTCTGAAATCCAAGGTCATGCCCTTGGTTTCCACATTACATGTCTCCTAGACCTACAAACAGTATCCATTAAGGCCTGAGAAAATAGCCCTTTTTATATGGAATAAACTTTGGGGTTCTGAATTCCAAATTCGTGCTTCTGAAGTTCCCACACAAAACCTCGCATCCAGCTCCTGCAGCACCTCCACCGTCTCAGCATATCCTTTTCAGATCACTCCCAGACAGCATCCTACAGCTCTCATTCATAAAGTCCAATTATGAGACAAGAAATGTCAGGAATATACACTTGGAGAGTGGGAGGCAAACAGAACAGTACATTGTGACTTTGTAAGAACAGCCGCGCGTTTCCTCTGGGCTTGTTTTCAGCCCCTTTGTCAGCTGATTACATGGTCTTTTATAATTTCTCATCTACAGAATGGAGCTATTTGCTTGTGGATTATTTGAAAGACACAGGCTTATGCAAAAGAAAAACGAAATCATCGTGAGGTAGAATGATATTTCTGACTAGCATTTTTTTTTGCCTTTTCTTTTTCTTTCTTAACATAACACAAGAACACAATTGACAAGAGCAGTTCTTCAGAGGGACAAAACAAGTAAATATTCTGTTAATTCAGTCTTAATGTATATGTAATGCTATATATGCATTTAGTATCCATATGATTGCATTGATCGATAATTTTATTTATTTTTATAGAAAGAAGAACACTGACTTACATGCATTTTGTTTTCAAAGCATACGAATTTCCCAGGCAACACATTGTGTTGCTTGATTCCTGCATTACTTTTAGTTGTACAGGACAGTACTTTACAGTTTGCTAAGTGCTTTCCTGTATACCATGTTGCTTTAAATCCTTGCCTGTGGCTTTACCTTTCTACCCGGCCCTGGAAGTTTTCTCTTCTCTCTGGCTTATATCCTTCACCAGATTCTCTCTGGACTCCTCGCTCGTGGTCACCTCCTCCAGGAAGACTTTCTCCCAGCACATTTTTTTTTTTTTTTGAGACAGAGCCTTAAGCTGTTCCCCTGGGTAGAGTGCCGTGGCTTCACAGCTCACAGCAACCTCCAACTCCTGGGCTCAAGTGAGTCTCCTGCCT
>NW_003852561.1:935196-936527 GCF_000181295.1 Otolemur garnettii
AAAAAAAAAAAAGAAAGAAAGAAAGAAAGAGAATTGCCTAAGCTCAAGAGCTGGAGGTTGCTGTGCGCTGTGGTGTTATAGCACTTTGTCACCTGTCAGTACAGTGCTATGGCGTTGTAGCTCACAGCAATCTCAAACTCCTGAGCTCCAATGATTCACTTGACTCAACCTCCCCAGTAACTGTGACTACAGGTGCCTGACACAATGCCAGGTTTCTTTTTTAGAGATGGAGTCTCACTCTTGCTGAGGCTGGTCTAGAATTCCTGAGCTCAGACAATCCACCCACTTTGGCCTCTCAGAGTGCTGGGATTACAGGTGTGAGCCACCGTGCCCGGCCACATCAGAATTTTTGCAAGCATACGACTGTATATTCTTTTATTCATCATCTCTAATACCTGTATAGTTTTCCATTTTCAGATATGACCAGGATATACCTAATTAACCCCCTACTGCTGAACATCTAGGTTGTAACCAGCTTCTCACTATCACCAACACCTGTGTTAAACATCATTCTGGCTGGGTATCTGCTCACAACCCTGACTGTATCCTTGAGATAAATTCCTGACAGCATCATTGCTGAGTCAAAGTGCAAACACAAATTTAGGATTTTGATGTATTTCAATAAGCGATTGTTGAAAAGAATCCATGAGTGATCACAAGCTTATGATAAAGAGGGCACCTCTCTGGAGGGGCACCTGTAGCCAGGCTCACAGCTGAGCTGGTGGGTGGGATGAGCAGGGGAGTTCTTAAGACATTTTTGGGTTAAGAGAGTGAAAAAGGCGAAAGAATCTCCACAGTCTTATGAATGGAGTGCACTGGCTTGCAAAGAAAGAAGGGCAAACCCTCTTGTTACAGCCGGCTCCTGGTGCTGCTCTAATGTGTAAAGGAATATTTAAAACCAGAAAAAGGGCAAGCCTTTATCCAGCTTTTCTCCTGCAGTCAAGGCTATTCAGAATCTGCTCATCTTACAAAGACTAGTTTAAGTCTTAGCCTCTTCATGAAACATATTCTGACCCTCAAGGATTTCTTCCTTCTATTGATGAGGAGCAGTTCACACCTTCCTTTCCACACGGCATGCCAGGCAATTTGCTTTATTTACAGAATCACATTAATCTTCACAAATACCATATGAGGTGGTTATTTTCATTCCTATTTTACAGATATAATACTGGAGTTGGGATAGATTAAATGACTTTTGGCATGAAGAAGATGCTAAACAAGATTTAAAATGAGGCCAGGTGTGGTGGCTCACGCCTGTAATCCTTGCACTCTGGGAGGCCGAGGCAGGTGGATTGCCTGAGCACAGGAGTTCAAGACCAGCCTGAGCAAGA
>NW_003852561.1:936736-953436 GCF_000181295.1 Otolemur garnettii
AAAAAAAAAAAAAGGAAGTCTTTTTATTAGAAATCCCTCTCCCCAGCTTTGCTTTAAATCTGGTTTCCTAAGAAGTACAGAGGCCAGAAGGGGAAGTGTGTACAAAAGAAGGAAAGTGAGTTTGGGGGACTGCTGGGAAGGGTCCCTTGCAGCCAGCACACAGGGTCCTGGGTAAAATGGCAGGAGATACAGGCGGGCAGGAAGATTGGGACCAGAGGCGTAGTAAAAGCACACGTGTATAGCAGAGTACTTGGAACCCAGTGAAATTCAACAAAGGTCGTTGGATTTTAGAATACGTTAAAGATTTAAGCTACCCCTGTTTATTCGTTTGCCTTCCCAGCTATACTGAGAGCTCTGTGAGGTCAGCAGGTGTTTTCATGGAGTTTACCTTGTGTCCCTAGGATCCAGTACCATCAGGCCTGGCATATCGTAATGCTACATAAATCTCTGTGGAATAAACAAACTAAGCCATGAACTCCCTCTCAGGAGGCATAGACAAAAACAGCCCCCAAATACTGATTTCATAATCAGGGGACCTGGTTTCAAATCCCTTTCCTGTAACTTATGAATGTGTGACTTTGAATAAATTATATAACCTCTTTGAATAGTTTATTTATTTGATGATAATACTCACTTCACAGTGTTATTTTGAGGACTAAATGAGATCATGATTTTGAATTGCTTAGCACATTACCCGGCAAATCGTAGACATTCAACAAACGTCAGCTTCTTGATGCCTCCTTCCTACCATCTAGCATTGGAAGAGCTTACATCCTGATTCCAAGAAATAGTCATTATTTCTTTTCTTTTCTTTTCTTTTTTGAGACAGAGTCTCACTATGTCACCCTAGGTAGAGTGCTGTGGTGTCACAGCTCACAGCAACCTCCAACTCTTGGGCTCAAGCGATTCTCTTGCCTCGACCCCCTAAGTAGCTGGGACTACAGGCACCTGCCACAAAGCCCAGCTATTTTTTGTTGCAGTTGTCATTGTTGTTTTAGCTGGCCTGGGCTGGGTTTGAACCCACCACCTTCGGTGTACGTGGCTGGCACTGTAACCACTGTGCTACAGGTACTGAGCCAGAAATAGTCATTATTTCTAATATTCAGTCCTATCATCAGATCATAGGTCTCAATTTAATATTTTTTAAAGCTGGAGACAGTTGCAGCGGTTCTCAACCCGTGGGTCGCGACCTAAAGGGTCACGGCATTAGGAAGGTTGAGAACCACTGGTTAAAGCATGGATTATAAAGCACCACACATTGGTACTCAATCAGCAAATGACTGGTTCTTTCACTGAATGTAATGCTCTCAAAATTCATTTATGTTGTTGCATTTTTGACTGTTTTGAATAATATATAATAATCAATACTGCAGCGAACGTTCCTGTGCACATTCATAAAGATGTATGTTTGCATTTCTGCTGAGTACATGCTTCGCCCACGTTGCAGCTGGCCCGTGGCAGTATTCAAGTTGCCTCGTCCTTCCCTCCCTCTCGGCGCCTTGACTTCCAGGTTGTTCTGCACTGCCAGGCTCCTCCCCCTTTGTGGGCTCATTCTCTCGTGTCTGGGCATTAAATATCAGCACTTTTCAAACCTCTGTAATTGGTTCTTTTCTCCTTCTGTATCTTCCCCAGGTCAACACATCCCTTTCTACAGTCACAATTAGTCTCTACATCAATGATTCCCAAATCTGTGGTCCAAATCTCGCTTCCGAGTTCAGATCTATCTATGCAAATACCTACTTCATGGCTCTACTTGGAAGTCTTTACAAAGCCAACCTAAACTCTTAATCTTCCTCCCTCAACATGGTCCTTTTTCCTTTTTTTTTGCAGTTTTTGGCCGGGTCTGGGTTTGAACCCGCCACCTCTGGTATATGGAGCCAGGGCCCTACTCCTTTGAGCCACAGATACCTATTTTTTTTTTGAGAGAGTGTCTCAAGCTGTCACCCTAGGTAGCGTGCTATGACGTCACAGCTCATAGCAACCTCAAACTCTTGGGTTCAAGTGATTCTTTTACCTCAGCCTCCCTTGTAGCCTTGCTATAGCCTACTACAGGTATAGGCCACAAAGCCCAGCATTTTTTTTTTTTTTGTTGTTGTATGTTTGTTTTGCAGGTTCCAGTTAAAACCCCAAAACCCCGGTGCATGTGGCCGGTGCCCTAACTGCTGATCCATGGAGCCTATTTCAAGCTTTAGAGATTTTACTTCCAAAATATTACTTGAATCCACATTTCTCTATCTTCATTGCCATTGCCTTAGGACAAGTTGCTATCATCTTCTTTTTTTTTTTTAGACATAGCCTCAAGCTGTCCCCCTGGGTAGAGTGCTGTGGCATCATAGCTCACCACAACCTCCAACTCCTGGGCTCAAGCCAGTCTCCTGCTTCAGCCTCCCAAGTAGCTGGGACCACAGGCGCCTGCCACAATGCCTGGCTATTTTTTGGTTGCAGCCGTCATTGTTGTTTGGCAGGCCCAGGCTGGATTTGAACCCACCACCTTAGGTGTATGTGGCTGGCGCCTTAGACACTTGAGCCACAGGTGCCGAGCCTGATATCATCTTCTATGGAGATATCTGCATCATCTCCTATCTGCATTGCCTGCTCCCCACTTATTCCTTTCAACAGTTTTCCACACGTCAACCTAAGTGATACTTTCATAATATATAATATGTTCTCCCCGCCATCATTAAAACCTTCCAATGCCTTGCCATTGTTTTAAAACTAAAGTTTAGAATGTTGGGCCAGGCATGGTGGCTCACACCTGTAATCCTAACACTCTGGGAGGCTGAGCTGGGTAGATGCCTGAGCTCATAGGTTAGAGACCAGCCTGAGCATGAGCAGACCCTGTTTCAAAAGTGACCAGCATAGTGGCAGGCACCTGTAGTCCCAGCTACTCAGGAGGCTGAGACAAGAGGATCACTTGAGCCCAGGAGTTTAAAGTTCCTGTGAGCTATGACATCACAGCACTCTACCCAAGATGACAAAGTGAAACTATGTCTGAAAAAAAAAAAAAGTTAAAAAAATTTTTTTCTGGAACCTGCATTGTGGGAGAAAACCGCTGATACTATATATGGTATATGCACTCAGCAAGTTTTGTCCCCGATAATTGCTCCAGTCTAAATACCCCTTAACTCCGTTCTCTGTGTCTTCTTCCTCAAGGTCTTTCTCTTAAGCAACCTCAAGGTCAATCTCTCTTCTTCAAAAGAACTACCTCAAGGTCTTTGCCTGTGTTCCTTTTTCTTCCTAGAGAATATTCACAGCCCCCACCACCCACTTAGTAAATTCTAATGTGTTCTTCATCTTCTTCTTCTTTTTGATATGGGTCTTGGTGTTGTGTCCGAGCTGACCCTGCCTCAGCCTCCCAAGTAGCAAGGACTACAGGTGCATGCTACCATACCTTGCTAAATTTTTTTTTTTTTTTTTGAGACAGAATCTTCTTTTGTAGCCCTTGGTAGAGTGCTGTGGCATCATAGCTCGCAGCAACCTCAAACTCTTGGGCTCAAGTGAATCTCTTGCCCCAGCCTCCCAAGTAGCTGGGATTACAGGTGCCCCTCTGTAACACTATGCTGGGCTATTTTTGAGAGACGGGGGTCTCACTCTTGCTCAGGCTGATCTTAAAATCCTAAGCTCAGGCATTTCACCTGCCTTGACCTCCCGAAGTGCTAGGATTATAGGTGTGAGTCACAGAACTCAACCTTAACGTATTCTTCTACATTAAGAAGTGTAGTGGGCTGGGCATGGTGGCTCACACCTGTAATCCTAGCACTCTGGGAGGCCAAGGTGGGAGAAGTGCTTGAGCTCACCAGTTTGAGACCAGCCTGAATAACAGCCAGACTATGTCTCTGCTAAAATAAGAAAAATTAGCCAGGTGTTGTGGTAGGTGTGTCAATTCTGGAGGTTGAGGTAGGAGGATCACTGGAACCCAAGAGTTGGACGTTGCTGTGAGCTAGGGTGATGCCATGGCACTCTAGCCTAGGCAACAGAGTGAAACTCTATTTAAAAAAAAAAAAGTTAAATAAAAAAAGAAGTGTGGCGGGGCAAGGTGACTCACTCCTGTAATCTAGCTCTCTGGGAGGCCAAGGAGGGTGGATTGCCTGAGCTCAGGAGTTCAAGACCACCCTGAGTAAGAATGAGACCCCTGTCTCTAAAAAATAGCCAGGTGTTGTGGCAGGTACTTATACTCCCAGCTACTTGGGAGGTTGAGCAAGAGAATCACTTGAGCCCAAGAGTTGGAGGTTGCTGTGAGCTATGATGCCATGGCACTCTACTGAGGGCAACAAAGTGAGACATTGTCTCAAAAAAAAAAAAAAAAAGGCTCAGTGTCAGCCACATACACTGAGGCTGGTGGATTTGAACCGAGCCTGGGCTAGCTAAGCAACAATGACAACTGCAACAGAGAAATAACCAGGTGTTGTGGTGGGAGCCTGTAGTCCCAGCTATTTGGGAGGCTGAGGCAAGAGAATGGCTTAAGCCCAAGAGTTTGAGGTTGCTGTGAGCTGTGATGCCACGGCACTCTACCAAGTGAGATTTTCTTTCCAAAAATAAATAAATAAAATTAAATAAAAGTAAATATAGAGGTGTGCACTTGTAATTCTAGTTACTCAGTAGGCTGAGGTGAGAGAATTAGGAGGATTGTCTGAGACCAAGAATTTAAGACCAGCCTCGGTTTGAGACCAATGAGACCATGTCACAAAAACAAAAACAATAAACATAAGATTTTGCATGAGCAATTTTTTTTTTTGAGACAGAGTCTCACTGTGTCGCTCTCAGTAGAGTGCTGTAGTGTCATAGCTCACAGCAACCTCCAACTCTTGGGCTGGCTATTTTTATTGTTGCAGTTGTTGTTTAGCTGGTCTGGGTTAGGTTTGAACCTGCCAGCCTCGGTGTATGTGGCCAGCACCCTAACCACTGAGCCTGGGCACCAAGCCTGTATGAGCAATTTTACGTATGACCATTTGAATAAGCTGATTTTTATCAGAGCCTTCCCTTCTAAGGGACTTTTGAATATCCTGTTTTTCATTAACTTTTCACCAGATAATTTTTTTTTTTTTGAGACAGAGCCTCAAGCTATCCCCCTGGGTAGAGTCCTGTGGCATCACAGCTCACAGCAACCTCCAACTCCTGGGCTCAAGGGAGTCTCCTGCCTCAACCTCCCAAGTAGCTGGGACCACAGGCGCCTGCCACAATGCCTGGCTATTTTTTGGTTGCAGCCGTCATTGTTTTGGAGGGCCTGGGCTGGATTCGAACCTGCCACCTTAGGTGTATGTAGCTGGTGCCTTAGCCACTTGAGCCATAGGCACTGAGCCTTCACCTGATAATTTTAATATCCATTGATAATCACTGGCTGAATCAGTTGTTCACATTCCTAAATGGTATTTTTTGTTGTTTTCTTTTTTGAGACAGAGTCTCAATCTGTCACCCTGGGTAGAGTGCTGTAGCATCATAGCTCACAGCAACCTCAAAGTCTTAGACTCAAGAGATCTTGTTGCTTCAGCTCCCAAGTAGCTGGGAATGTAGGTGCCTGCCACACGCCCAGCTAGTTTTTCTACTTTTAGTAGACCTGGGTCTCCTCTTGCTCAGGCTGGTCTCTAACTCCTGAGCTCAAGCAGTCCACCCACCTCAGCCTCCCAGAATGTGAGGATTACAGGCATGAGCCACTGCACCCAAACCTTGAATGGTAATTGTTAAATTCCATCGTTTCTTCAAGAATTATTTCTCCACTCTATTTTTTATATCTATGTTCCTTTCAGGGAAAGGTTCTTTGGGCACCTCTTCTACCAACCCGTTGTTGGAATATTTCTGTCCTTGAGACCTGAACAACAAAAAAATGCTCTTTCTTCAGAAGGTTGTAGGGACTGTACTGAAGGAGAATGTACTGAAGTGAGATTTGCTGAATCTTTTCAGTTTCTCAGAAGGGATGGAGACTATTTCTTTTAGCAAATATTACAACCCCTTCCACCCGTATGCCACAACCTATAAAAAAGGCCAAAAGAGATGTGTCATTTGTACAAGATGACACCACATCCCTTCAGGGCCACTCCCTAAATACCATTTGGCTTCATCACAAGGCTTTCTGTGCTCATGGAAGCCTCAGTAAAATGCCCTTCCTGGTGTTTCTAAAAGGCCTCACCCTAATCTCTCCCGTGAATCGAGGCCGAGCATCGTAATGGCCTCTTTACTCAGCAGAGCCCTCACTAGAACTCTGGGTCTTCAGCAGCAGCGGCTATGTCTGCTCGGTTCCTGGCATTTACTCTAGAGCTCTGCTCACAACAGGGACTCAAGAATATTTGCTGGGTGAGTGACTGAAGAGACACGAGGGAGGACACCTGCATTTTGGAAAGTGTGAGTAACCGTCTGTGGCTGGAGCCAAGCGATTGAGGGGGCGTCAGAGAGGCAGGCACCCCTAGGCTGCCCAAGAGAATGGGATTTTGTGAGGAAACCCAGGCTTGGGCTTGGGACCTGCAGGCTGTAGAAAGCCAGCTATCTCTTGGATTTATGATACAGAAAGATGGCACCTAATCCTCTTAACTACTCCAGGAGGTAGTTACTCCCATCTCCATTTTACTGATAAGCAACTGGTTCAAAGACATCCAGCCAGGAAGTAACTGGAGTGAGGAATCCTCAAGGCCACATCGCTTGAGCCCCGGAGTCTGTCGTTGCTGTGAGCTAGGCTGATGCATGGCACTCTAGTCTGGGCAACAGAGTAAGGCTCTGTCTCAAAAAAAAAAAAGAAAGAAAGAAAGAAAACTTTGTTTTGGAGGCTGGGCACAGCAGCTCACACCTGTAATCCTAGCACTCTGAGAGGCTAAGGCAGGAGGATTCCTTGAGATCAGGAGTTTGACCCCAACCTGAGCAAAACTGGCATTGTGGCAGGTGCCTGTAGTCTAAGTTACTCAGGAGGCTGAAGAAGGAGGATCTCTTGTTTTGTTTTGTTTTTTTGAGACAGTCTCACCATGTTGCCCTCAGTAGAGTGCTGTGTTGTCATAGCTCATGGCAACCTCCAACTATTGGGCTTAAGCAATTCCCTTGCCTCAGCCTCCCGAGTAGCTGGGACTATAGGTGCCCGCCACAACACCTGGCTATTTTTTGGTTGGAGTTGTCATTGTTTAGCAGGCCCGGGCTAGGCCCAAACCCGCCAGCCTCGGTGTATATGGCTGGTGCCCTACTCACTGAGCTACGGGTGCAGAGCCAGGAGAATCTCTTAAACCCAAAGTTTGAGGTTGCTGTAAACTAGGCTGATGCCTAGTACTCTAGCGTGTGGCAAGAGTGTAACTCTGTCTTGGAGAAAGAAAAATATGAATAGTTTGTTTGGGGTATATAGCGGTTATGGACATGAACTCCATAGGCAGACTATTTAGATTGAAATCCCAGGTTTGTGGGGAAAAAAAAAATCCCTCAATATCTTTTGAGACAGAGTCTCAAGCTGTCACCCTGGGTAGAGTGCTGTGGTGTCACAGCTCAGAGGAATCTCAAACTCTTGAGTCTTAAGCGATTCTCTTGCCTCAGCCTCCCATATAGCTGGGACTATAGGCGCCCGCCACAACACCTAGCTATTTTTTGGTTGTAGTTGTCACTGTTGTTTGGCAGGCCTGGACTGGATTCAAACCTGCCAACTCTAATGTATGTGGCTGGCGCCCTAGCCATTGAGCTATAGGCACCGAGCCTGTGCCTCAATTTTTGTATAACAGAAACAATAGTGTATATCTCATACAATTTTTCTAAAGATTAAATGAGTTTATACGTGCAAAAAGTATTCAGACAATACCCAACATGAAGTAAGAGCTTACCGTTTAGCTCCTCTTCTATCGACTATTTTGATATTTTGTATAAATGGAATCATACAATGTTTTGGCCTTTTGTGTCCGACTTCTTTCACTTAGCATAATGTGTTCAAGGTTCATCTGCGCTGTAGCATTGATCGGTGCTTCATTCCTTTTTACAGGTGAATAATATCCTACAATATGGTTACATCACATTCTGTTTCCCAGTTCATCAGCTGATGGACATTTGAGTTGTTTCCACCTTTCGGCTATTAGAAATAGAACCATTCTGAATATTTGTGTACAAATTTTTGTCTTCAATTCTTTTGGCTATATACGATACTTAGGAGCAGAACTTCTAGGTCATGCTGTACATCTGTGCTTGATTTTCTGAGAACGACCAGACCGTTTCCACACTGGCTGCAGCACTTCCCACTCTTCCCAGTAATGTCTGAGGGCTCCGATTTCTCCGTATCATTGACAGTGGTTGTTATTTCCTGTGTTGGGTATTCTTTTTCATTAATTACAGCATCTTAGTACGAAGTAGTATTTTATTGTGATTTTTTTTTTTTGAGACAGAGTCTCACTTTGTCACCCTTGGTAGAGTTCCCTGGGGTCACAGCTCACAGCAATCTCAAACTCTTGGGCTCAAATGATCCTCTTGCCTCAGCCTCCCAAGTAGCTGAGACTCCAAGTGCCTACCTAGTCTTAGAGATGG
Organism: Otolemur garnettii; assembly: GCF_000181295.1. Classification (NCBI taxonomy): domain Eukaryota; kingdom Metazoa; phylum Chordata; class Mammalia; order Primates; family Galagidae; genus Otolemur; species Otolemur garnettii. The sequence goes on from NW_003852561.1 coordinate 945,209, forward strand.
GGCCTCACTCTGGGTCAGGCTGTTCTCCAACTGCTGAACTCAGGGAATCCACCTGCCTCCGCCTCCCTGAGTGCCACCATCACAGGCGTGAGCCACCTCTACTGCCCTTTCATTGTGGTTTTGATTTGCATTTTCCTAAACAGGAATGAGCATCATTTTTTGTTTTATTTCTTCTTTGGAGAACTATCTACTTAACTCTTTTGTCCATTTTTAAACTGAGTTGTTTGTCTTTTTCTTGTTGAATTGTAATGTTCTTTGTATATTCTGATTACTAGACTGTTACCACATAGAGTATATGATTTGTAAATAATTTCTCAACTTTTGTGGTTTTTTCATTCTCTTCATATTGTCATTTGAAACACAAATATTTTTAATTCTGATTTTTTTTTTTTGAGACATAGTCTTTCTTTGTCACCCTTGGTAGAGTGCTGTGGTGTCACAGCTCACAGCCACCTCAAACTATGGGGCTCAAGCAATGCTTTTACCTCAGCCTCCTGAGTAGCTCGGACTACAGGTGCCTGCCACAACACCCAGCTATTTTTAGGAACAGGTCTTGCTCTTGCTCAGGCTGGTCTTGAATTCCTGAGCTCAGGCAATCCACCTGCCTCAGCCTCCCAGAGTGCTAGGATTATGCCATGAGCCACTGTGACCAGCCCCAGCCTTGTGGTTTTATAGCACAGTTTTACACAGGACAGTGATCTTTAAGGATCTACATATGGCATTATAAGTATAACTGGGAAGTGCCCCACGGAGAGAATGGTTAACTTCTTTGGACAGCTGAAAGTAGTTCACTGTTGCTGGAGTACCTATACCTCACAGAAGCTGAGATTAGAATTACTTGCCACACACACTATTTTAGTAAATCGTCACGATAACCCTCGGAGAAATGTCCTATTTTAAAGTATTTTAAAATGACTCAGCACCCATAGCACAGTGGTTATAGCGCCAGCCACTTACACCGAGGCTGGTGGGTTCGAACCCAGCCTGGGCCTTCTAAACAATGATGACAACTGCAACAACAACAAAAAAAAGCCAGGTGGGGCAGTGCCTGTGGCTCAGTGGGTAGGGCGCTGCCCCATATACCGAGGGTGACAGGTTCAAACTCAGCCCCGGCCGAACTGCAACAAAAAAATAGCTGGGCATTGTGACGGGCACCTGTAGTCCCAGCTACTTGGGAGGCTGAGGCAAGAGAATTGCTTAAGCCCAAGAGTTGGGGTTGCTGTGAGCTGTGACACCATGGCACTCTACCAAGGGTGACATAAGTGAGACTCTGTCTCAAAAAATAAAATAAAATATTTTATGGACCAGAAACTGAAGTTGAAACCTTTGAGAAAACCTGTTTGAGGTCACATGAAGGTAAATGGCGGAGACATAAATTGATTCCTGGGCAGAAGTTATTTTGTTTCCCTTTTAATTCTTCCTTTTGAGATTGTGCTGGGAGGCTCAGTGGGTAGGGTACCAGCCACATACACTGAGGCTAGGGGGTTTGAACCTGGCCTGTGTCAGCTAAATAACAATGACAACTACAACAAAAAACATAGCCGTGTGTTGTGGCAGGCACCTGTAGTCCCAGCTATTCTGAAGGCTGAGTTAGAATTGCCCAAGAGTTGGAAGTTGCTGTGAGCTGTGAAGCCAAGGCCCTCTCCTGAGGGGGGCATAGTGAGACTCTGTCTCAAAAAAAAAATTGTGCTGGGAAAAGAACAACAATGACGACATTGAAACAACAAAAATATTGTTCTGCCATTTCTTTTACTTTTTTTTTGAGAGTCTCACTTTGTCACCCTGGGTAGAGTGCCCTGGTGTCATAGTGCACAGACCTCAAACTCCTGGGGTCAAGGGATCCTCCCAGTGCGTGCTACAATGCTGAGATAATTTTTCTATTTTTAGTAGAGACATGCTCTCACTTTTGCTCAGGCTAGTCTTGAACTTGAACTGGTGAGTTCAAGGGATTCATCTGCCTTGGCTTCCCAGATATGAGGATGTGAGCCTCTGAGTGTGGCTAATACCTGATGCTCAAGCCAGAACATCAGGATTGTTTTTTATTTGGTATATTCCCCAGGGCTCGCCCTAGTTCCACACACATTCAATCCATCACAGAGGGTTTTAACTTGACCTTCGACAGCATCTCTGATATATCTACTTCTCCATCCCCACCTTTGCCCTCTCACCCTCAACCAATAATCACCTCTGACCTAAGGTTCCTTGAGTAATGGCTTCATCTGTTTCCTGCTCTTTCTTGCTCCTCTTTAGTGCATTATTTACAAGGACAAAAGCACAGTTCCTAAAATTGTCATCTGATCTAGGCCATGTCCTTACTTAAAGCCTTGACGGGCTTCTCCACTGGATCCTAGTGCTACATTAAGTTGGCTCATTTTCCAAATTTAGTTGTAGCATTCAGCCTGCTCCAGCCATACTGGCAGTGGTTTGTCCTTTGGACAAGCCAGTTCTTTTCCTACATGTGCCCTTCTCATCTCTGAAGTCCCAGCCCTCGTGGCACCTATGCAAGGGACTCTCCTGGCTCTGGTGTGGTCTCCTCAGGCAGCTTCACCTCTGCAGAGCATGTGGGTACCTCCTAGTGCTGATCTGAAGGTGGAATTATCTGGCTTGTTTATTTGCTTGTTTTTCTTTATCAATCCATTTGTTTGTTTTCTGTGTCCTACACTGTAATGTAAACGCTATACTGGCTGTGACCTTGTCTGTCTTAGTCACCACCAAGCAGATCCTGAGAGCTTGGCACATGTGGTTCCCAAGAAATGAACAAATAAATGAATAAATGAAAGTGTCTCAACTCATAACATTGATGTAACAAACAGTTAAGGGTCTTCTCTGGATGGGGCACTATACTAGTTACTGGAATAATTAAAATTAACAAGGCATCTCGATTTTGAAAGGGAAAGCAGAAACAAAACAGGTAAACTCATAACTACGTAAGACATATGCATGTAAATGTCAATGTAAAGTGAGAGGGAGATGTAGATAAGGAAGTAATTATTAATAGGTCTGGGAAAAGAAGAGAGATAGCAGAGAAAATACAAAGAGAAAGTGGCCTGAGCTGAGCTCTGAAGGAATGCCAGTGCAGGAAGACACCAAGAAAGAGCCCTTCTAGGGGCCAGGTGACAGAGGGAACCAGGGCACGGAGTGTCCCTGTGTTTATAAACAACACGTGTTCATGGGGGGGCTCGGCACCTGTGGCTCAAGTGGCTAAGACTCCAGCCACATACACCCAAGGTGGTGGGTTTGAATTCAGCCTGGGCCCACCAAACAATGACGACTGCAACCAAAAAACAGCTGGGCGTTGTGGTGGGCACCTGTGGTCCCAACTACTTGAGAGGCAGAGGCAGGAGGCTCGCTTGAGCCCAAGAGTTGGAAGTTGCTGTGAGCTGTGATGTCACAGGACTCTACCCAGGGGGACAGCTTGAGGCTCTGTCTCAAAAAAACACAAAAAACAAGTGTTCATGGGGTGTCGGATGAGTGCCAGGAAAGGACCCCGGGTGCCTGGTGTCGGATGAGTGCCAGGAAAGGACCCCGGGTGCCTGGTGTCGGATGAGTGCCAGGAAAGGACCCGGGTGACTGGGGCTTAGCTGATGTAAGGAACTAAGGAATGTGGCTGGAGTTGAGGCCAACAGGGTAGACCAGACACAGATACAAAAACTTTAGGAGGTCAGTAAAGAGTTTGGATTATTTTGTTTGTTTTTGAGACAGAGTCTCTGTTGCCCGGGCTAGAGTGCTATAGCCTCAGCTTAGCATACAGTAACCTCAAACTCTTGGTCAAGGGATCCTCATAGGTGCCTGCCACAACACTGAGCTAATCTTTCTATTTTTTAGTAGAGATGGGGTCTTGCTCTTCCTCAGGCTGGTCTTGAACTGCTGAGTGCAAGTGATCCTCCTGCCTCGGCCTCCCAGAGTGCTGGGGTTGTAGGTGTGAGCCATTGCGCCCAGCTTGGAATTTGTTACATAAAGCAAACAGCTTTTAGGCAGCTGAGTGGCATCTTCATTTGGAAAGCTCTAACAGCAATGAGGTGATGGCCGTACCTGGAGATACGAATCTCAGAGGAGACCTGAAATATGGTGGATGCCTGGGCAAGGAGGCCTGAGGTACTACATTTCAGGGACAGAAGGCACAGAACTTTGTCCAGTTGAGTATGTTTAAAGAGGGAAAAAGAAAAATCAAAGAAGAGTTTTTCTGTAGATTTTAGCTGGGGTAAAATAAAAGATGGTGCTATGAAGCATGAATATATGGTTAAAGTCCAACGTACCCCTTCCTGCTTCATTATAGATGTGGAATATACATCTCCTCAGAGGAAATGAATCATGTCACATTGAAATGCTACTAGGCTGGGCTGTGGTGGCTCACGCCTGTAATCCTAGCACTCTGGGAGGCTGAGTCGGGTGGATTGCTTAAGCTTATGAGTTCAAGACCAGCCTGAGCAAAATCGAGACCTGGTCTCTACTAACAATAGAAAAGCTGAGGCAAGGTTGTTGTGAGCTATGACTCCATGGCACTCTACCCAGTGTGACAGCTTGAATCTCTGTCTAAAAAAAAAGAAAGAAAAGAAATGCTACTTGGTGTAGTAAGAGAAAAGGCTGGTGCTCAAATGGCTGAATTTTGTCTAATGCTTTAGGACAACCAAAGATTTATTTTTTGTTCCTTTGTTTATTTATTTTTTGAGACAGGGTCTTAAACTCTTGCCCTGGGTAGAGTGCTGTGGAATAATAGCTCACAACAATCTCTAACTCTTGGACTCAAGAGATCCTCTTGCTTCAGTTTTTTTTTCTACTTTAGTAGAGACAGGGTTTTGCTTTTGCTCAGGCTGGTCTCTTTTTTTTCTTTTTTTGAGACAGAGTCTCAAGCTGTCCCCCTTGGTAGAGTGCCGTGGCATTACAGCTCACAGCAACCTCCAACTCCTGGGCTCAAGCGAGTCTCCTGCCTCCGCCTCCCAAGTAGCTGGGACCACAGGCGCCTGCCACAACAACTGGCTATTTTTTTGGGGGGGGTGTAGCCATCATTGTTGTTTGGCAGGCCGGGCTGGGATTCAAACCTGCCACCTTACGTGTATGTGGCTGGCACCTTTGCCACTTGAGTCACAGGCACCAAGCCATCAGGCTGGTCTCGAACTTATGAACTCAAGCAATCCACCCGTCTCAGCCTCCCAGAGCGCTAGGATTACAGGTGTGAGCCACTGTGCCCGGCCTCAAAAATTTATTTTTAAAAATTCTAATCTTCAGCTAATTTATACTTTTGTAAAATAAAGAAAAAATGAATTAAGAGATGATTTTTTGTTCACAACCCTGGGTATTGTGCCAATGTCCTAACAAGATTTGAGGGAGGCACATCCACATGTGAGTGTAAACACACTAGTATCACACTCAAGAACTACAAAAGGGTAGGCTGGGCACCGTGGCTCACGCCTCTAATTCTAGCACTCTGGGAGGCCAAGGCGAGTGGATTGCTGAGCTCAGAGGTTCGACACCAGTCTCTACTAAAAACAGAAAAACCAGGGCATTGCCTGTGGCTCGGTGGGTAGGGCGCCAGCCCCATATATCAAGGGTGGTGGATTTGAACCTGGCCCCAGCCAGCTAAAACATCAGTGGGAAATGCAACAAAAAATAGCCAGCGTTGCAGCGGGTACCTGTAGTCCCAGCTACTTGGGAGGCTGAAGCAAGAGAATCACTTAAGCCCAAGAGTTGGAGGTTGCTGTGAGCTATAACTGCAGGCAAGGCACTCTACCAAGGGCGGCGATAGACTGAGACTCTGTCTCAAAAGAAACAACAACAACAAAAAAAAAAACAGAAAAACTAGCCTGGTGCTGCAGGAGGCACCTATAGTCCCAGATAGTTGGGAGGCTGAGGCAAGAGAATCACTTGAGCCCAGGAGTCTGATGTTACTGTGTGCTATGACACTATAGTACTCTACTCAAGGCAGAGTGAGACTCTGTCTCAAACAACAATAACAACAAATTATAAAAGGGTCAGAAACACACTTTTAAAAAGACATGCTTAACTTTGTTTTTGGGGAGGACAGAGTTTCACTTTGTTGCTCCTGGTAGAGTGCAGTGGTGTCACTGCTCACAGTAATCTCCAACTCTTGGCATGATTCTCTTGCCTCAGCCTCCCAAGTGGGACTACAGGCACCTGCCACACCCTGGCTATTTTTAGAGACGAGGTCTCACTCTTGCTCAGGCTGGTCTCCAACCTGTGAGCTCAGGCATTCCACCCACCTCGACCTCCCAGAGTGCTAGGATTACAGGTGTGAGCCACCTGCATGGCCCAAGCCTAACTTTTTCATTATTATATACAAAATCATCCCACTGGATTTCTATGAATGACTCTGAAGACTTGCTCCATACTGTGGCTGACCAGTAACAATCAATTCACAAGACAGCTCTAGTCCCCCCTCACACAATGAAGTCCACACAACTCTGAAAGACAAGATGGTTGTGAATTTACAGGAGTGACAAGAATAAACAAAGTTATTAGCTCTGCTGGGCTTCCACAGGAACTGTGCAGCCTATCCAGTTTACCAATGACTATTTTAACCTCTAGCAAAAGAGTTATTCATACTGCTCCCCCTAGTGCACAGGAGGTCTCAATGCCACTGTGCTGAAAGGGGCCCCTTTGGGGTCTTCATAAAGCAATCATTTCCAATAAACAGCTCCAGGACAGTTAGTAGCCATCCTGAATTTAAATTCCTAGGTTATTGGATACATTCCACCCAGGGATTGGCAATTTGGCAGGTGTCTCGGTTCAATATTCCTGCCTGCCAAGGGAAAGAAAGTTATGACTCTCTGCTTGTTCATTCTATTCTCTGCAAGGAAGGAAAAAAAAAAAAAAAACAGACCTCAAACGCTGCTTGCTGTCTTAGCACTGGGGAAAGAGCTAACTGCACTTACACAATCCAATTTATACTCCCATAATCTACTGAAGGAAACAGCAGAGTGACATTTGCACTTAATCCTTCTGTGGGACTGTGACTAAGACGGCAAACAGCAGAGGAAAAGCACACAGTTGCCTGGCACTCGGAGGCAAACGGAGGTTATTTGATAGGTAAGGGGCACCTACAGTGAGAGGAACACATTTTCTCAAAAGGGCCTTTTACCTCCAAAAGGCACAAATGGAAACTCAATGAACACATTAACTAACAATTAAGGACGGAGATCGGCGTGGGGACTGGCACTCCGGCACTCGGGGAGATGTAGGGTGGTGAGAGAAGAGAGTTTGGGGGCAGAAGGTCACAAGGGCCACAAAACTCGTGGACCTGGCAGAATAGGGCTGTACTCGTTTTACACAAGTGACTGAGGCTTCTCTGCTGGGATCTTTCACATCACATACTTGGTATTTCCTTGTTCCTTATTTATATGAAGAATGGGGAGGACAGTTGCTGTGTGCAAAGTGGATGGGAGTTGGTGACTCACTGGAGTCCTCGCTCTGCCCTTGGCTACCTGAAGTCTGAACTGCCAGTCTTCTCTTTGCTGGTATCGTGAATGCCAGTGAGTGTGTTTTAATGATAGAATAATAGTATTCTGGGAGCAAGCGTTAAGATTCGGATGTTCATTTGGGTTCTAGCATTTGAGAGTTTCTTGTGTAAACCTGAGGGCAGTGCACTACCTTTTGTGTGTGTGTTTTCTTTTCTTTTCTTTTTTAATTTTTATTTATTTATTTAAGACAGAATCTCACTTTATCACCCTCGGTAGAGTGCCAGGGCGTCACGCAGCTCACAGCAACCTCCACCTCCTGGGCTTAGGAGATTCTCTTACTTCAGCCTCCTGAGTAGCTGAGACTACAGGCGCCTGCCACAATGCCCGGCTATTTTTTGTTGCAGTTTGGCCAGGGCCAGGTTCAAACCTGCCACCCTTGGTATATGGGGCCGGCACCCTACCCACTGAACCACAGGCACCACCCTTGTGTGCGTTTTTTAGAGACAAAGTCTGGCTCTGTCACCAGGCTGGAGTCCAATGGTATGATCATAGTTCATTGCAGCCTCGAACTCCTGGGCTCAAGCAGTCCTTCTACTACTTCAGCCTCCAGAGTAACTGGGACTGCAGGCATACAGCACTATGCCCGGCTAATTCCAAATTGTTTTTCTTTTTTTTAGAAATAGAGTCTTGCTATGTTTCCCAGTCTGGTCTTGAATTCCTGGCCTCAAGCGATCCCTCTTCCTTGGGTCTCCCAAAACACACAGAGGCTGAGACAAGATTACTTGAGGCTCGGCCCCCATAGCACAGTGGTTA
>NW_003852561.1:953794-955944 GCF_000181295.1 Otolemur garnettii
TTATACATTTGACCAACTAGGGTTTATTCCAGGTATACAAGGCTGATTTAATATTGAAAATTAATTAATATAATCCATCATATTAGCAGGCTAATGAAGAAAAAGGGGCCAGGCATAGTGGCTCATGCCACATCTCACTCTGTTGCCTGGGCTAGAGTTCAAGGGCATAAGCATCACTCACTGCAACCTCAAACTCCTAGGCTCAAGCAATCCTCCTGTCTTGGCCTCCTAACTAGTTGAGACTACAGCAAGCACAAGTATGTATAGCTCATTTTAAAAATTTTTTGTAGAGACAGGTTTTCACTTAATAGTTCTACTTAAATTACCTATTCACATTGGATGAGTAGTTTCTGTTACTTGAGGCTCTAGCACATTTCAAATTTATACATGTGGAGTTGTTTACTCTCTTATTATCCGTTTGTTGTTTGTAGGGCCTATAGTAATATTTCATTTTATTCCTGTTATTGGTAATTTGTATCTTTTGCCTTTTTGTCCAGCTTGCTAGAGGTTTGTCAATTTTGTTGATCTTTTCAAAGAAGCATCTCTTTCTTTCATTGATTTTCTTTTAGTTTTCTCTTCTCAATTTTATTGATTTCTACTCTTACTATTTTCCTCTTCCTGTGACCTTTGGGTTTATTTTATTTTATTTTATTGCCTTTGGGTTTATTATGTTCTTTTTCTAGGTTTAGATTTTAATTGTGGCTGCTTAGATTTTAATTTTAAAATTTTCTCTCTTTCCTTTCTTCCTTCCTTCCTCCCTTCTCCCTTCCTTCCTTCCTCCCTTCTCCTTCCTTCCTTCCTTCCTTCCTTCCTTCCTTCCTTCCCTGTTGCCCCACATATAGTGCAGTGGCATCATCAGATCTCAGTGCAACATCTCACTCCTGGGTTCAAGCAATCCTCTTGCTTCAGTCTCCCAAGTAGCTGGGATTGCAAGAATATGCCACTATACCCAGCTAACTTCTATTTTTACTAGACACAGGGGTCTTGAACTTCTAAGTTCAAGCAATCCCCCCACATCTCTCTCCCTGAGTGCTAGGATCACAGGCGGCAGACACCACATGCAGTCTGAGGCTTCCTCTTTCCTGTCCTGTCCTGTCCTCTCCTCTCCTCTCCTCTCCTCTCCTTTCTCTTTTTTCTTTGAGACAAGAGTCTTAACTTTGTCATCCTTGGTAGACTGCAGTAGCATCATAGCTCACAGCAACTTCAAACTCTTGGTTCAAGCTATTCTCTTGCCTCAGCCTCCCAAGTAGCTGAGACTACAGATGCCCACCATAGTGCCCGGTGATTTTCAGAGACATGGTCTCACTTTGGCTCAGGCTGGTTTCAGACCTGTGAGCTCAGGCCGTTCACCCATCTCCGCCTTCCAAGTGCTGGGATTACAGACATGAGCCACTGTGCCCTGCCCTCTTTTCCAATGTATATGCTTACTGCTATAAATATCATTTTCAGTACTACTTTGTATGTTTCTCACAATTTTTTTCCCATTTATTTTTTATCATTTGATGAGAGAGAAATAATGAAATCACCAACTATAATTGTGGATGTGTTTATTTCTCCTTTCCATTCTAATAGTTTGCTTCACCCACACCCTGCAGCTCTGTTGTTTGTTGTATATATATCTAGAATTGCTATCTCTTCTTGATCACTCATTATTACATAATGTACCTCTCTACTTCTAATATTTCTTTGCTTTGAAGTCTACTTGATAATAATATCTCTTGCTTACTATGTTGACATGGCATTTTTTTTTCATTCTTTTGCTTTCAACCTGCCTTTAACACTATATTTGATGTGAATTTCTTTCTTTCTTTCTTTCTTTCTTTCTTTCTTTCTTTCTTTCTTTCTTTCTTTCTTTCTTTCTTTCTTACAGATCCTCAAGCTGTCACCCTGGGTAGAGTGCTGTGGTGTCACAGCTCACAGCAACCTCCAACTCCTGAGTTCAAGTGATTCTCCTGCCTCCGCCCCCCAAGTGTCAGAACCAGACCCTGGTTCTAAATAAAATGCTGGTTCCAGATCACATAATTTAGAAAACTCAAGATGAAAATGAAAGCCTATCGGTTTTACTCATTTTTGCTTATCATATTCTTTCTTCCTTCCTGATGTCTCAAAGTTCCTTCTTTTGTTACTCCTGCTCTGATTAGAGAACTTTC
>NW_003852561.1:956264-960670 GCF_000181295.1 Otolemur garnettii
AATTTTCCCTTCATTTCTGAGGGATTTTTTCACTGGATGTAGGGTTCCAGAACAACAATTCTTTTCTTCTAGCATTTGAAAACTATTGAGTCAATTTCTCCTGACCTACGTGGTGTCTGGTGAGAAATTTGTTGTCACTCTAATTGCTGCTGCTTTTTAAGTAAGATATTATTTGCTACACTCCCCTTGAAAGATGGTTTTTTTCTTTTATCTTTAGCTTTCAGAAGTTTATTTATAATCTATTTTAGAATGCACTTCTTTGGGTTTTTCTTTTCTTTTTCTTTTTTCTGAGACAGAGTCTCATTTAATCACCTGGGGTTGAATGCTATGCTGTCATAGCTCATAGCAACCTCAAACTCCTGGGCTCAAGTCCCTCCCAAGTAGCTGGGACTGCAGGCGCCTGCCACAATACCCTGGCTATTTTTCAAGGCAGGGTCTTACTCTTGCTCAGGCTGGTCTCAAACTCCTGAGCTCAAGCAATCCGCCCACCTCGGCTTCCCAGAGTACTAGGACTACAGGTGTGATCCACCATGGCTGGCATCTTTTCTTTTCTTTCTTTCTTTTTTTTTTTTTGAGACAGAGTCTCACTTTGTCACCCTTGGTAAAGTGCTGTTACCTCATTGCTCAAACTCTTACGCTCAAGTGATCCTCTTAACTCAGTTTTTTTTTTTTTCACTTTTAGTAGAGACTGGGTCTCACTCATGCTCAGGCTGATCTCAAACTCTGTGAACTCAAGCAATCCACCTACCTTGGCTTCCCAGAGTGCTAGGATTGCAGATATGAGCCACTGAGCCTGCATTCTTTATGTTTTTTTCTTTTGGAAATTGCTCACTTCTTGAATCTGTAAGTTTATGTCTGTTCCTAAATGTGGTTAGTTTTTAGCCATTGTCACTTTTTTTCTTTTTTTTGAGACAGAGCCTCAAGCTATTGTCCTACATAGAGTGCTGTGACGTCATAGCTCACAGTAACCTCCAACTCCTGGGCTTCAGCGATTTTCTTGCCTCAGCCTCCGGAGTAGCTGGGACTATAAGCACCCACCACAATGCCCAGCTATTTTTTGGTTGTAGTTGCATTGTTGTTTGGCGGGCCCAGGCTGGATTCGAACCCGCCAGTTCTGGTATATGTGGCTGGTGCCTTAGTCTCTTGAGCTACAGGCGCCACCCTGGCCATTGTTACTTTTAAGGACTTTTTTTTACCCTGACCTCTTTCTTTTTTCCTTCTGAGATTTGTCAACACAAATGTTAGATCTTTTGGTATAGTCTCAAAGAACCCTGAAGGTTTGTCTTTTTTTATTGCTCAGCCGGGTTAATTTCTGTTGGTATGTGTTCTGGTTTACTGATTATTTTTTTCTGTCCCTGTCATTCTGCAGTGGAGCATGTTCTCTGGGGTTTTATTTATTTTTATTTTTATTTTTTGAGAGTGCTAGGATTACAGGAATGAGCTGCCATGCCTGGCCAGATTTTTACATTTTCTTTTTTTGTATTTTTCAGTTTAAGTATTTCTCCTTGGGACAGGGGTGATGGCTCATGCCTATAATCCTTGAGCTCTGGGAGGCCTAGGTGAGAGGATTGCTTGAGCTCAGAACTTTAAGACCAACCTGCAAGAGCAACACCCCCATCTCTACTAAAAATAGAAAAATAAGCTGGACATGATAGAGAGAGCCTGTAGTCCCAGCTACTTGAGAGGCTGAGGCTGGAGGATTGTATAAGCCCAGGAGTTTGAGGTTGCTGTGAGCTAGGCTGAGGCCAGAGGATTGCTCAATTCTGACAATTTGCTGTGAGCTATGACTCACTGGGGTGCTCACTCTGCGGGGTGACAGAATGAGACTGTCTCAAAAAAACCCCCAAAAAACATTGTGTTACTAGGCAGATGCACGCCTACCCATAGTTGTACTTAGCAAGAGTAACAAGAAAAAGCAGGTTTATGCTATTGTCCCAGAAGTGGAAAATATATCTTTTAAAGATTTGACATGTTTACTAATAAGAATCATTCAGTATAAAGAGGAAAAATGACAATTCAAAAGGGTGATGCAGAAAGTGAGGTCTGTGAGTCGGTGGGAGAAAATGGGATTCAGAGGACAAGCGGAGGAGTTGATTTTCTAATAGAATCAGGGACAATTCTTCCATTGAGACAGGAGGGAATGTAGATGGGCGTATATTGCAGACAAGTCTAGAGAGTTGGGGTTGAGTAGATGAGGAAATTCCTCTACACTAGACCAGCACCAATAGAAATTTCTGAATAACAGGGTGGCACCTGTGGCTCAGTGTGTAAGGCACTGGCCCAATATACCGAGGGTAGCAGGTTCAAACCCAGCCCCTGCCAAACTGCAATCAAAAAATAGCTGGGTGCTGGCAGTGCCTGTGGCCCAAGGAGTAGAGCGCAGACCCCATATACTAGAGGTGATGGGTTTAAACCCAGCCCTGGCCAAAAAACTGCAACAACAACAACAACAAAAATAGCTGGGTGCTGTGGCAGGCGCCTGCAGTCCCAGCTACTTGGGAGGCTGAGGCAAGAGAATGACCTAAGCTCAAGAGCTGGAGGTTGCTGGGAGCTGTGATGCCACGGCACTCTACCGAAGGTGATAAAGTGAGACTCTGTCTCTAAAAGAAAAAAGAAATTTCTGAATAACAGATATATTTTAAATCTCTACTGTCACAATGTAGTAGCCACTGGATATGTAGCTACTTAGCACTTACAATGTGACTACTACAACTCAGGAGCTGAATTATTATTATTATTATTTGAGACAAGGTCTTGCTCTGTCCTGGGCTACAGTACAGTAGTGCCATTATCGGTCACAGCAACCTCAAACTCCTGGGCTCCACCAACCCCTCCAACAAGTGTGCACCACCAGGTCCAGTTAATTTTTCTATTTTTTGAGTGGCACCTGTGGCTCGGTGAGTAGGGCACCAGCCCCATATACTGAGGGTGGAGGGTTCAAACCTTGCCCCAGCCAAACTGCAACAAAAATATAGCCAGACATTGTGGTGGGTGCCTGTGGTCCCAGCTACTCGGAAGGCTGAGGCAAGAGAATCGCCTAAGCCCAGGAGCTGGAGGTTGCTGTGAGCTGTGATGCCACAGCACTCTACTGTGGGTGATAAAGTGAGACTCTGCCTCTAAAAGAATTTTTTTTTTCTATTTTTTGTAGAGACAGTGTCTTGCTCCTGTTCAGGCTGATCTTGAACTCCTGGCCTTAACCAATCCCTCCCAAAGGGCCAGGATTACAGGTGTGAGCCTCTGACCCAGCCTTAGAGCTGAATTTTTAATTTAAATTAACTTAAAATTAAATAGGTACATATAGATATATATTGGACAGTATAGCTCTATACAAAGAATGAGGTAGATTCTTTGGCTTAGAATAAAGCCAAGAGGTAAGGGTAAGGGTGTGAAGAGAAGCTGGAAGTTCAAAAGAGATAAAAAGATGAAAAGTCCTCCTGATTTGCGATCATGACTAATCAGCACAGTGGTGCGATTTGCCTCCAGGAAATTTAGCTGCAGGACAATCGTATTATGAAAACTTTATGAAGCTCCCTTGGAAAGCTAACCCCACATTCCCCTCGTTTTCTGGTTGAGGAAACAAATGGTCATGAAAGTTAGGTAACTGGTTAGTAGCCCGAGGGCTCATGACTACTACCTGGCATAACCAGGTCTGTCAACATTTTGTTCCTTCAAGATTCATAATGTTTGTTGGGCAGTGTCTCATGTCCTTCATCCCAGCACTTTGGGAGGCTGTGGTGGGAGGATCCCTTGAGGGATTGGAGACCAACCTGGGCAACATCATGAGACCTGATCTCTACAAAAAAATTAGCCAGCATGGTGGCACAGGCACCTGTACTCCCAGTTACTTGGGAGGCTGAGGCAGGAGGATCCCTTGATCCCATGAGTTTGAGGTTGCAGTGAGCTATGATGATACTATTGCACTCTAGCTCAGGCACAGAGGGAGATACTGTCTCCAAAAAAACTGCTCTTTCCTCCATCTGCCTATTCTTGGTACCTTCTGTCTCACCAATTCAAGGCCTGCAGGCAAATGCTTTAGCACTCCCTGACTTCAGACCTGCTCTGGGACTCCAAATGATTTCAGCAAAGCTTTTGACCCCAGTATCACTCATGTATAAAACATGAACAGATATTTTGCTGTTATTTGTGCTAAATGGTTTTCCTTTGGTTCCTTTTGTCTCTGTACAGAGTCTTGATACTTTCATAGAGCTGAAGAAGTAACAACCAGGTGAATTAAACAGGAAATCGATTCCTAGGTAAGACCAATTCTCTGATTGCTTCTTTATAGTTTCTGAAACATGGTAGATGACTGTTGTGCTCTCTTAATTTTTTGATAATCTGGACAGCGACTCTTCCCTTAGATGGCCTAGTCTTGTGGGGATCATGTTGCAAGACCACTTATCCAAATA
>NW_003852561.1:961722-967002 GCF_000181295.1 Otolemur garnettii
GATGAATACATTATTAGTATTTAAAAAGAAAAAAGAAATATTTATTTCGTTTCTGCTGTGTGACAGAATGAGTGCTATCATATAAACCATTTATTTATTCAACACACAGTATATGCAGAATCTGATGAAATAAATTAAGGATACAGAGAGGATGAGGACAGCATCTATGCTTAAAAGGAGCTCATGGTCTATTGAGAGAGATAGATTATGTAAAATAAAAACAGCAGCATAAATAAATGCAATCCTGGGAAGTAACTATTTCCATTCTCACTTTACAGAGTCAGAAACAGGCCACCAAAAGTTAAGTGATGAATTCATGATCACACAGCCAGAAGCAGGATTTCAACTTGGATTCAAATTATACATCCCATTTAAGAAAAAAAAAATCTGTCAGAAAAGTACATTTAAAATTTCATTTCAAACGTCAAGTGTAGAAAATAATATATAATTAACATATGTCACTAAGAAAATTTTATTTGTTATACTCTAAAATACGAGCAGAAAAAACTGTCAACTTTGACTCAATAAATTTTAAAAGACACTGAAGCATACTCTTGTTAAATGAGCACTGGGACCGAGACAAGCACAAAATCACTGATAATCACTTTGAGGCACCTGGACATTCCAGCTGTGTGAACATGGACTTGCCACGTAGTGCTCCTAAGCTTCAGATGCTACATGCTTAAGGTAAAGATAAATAATAAATACCTGCTTCACCGGGGAGGGTGATGTAAGATCTAGAGATGTAGTAGCCACACACTGAATGTCAGGTGACTTTGGATAAAGCAATTTCATTATTTTGGGTTTTCTCCAAAATAATGGGTTTGAATTTTTTTTTGTAAAAAAAGCAGAGGGCCAGAGGAAGCAGAGGAGTGGGGAGAGAAAAGTGGTATGTTCACACTGGAAAGTGGACTGTGGATTTGTAATCCATAAAATTAAAAGTTTTTCTCTTAGGTGGCGCCTATGGCTCAAAAGAGTAGGGCGCCGGTCCCATATGTCAGAGATAGCGGGTTCGATAGCAGGTTTAAACCCAGCCCCGGCCAAAACAAACAAAAAAAGAAAAAAACAAACAAAAAAAATAAAAATAAAAGTTTTTCTCTTTAGGATTACAAAGTAGGCTCAGTGCCCCTAGATCAGCGGTTAGGGCGCCGGCCACATACGCCAGGGCACACCAGGGTTGGCGGGTTCAAACCCAGTCTGGACCTGCCAAACAACAATGACAACTGCAACAAAAAATTAGCTGGGTGTTATGGCGGGCGCCTGTAGTCCCAGCTCCCTGGGAGGCTGAGGCAAGAGAATCGCTTAAGCCCAAGAGTTTGAGGTTGCTGTGAGCTGTGATACTACAGCACTCTACTGAGGGTGACATAGTGAGACTACATAGAAAGAAAAAAAAAGGATTACAAAGCAGTTTCTGCACAGGGTATTCTGGCACCTGGGAACGATTCCCAAGGATTTATAGGATGAACGAATTAAAACCCCTGTTATCACTAATGTAATTCCTAACCAGTATTTGTGGCAAGGTAATGTGAGGTCTTTATGGTTGGACCCACTGTCTGGACTCTGTCTTGACTTTAGTCATAAAACCGACTGACACAAAGCAATTTCGGCTGCGCCAAACTAACCTGGCAAAATGCAAAACTGACCTAACAGAGGGCTGTTGATTTCCTTCTGGTGGCCTGAATGCAGGAGGAATCTCCACACTGTCTACTGACATTTTGGGATACGATGCTTCCCCAGTTTGTGCCTTCCAAAATGAGAAGCAGCACTAGAAAATATCAAATGGCCAATTCTCAGAAGCCATCCCTCAAATTCCTGCCTCCAGAAGTGATCACTTTTCAAGGATGCCAAGTCCCGGCAAAGACACACTCTCAGGGCAGCTGCAGCCTGCCGGATGATTTGAGAACACAGGCATCTTCACAGAAGCCTTAGGGAAGACCACCAGTTCCCCGTATCCACGGTCATTGGGGCCCAGATAAACAAGGCCTGGAGTAGAAAAGAACCAAGTTCACCCTTTCTCCACCCTGGTACCAGGATGATTAGTGTGCTGGAAAGTTTGTATCCATAGTAATTCCCTGTGTTGGACCTGACCTCTCCATCCCAGTTGACTATGGAAAGAAGCCAAAAAAGAGTGGGGTGTTGATGCATTTATTTGCATTTGCCATTTTTATTTGCCTTAGGGACATTAGACTGCAGGCCTCCTTAAGCATAGCTGTTTGTTGAAGTCTGGTGCTGACTTTTGTGGACCGGTCTGGCCAAGAGTTGTTTTAGCCCAAATGGGGAGATGGGGGTGGGGCCGGGGTGGGGTAAGACATCTGCAGAGCCCAACAACCGTTACCAAGGCCTACCCTGGCTCTGCCCCTACCTGCCAAACAGTAAACAAAGCCCCTGGGAGCACTCGGGCCAGCTGAACACCTTGGTCAAACACGGAGCAAACCACCACCAGGTGTGCTTACAGAGCAGACTCTCCATCAGCGTCCTGTCATGCAGAAAATGTTTATCCAATTTGTCAAGATAATCTTTCCTCAAATAAGCCTTGGGCCTATTCCTTGGAACAGCCTGAATTTAGTTGGTATAATGTAACTCTATTTTTTTCACCCATTTTCCTTTAATCGCTGTGTCAACTTTTCCCTGGCTTTAAGCAAACTGAAAGTAATTATATCATTCTTAAGTGAGTAATCTTTTGACTGGGTTAGCTGATTCGTGAGTTACTCTAAAATTCTTCTAAACTGTGCAGTCCTTTTCCAAACACATTTTCTTAGATGTTTCACAAAGTTCGGCTCATCGATGACCCACGGATGTGTTTATTCTGTCACATTTTGTGGCTGCAACATGACTGTACTGGGGCATTTGAGAAGAAGTGGAGGGTGGAAATATGAGAGGGGAGAAAGGTAACTTCACCTAGTAATTTAGCCGTTTCTTAGAAATATTGCAGTCATTGTACATAACTTGCAGCTTTGAGCATGATGAACATTTGATTAGTGCTTTGAATCACGGGGTAATATTAAAGGCTGGGCCTGATGGACTTAAAAGCTTTCACTACTTCCATTTCATTGCATAGTTTCCTTGCTATTTGATACCCTGTGTGATATTATTTTGTTTAAAAAACACTGAAGGTTACCCCTTTTTCCTTGGTTCTACTCATTGACACACTCCCACAGAACTCATGATATATTTAAAAATAGAAAGCTCAGCCATCTGGCTATCTGATGGTTTCTATTTCTGTTTCTTTTTGAATTCACACAGTCTGTTGAGTCTGAAATTCTCTGCATTCTGCCCCACATGTAATTGTGTATATACACACACACACTTTCTCATTTACATTTAGCCATTATCAATCTGGGTTTGTTTTACCGACCACAGTGGCACTTTGGTGGGGACGCTAACCTTGCTTAATTTATGCATTAGTCAAGGCTGCATTAAATCCTGGCTCTGAAGATGGTTACTCAAAGTCTAGGAGATGCTAAATCCACGGCATTTCTTATTTATGTGTACCACCCATGTTTACTCAGGATTTTTCATTGATAGAAATGTGCTCTTTGTCTTGGCTTTGATGGAAGAATGAAGCCCCAGGATCAGAGGGAACTTTAAAGCTCATGTCTTTTATCCCCATCATCTCATACCCAAGAAAACTGGGGTCTAGAGATGGTGGGAAAGACCCATTCAGGGTTAGATAGCTAATTAGTAGCACAGTCCCTTTAGAACTTAGGTCTCCTGACTTTTTCTAATGCTCCATTCATTTTCATTAATTTAGACAGGAGCGAATAAAGATAAGTTTTCTGTGAAACTCACCTATGTGCATTTTAGTTACATTTATAACTTGGTATTTATAGGATCATGTTTACAAGTGAAATTAAAGTCATTGTTATGCCTTGATGAGTGAAGAAAATAGTTCCTTGTCCCTCAGGTGTCAGTGACCCTCAAACTTTATCGCATGCATGAATGAGCTGGTGAAAAAGGCAGATTCCTCAAGAGAATGAAAAGACAAGCCACAGATTGAGGGAAAATATTTGCAAAAGACACATTGGATGAAATACTATTATCTAAAATATACAGAGGATTCTTTAAAAACTTGACAATAAGAAAATTGAATAATTTGATTAATTAAATGGACAAACGACCTAAGTATATACTTCACCAAAGAAAGTAAACAGATAAGTAAGCCCACGAAAAGATATTCACCATCATGTATACCTCAGGGAAATGTAAATTGAAACTGTGATATGATACTACTGTACATATGTTGGAAAGAACAAAATCCAGAACACTGACACCACCAAATGCTGGCAAGGATGTGGAGCAACAGGAACTCTCGTTCACTACTGATGAGAATGCAAAATGGGACAGCCACTTTGCAACACAGTATAAATTAGACATACTCTTGGTGGGCAAGGTGGCTCATGCCTGTAACCCTAGCACTCTGGGATGCAAAGGCAGGTGGATTGCTTGAGCTCATGAGTTCAAGAGCAGCCAGAGCAAAAGTGAGGCCCTGTTTCAACTAAAAATAGAAAAACTGAGGCAAGAGGATCACTTGAGCCCAAGTTGGAGGTTGCTGTGAGCTAAGATGACATGGCACTCTACCCAGGGTGACGGCTTGAGACTATGTCTCAAGAAAAAAAAAAAATTAAACATATTCTTATCATATATTTCAGCCATCTCATTCCTTGATAAGTTATTTAAATGAATTAAAATTTATGTCCATAAAAACTTGTCCGTGGATGTTATGATGGTTTTATTTATAATTGCCAAAACTTGGAAGCAATTAAGATGTCCTTGGCTTGCTGCCTGTGGCTCAAGTGGCTAAGGCGCCAGCCACATACACCTAAGGTGGCGGGTTCGAATCCAGCCTGGGCCCACCAAAACAACAGTGATGGCTGCAACCAAATAAATAGCCAGGCGTTGTGGTGGGTGCCTGTGGTCCTAGCTACTAGGGAGGCTGAGGCAGAAGACTCACTTGAACCCAGAAACTGGAGACTGGAGGTTGCTGTGAGCTGTGATGCCACAGCACTCTACCCAGGGGGATAGCTTGAGACTCTGTCTCAAAAAAAAAAAAAAAAAAAAAAGACTTGTCTGGGCAAGAGCAAGACCTCCAACTCATGAAAAAAATTGAAAAACCCAGCTGGGTGCAGGGCTAAGCGCATGTAATCCCAGTGGCTTCAGAAGGCTGAGACAGCAGGATGCCCACAGCTGGAGTCTGAGGTTGCAGTGAGGTATGATGCCACCACATTCTGCTTGGGGCATGGGGGTGGAGGAGACTCTGTCTCAAAAAAAAAAAAAAAAAAA
>NW_003852561.1:967022-970525 GCF_000181295.1 Otolemur garnettii
CAAGGTGGGTGGATTGCCTGAGCTCAGGAGTTAGAGACCAGCCTGAGCAAGCATGAGACCCCCCATTTCTACTAAAAATAGAAAACTAGCCTGAGCATTATGATGGGCACTTGTAGTCCCAACTACTCAGGAGGCTGAGGCAGGATGATCTCTTGAACTCAGGAGTTAGAGGTTGCGGTGAGCTAGGCTGATAACACAGCACTCTCATCTGGGCAAATGAGTGAGATTCTCTCTCAAAAATAAAATAAAATTTAAAAAAAGAATAAAAAGGTAGATTTCTGCTCTATTCTGTCTCATCCCCCCATTCTTATCCTACCTCTCCCCCAATGCTGATTTAGTTGCTCTGAAGTGAGGCCCAGGAAGCTGCATTTTTCTCTAAGGATGCCAGCAACGGTGGAAAATAGTACTTTTGGCAATCCTGTTCTCTCCCCTTAAGCCTGCTGGGGACATAGCTAATATATGAAGAAGACACATTGATTATTTGGTTAACAGACAGTGCTTGTTTTGATTATGTATTTGCTAACCCACGATCTCCTCAAGAAACCTTTTGCTTGGGAACCCTACTTTGCAACTTATCGAAATTAAACCCAGAGGTCAAACTGTTCTTTTTAGGCAGCAGGCTGGGCAGGGTCCCAGTGTGGTTATTTTCCTTTTTCTCAGGAGGTGAGGACTGGAGCAGCCTTTCCAATAGCCTGCCCTGGCTGGCTGGGCCTGCCTCTGGCCTTTGCGTTCCCTGACCTGTGATAAGAGAACAAAGCCCCCAACTGAGAAACTTGTTGCTCCAGCAGATAGGAGCAAAGTATTCCTCAAAGAGTTCAGCGGCCCAGGAGCTCTCAGCCAGCTGCCAGCAATGTCAAGCCAAATAGGAAGTTGTGTATCAGCTGGAGAATTCAAGGGCTTTTCTGATTTCTTTACATTTTTTAGTTGTTTCTTGGGAATCATGCTTACTCTGCGCAGAGTACTCTTCTAGGCATGGGAGGAGTCTATCAGGCAGCAAAATCCTTTACCTCGTGGAACTGAGAATCTTTATTTATTTTTCCATGGGAAAAAAAAATTGAAAATTTATTTTCTAACAGACAGACGGCATCAGCAGGTACAGCTGCAGGGGTTTCTCTGAGATCATACATTCACAAGGCATCATCAGCTCAACAAGGAGGAAGCCACCCGTGTGTTCTAGGTAACAATATCCACGTCACAGTGTAAACAGTTCCTATTACTGTGTTCACTTCAAATTCCAGAAGGAAAGGCACAACTTAGCGCAAAAATAAAAAATAAAAAATAAATAAAAAATATCCTAAAGTCAGGGGCAATGACTAAAAAATGAGACTTTGGCTAATTGTCTTAATCCACTTTTTAATAAGAGCCTTCCACAGAGAGGGGAAAGACTTCTTTGCCCACAAGTGATGGTCTTTCTCCTCCCTAGTTAAACCATTGGAGCAACGTTTCATCATTTGTTCAATATCATTACACGTACAAAAGGAGATTGCAAGGAAATCACAAAAACATCTTGAAGGTCTAGCGGTTCCATCAACGTCCACTCTGAGGTTTAAAACAGGGCCTGGGAATACTTTGGCTGTCATAAAATAGGAAAATAGAGACTATGGCTACAAAAAAATAAATAAATGAGGTAGATAAATCAAAGCTTTCACACCAGGACTCGCCTGTTCCAACTTGGGAGCCTTCGTGAAATACTCATGGGGGGCGGGGGATGAGTGGAAATCTTCATAATTACCTGGCGTAAGTCATACCAAGGAAATTCAACAAATCAGTATGTGAGCCTGTGCTGGGAAACACCCCTGGACAAGTTTCTTCTCAAGAATGAAAACCCAGGGCAGCGCCTGTGGCTCAAAGGAGTAGGGCACCGGCCCCATATGCCAGAGGTGACGGGTTCAAACCCAGCCCTGGCCAAAAACTGCAAAAAAAAAAAAAAAAAAAAAAAAGAATGAAAACCCAGTTCCTCGTTAGAGTAGGCACTGGCAAACTAAAATTAAGTCATCTGAGATTCCCCGCTCAGGTGCCCACCTCTTCTGGTGTTTAGGAAGATGAAGGCAGCCAGGAGGTGTGGGGAGGACATTGGCACTCTCGGGGTTCCAAATGAACTGTATTTAAACAAGCACCAACACCACACACATCGACTCCCTAAGGACTAGAAAAAGTCCATTTGAGGACATGCTACTAAAGGTTCTAAGGCTGAAGGAATTTTACAATTCTACAACCTTAGTTGCTTTTCTTTCTGTACATTCAAAAAAAAAGAAAGAAAGAAAAAAGATGGGGGCAGGGTTGGGGGCATATATAAAACAACTCCCAAAATAGATGGATGACAGACCTCGTCCACTTACCCGCGGTTACCCTGGAAGTACCCAGGACCCCCCACCTCCACAGAGGCCAAGTAGTTGTCTTTTCCATTGTGGTTCAGTAATTCCAACTGCTCTACCTTACAAGAGGTAACAGTCTTTGGAAAAAGTCACTCTACATTTGTACAAGGTTCTAAGTATACAGTTTATCACGAGTAACAAAGCTACTTTGCAAGACCTGCTTCTTTCCAAAATTAAAAAAAAAATAATTCTACTCTGTTGTGGTATAAATTCTTATTTTTATTTTTTTGCAAAGCAGCATAGCGACAATTGTAAGACTGCCAGAGGTTGTGGTCACTACCTTAGTAAACATCATTTGCATATCAGTAAGAAAAAGGAAACAGGAGGAAGAGATGGGGATTCTGAAAGAAAATGAAAAGAGCAGATTCCAGAGATTCCACTGGGCCTGCCCTTCTCCTTCCAGCCAGTCCTTCCTTCTCTCAGCTGACTGCCATCTTGTTTTCTTCCAGGAAGTGAGGAACCCAGGTTTGGGAACGCTGTCAGTAGCACCTGGCTTCTGCACATCCGCACTACACCGGGTTGGGAGCCATCCATCTTGGAGGCAGACAGGGCTGGTCACCAAGGAACTGGGAGGGTGGGAAGCCCCCCACTCTGGATCACAGAGATCTCCTTGGCCTCAGGGCCAGACCGCCATTGAGCATGCTGGTGTACTGATTCCACACAATAGGGTCTGTGTTCACTGAAGGGGCCAGGATGTCCTTGGGAAACATTTCTGACACTCTCTTTCCGTTCGTACCTAACAGAGCCATGGTGTTCCCGATAGCCAGCTTCCTCCCTCGGCGTGCTGAGTTATTGTTTGCCTGTGGGTCAAGTAGTGGGCCTTCAACTTGCCCTTGGTGGTAAAAGCTCACCCGCACGTGTTACACACAAAAGGCTTCTCTGCTGTATAAGTCCGCTCGTGAATCTGGAGAGCACTGGCAGATGACAAGTTCTTCCCACACTGAGTGCAGCCATGTTGCTTGGCCTGTTGGCATGGCTGGGCCACCAACAAAGGGGTCATCCCTGAAGACAAGGTTGAGGGTCCCACAAACGTGCCAGAACTTCAACTTTGACATAGGTTGGCTGGGTTTGGATACCTGTTGAAGGGAGACTGCTCTGAGAACTGATAATCTTTTTTTTTTTTTTTTT
>NW_003852561.1:970996-972115 GCF_000181295.1 Otolemur garnettii
CAAACAACAATGACAACTACAACCAAAAAATAGCTGGGTGTTGTGGCGGGCACCTGTAGTCCCAGCTACTTGGGAGGCTGAAACAAGAGTATCACTTAAGCCCAAGAGTTTGAAAAGAGTTTGAGGTTGCTGTGAGGTGTTATGCCTCAGCACTCTACCCAGAACGACAAAATGAGACTCTGTCTCAAAAAAAATAAAAATAATGATGTTTGTCCAGCCAGGTGAGGTGGATCACACCTTTAATCCCAGCATTCTGGGAGGCTGAGTTGAGTGGGTTGCTTGAGTTCAGGAGTTTGAGAACAGCGTGAGCAAAAGTGAGACCCTGTCTCTACTAAAAATAGAAAAATTACCAGGCATTGGGTAGGTGCCTGTAGTCCCAGCTACTCAGGAGGCTGAGGCAAGAGGATGTCTTGAGCCCAAGAGTTTGGGGTTACTGTTGAGCTGTGATGATATCACTGCACTCTATGGAGGGCAGCAGAGTGAGACTGTCTCAAAAATTTAAAAATAATGTTTGTCCATGTTACATCCATCCCAATCTAACCCAAAAAGACTGGTCGCGTTACCTTTCCTTTGGATCCCTGGGCACAGATCACACTACCTCAGCTTAATACTTATTAGATTGTTCATGGGGTGGAGGAGGAGACTGTCCTAGTTACTCGGGTGGCTATAGCAAAATACTACCTACTGGGTGGCGTAAACAACAAACACTTCTCACGCTCTGGGGGCTGAATGTCCAGTATCAAGGTGACAGCTGGATGGGGGTCTGATGAGGGCCTTCTTCCTGGTTGACAGCTGTCTTCTTGTGTCCTCACTTGCAGATGGAGAGGAGGCCAGCTCTCTTCCTCTTCTCATAAAGACTCCAATCCATCATGGGACCCTTAACCTCACGAGTAGGTCCTGTGCTGGAAGAAAACACAATGCTATAAAAGATAGATACCATTACAGCAACTGACAAAACCAGAATAGGAATAGTGGATTAGTTAAAGGCACGTAGAGTCATGAGGTGATTACTGTGACAATATAGGAGAATATCCCTGTTCTCAGGGAATCCACGCTGAAGTACGTGGGGGTAAAGGGCCTTAACATCTGCAGCTAACCCTGAAATAGGAAAAACTCATA
>NW_003852561.1:972872-980221 GCF_000181295.1 Otolemur garnettii
GCGTCAAAATAACTGAGTTTAGCTAGAGAGTGCTAATGTGGTAAATGGCTTCAAAATATGAGACACAGAAACTTATAGCAATACAGAGGCGGGAAGACGTGGGTAGGCTTCCCCTGGGACGGGTCAGTTATGTTGAACTTCCTGCAATGAATGACGTCTGCAAAGGTACAGAGTCTGTTTGTGTGAGAGTGTATGTGTGTAAGACAGTGTGTGTGCATCGAGTGTGAAGTCTGCGTTGCTTTGGGGAAAATTTCCATTTGAGTTAAAGTGACTGGGATTTGTTAAGAGAGAGCTTAGAGGCAAGGATGTTAACAAGAAAAGTTGACGGTTGAGCTAAGAAATTTGGATTTTGGCTTGGCGCCTGTAGCACAGCGGTTATGGCACCAGCCACATGCACCAAGCTGGCGGGTTTGAACTTGGCCCCGGCCAGCTAAACAACAATGACAACTGCAACAAAAAGCCAGGCATTGTGGCGGGCACCTGTAGTCCCAGCTACTTGGGAGGCTGAGGCAAGAGAATCTCATAAGTCCAAGAGTTTGAGGTTGCTGTGAGCTGTGACGTCAGAGCACTCTACTGAGGGTGACAAAATGAGACTCTGTCTCAAAAAAAAAAAAAGAAGAAGAAATTTAGATTTCATTTATTAGGAAATAGGATGACTGTGGAGTTTGGGGCTGATAGGTGACATAGAGCAATCCTTTGGCAGGAGGCAGAAAAAGAAAACAGGGCCTAGCACTTTGGGAGGCTGAGATGGGTGGATTGCCTTAGCTCACAGGTTTGAGACCAGCCTGAGCCAGAAGGAAACCTCACCTCTAAAAATAGCCAGGCGTTGTGGCACGTGTCTGTAGTCCCAGCTACTCAGGAGGCTGAGGCAAGAGAACTGCTTGAGCCCAACAGTTGGAGGTTGCTGTGAGCCATGGGCTGAGGGAGAAATATAAGACATCCATCAAGGTGGGATGTGTCGACCTCACATCAACCTTCCATAGCCTGGAGATGAGAGAGGCAAGCTGTCGGGTGGCTACTGGGCAAGGAGGTGGGAGGATGCGACTCCCAGAAGGTTCCTCTGGGAGGAATGCTCTGCCCACCCCACCCCCGCCCCCCAGATTTGAGCCTCTTCTATGAGCACACCCAGCAGAGGGGGTATGTGAAGGCCACGGTGGGGCTTACAGCACGTCTCAGGCACTGTGTGACATCATAGCAGTCCCAGACTAGGTCTCTGCTTGGAAGGTTCTCAAGGATGCCAAAAACTGAGGGCTCACAAAACCAAAGGTTTTTTGTTTGTTGTTTTTTTTTTTTGAGACTGAGTCTCATTGTGTCGCTTTAGTAGAGTGCTTGAATGTCATAGCTCACAGCAACCTCAAACTCTTGGGCTCAAGTGATGCTCTTTTCTCAGCCTCCTGAGTAGCTGGGATTACAGGCGCCCTCCATTATACCCAGCTAGTTTTAGAGATAAGTTCTCACTCTGGCTCAAGATGGTCTGGAACTCCTGAACTCAAGCAATCCACCTTCCTTGGCCTCTGACAGTCTAGGGTTATAGGTATGAGCCACCTCCTCCGGCCAAAAACCAACACTTTTGACGTTCAGTCATTAGTGCCCCTTGTTATCCATGAACATTTCTGCATGGCAAGGCTGTGAGCTTGTTCCTTAGCTCCAACTGGCCAAATGAAGTTGGGTGCCAACTTACCCAATGCATCTAGCCTTTTTATTTCAAGGAGTATTGAATCTACACTCTTACTTCTCAGTTTTACAGGAGTAGAACTAGGTGAAAATATCTCAAATTTCCCAGGTGGTGCCTGTGGCTCAAAGGAGTAGGCCGCCAGCCCCATGTATCGGAGGTGGCAGGTTCAAACCCAGCCCCAGCCTAAAAAAAAAAAAAAATTTCCCCTGAGACTTAAACTCTGCATAAGTTCCTATATCTCTTACTGGGAAGGAAGGGCCCACCAATCTAGCCTGGGCCCTCCTGCCACTGACCTTCAAGAGGGATTTCTTCTGAATCAGAGAACTCAAGAACTGAAACAGACATTTAGAGGTCATTTACTCCGGATCTGTCTTTAACAAATGAGGAAATGGATATCCCTAAAATTTGGGTGGTCTGTCCAAAGTCTTAGGGATAGGGCAAAGTGCAACCAGAGTCTGGATCTCCTGGATCCCTGCCCCTCCAAAACTTCCTTATGAACACATAGAGTTCATCTGATGCTCTAGAACTTTGTCTAGAGGGGGTCTCATGGGCAGCAGACCCCTGAATGATGTTGCCCCTGCAGAAGTAGAGAAATAATCGAGGCAGGATGTTGGAACATGGTGACGTACCCTGAATCTCCAAAAGCCTTCAAGGAAACAGAGAGATCTGGTATTTTACAGGACCCGAGAGAGGTGTCTTGTTTGCTCATAGGATCTCTTCAGAGAAAACCATAATGCATCCTGAAAGGGAAGAGAAAATCATAAAGTTTTAAGGAGATTAGATAGTTGAGATTAGCTTTTTGTGATCTTTCAGTGTTTTTACTTATTTCCAAATCATGTAACGCTGAGCGTATTGAGCAATCAGGTGAAAATCACAGGCAAACAGAGTCTAAGTACTGATAAGAATCCTGAGGGTAAACAATGAATTCCTACTAATGGCTATGTCACTAAAGTAAGATCCAGTCTAAACACACACCCTTGCTTAAATAGGGTTTCATTAGCTCAGGTTACAGGGGCTCAGGGAAATTGGTCCTTTATGCTTGTCAGGTGAAATTAATTATATATCATCCATCAATCTTTCCTGCCATAGGAGTTCTAGGAGAATATTAAGGAATGCATCCTAGTGCCTCCCCCACCCCCGTCCGCCCCCTGGAGGAGCACTCCAGGGCATATTTTGTTGCCTATAGGTAAAAGTTCCTGGAGATTTTCTGGGAAGTCACAACTAGGGTTTTTACTGATAACTGGCAAAAGTTTCCCTTCTCAAAACTTGACACTTGCTGTGTGCTTTAAGGAACTGACAAATATTTGACCTTGCAGAGTGTATCGCAGACTGTGCAACAAATCAGATTCTTGCAAGTTTCTGATTTAAATTGGTTTTCATAGAATGAATAATGAAAATAATTTCAGAAGGCTTAAAAATAAAATTTAGTAATATAACCCATCTCTTCGTCACCTCATTATTGTTAGCATTTTATTACATTTTCATCTATGTATTTTTCTTCTCTTTTCTCTTTTTCTCATTATAAAAGCAATGCCTGAGTAACAGAAAATTCAGAAAAATATGGATAAGAAAAGGATGTAAAAATCACTCGTGATTTATCCAGACATATTCAACCTTCCTAGTCTTTTCTATTTATGTGTATTTTATCTGACATAGTTCTAATCATATCACAAATTTGCCTTTCTCATTTATCTTGCAAAAAAGCATATATATTTTCTAAATATATATATATTTAAGAGACAGAGTCTCACTTTATCACCCTTGATAGAGTGCTGTGACATCACAGTTCACAGCAATCTCCAGCTCTTGGGCTTAGGTGATTCTCTTGCTTCAGCCTCCCAAGTAGCTGGGACTACAGGTGCCTACCACAATGCCCAGCTATTTTTTGTTGCAGTTTGGCCAGGGCCAGGTTTGAACCTGCCACCCTCGGTATATGGGGCCGGTGCCCTACTCACTGAGCCACAGGTGCCACCCCCATTTCTAAATATTTTTAATCAAAGAAATAAGCTGGATGCAGTAGCTCAGTGGTTAGAGCACCAGCCCAACACACCAGGGGTGGCTAGTTTGAACCTCACCTGAGATTGATTAGCAAAACAAAACAAAACAAACAACAAAGAAATACGTCCATGCTTATGAATCAAATGTTGATTTTACTGGTGCTTTAGAAGTCTCTCATGTTGGAAGTTTACATAATAGTATTCTATTATAGTTGAGATAATTTGATTTTATTAGCTTTGATATTTGAAGTTCTCTCTCTTTCATTAATCTGCACTTAGCATATTTCTGCGCTAGGGACTAGTTTAGGCATTAGGGATACACACATATTTGTATAATTAAAAACCTAATTGTTGGGCTGGGCACAGTGGCTCATACCTGTAATCCTAGCACTCTAGCAGGCTGAGGTAGGTGGATTGCTTAGGCTCACAAGTTTGAGACCAACCTGAGCAAAAGTAAGACCCTATTAAAAGGTAAGATCTCTATTAAAAATAGAAAAACTGAGGCAAGAGGATCACTTGAGCCCAAGAGTTTGAGGTTGTGTGACCTGTGACACCACAGCACTCTACCCAGGATGACAAAATGAGACCTTGTCTCAAAAAAAAAAAAAAAAATTGCTGAGTGCCTAATATAAACCAGACAGCGTTCTAGGCATTTGCAACAGGCAGTGGACAAATCAGACAAAAAGGAAAAAGCTCTGCTCTCTTGAAGCTTATGTTATGGCAGAGATAAACAAGAGCTAGTCCTTGCGGAGGTCAAAATTCAACATCTTTGGGGAATAAGATAGTAGTAAAAAACTGCATCCATGTTTGATATTTATTTTTTAAAATCAGTTTATTAAACCATTTTCTTTTGTAGAATACACACTGGCATTGAGACAGTTTATTTATTTATTTTTTAGAGACAGAGTCTTACTTTGTCACCCTTGGTAGATTGCTGTGGCATCACAGCTCACAGTAACTTCCAGCTCTTGGGCTTAGGCAATTCTCTTGCCTCAGCCTCCTGAGTAGCTGGGACTCCAGGCGCCC
The DNA here is from genome assembly GCF_000181295.1 of Otolemur garnettii. NCBI lineage: Eukaryota > Metazoa > Chordata > Mammalia > Primates > Galagidae > Otolemur > Otolemur garnettii. The sequence continues at coordinate 977,571 of NW_003852561.1, forward strand.
ACCACAATGCCTGGCTATTTTTTTTTTAATTAAATGATAGCTAGGTACATTAATGCAATCATGGGGTACCGTGTGGTGTTTTCATATACAATTTGAAATAGCTCGGCTATTTTTTGTTGCAGTTTGGCCTGGCTGGATTTGAACCCTCCACCCTTGGTATGTGGGGCCAGCATCCTACTCACTGACCCATAGGAGCTGCCCAGGACAGTTTAAATAAATATAATGGCTATTTACAAAAACATTAGTTTTGATTGTTATATCCCCCCATACTTTGTGGTTGCACACATAGAAGAAAAGTATAATTTTCAACATTTCATATTCTGCAATTTTTAAAAAGTACTCTTCCCCATGTCTAGAGTGTTTTTGTTTTTTTGGTTTTTTTGAGACAGAGTCTCACTATGTCGCCCTGGGTAGAGTGCCATAGCATCACAGCTCACAGCAACCTCATACTCCTGGGCTGAAGTGATTCTCTTGCCTCAGCCTCCCAAGCAGTGAGGACTACAGGCACCCGACACAATACCCAGCTATTTTGTTGTTGTTGTTGCAGTTGTCATTGCTGTTTAGCTGGCCTGGGCCCGGTTCAAATCGGTCAGCCTTGGTGTATGTGGCCAGCATTCTACCCACAGTATAGTTTTTAAGACATGTTTGATATTTATGAACCTCTAATTTTTACTGTCCTATCCCAAGAGATAAGGAAGCAATAGAGAGCAAAACATCACATGGAGGGGCTGGGCGTGGTGGCACACGCCTGTAATCCCAGCACTCTGGGAGGCAGAGGGGGAGGATTGCTTGAGCTCAGGAGTTTGAGACCAGCCTGAAAAAGAGCAAGAAACTGTCTCTACTAAAAGTAGAAAAAAACTAGTTGGACATTGTACTCACCTGTAGTCCCAACTACTAGGGAGGCTGAGGCAAGAGAATCGCTTGAGCCTAACAGTTGGAAGTTGCTGTGAGCTGTGATGAAGAGTGAGACTCTGTCTCAAAAACAAAACAAAAGCCACACGACTTGTACTCCTGGGCCAGTGTCTCTAAGAGGGCCCTGCAAAACTACCACCCTGAAATGTATATAGTGATACTTGTCCTACTCACCCCATTGGCTGAGTATGAAGTCAAGTGAAATGAGTCTCCAAGTGTTTTGAAAGTTTTAAAGTGAGACGGTGAAGGCTGAGCTGTCCCCAGTGTCCTTAGCAGTGTGGAGTTAGATAATACGTCTCCACAGGGAGATATGGTACCTGTGGATGATCACCGAGGGCCAAGAGGTCACACACACGGCTGAGGTGGGAGTTTTCAATGCAGGCGACATTTAAAATAATATTTATTTATTTTTATGTTGAGAAATTCTAAATCAAGCTAATTAACATATGTATTACTTTACGTGTTTACCACTAATTTCTGTGTAGGATAAAGGGGGTAGAAAATATGTCTTTTCCTGTCCTATAAAAATACCCAGTCACTGTTATATGTTAAACTTATATGTTAAACTTTTGGCCTTCTTGGGCCACAGCAACAAGAATATTTCTGAAATGCCCACTTGTGCCCTCTTCCCTCTGGATTGAGTGGATTGGTCTAGTTAAAGGGACTCCTTAGTAAAGTGGTTGGGAGGTGATGGAGAAGTAGACACATTTTCATTCATTCATTCAAAGTGGGATGAAATAGGCTCTACTTTTAGAGGGAAAGTTGACAAGATTGATTCAAATAAAAATGTAGGACTAAGCCTGGTAACTCATGCTGTAAGGTCAGCATTGTGAGAAGTCAAGGAGGGTGGATCACATGAAGCCAGAAATTTGAGACCAGACTAGGTAAGATAGTGAGAATTTGTCTCTACAAAAAAATAAAAAAATTAGCTGGTCTTGGTGGCATACACCTGTAATTCCACCTACTAAGGAGACTATGGCAGGAGGATCACTTGAGCACAGAAGTTTGAGGCTGCAGTGAGCTATAGTGATGCCACAGCATGCTACCCAGGGTGACAGAACAAGACCCTGCCTTAAAAATAAATACATAAAGTGCCCAGGCTCGGTGGCTCACACCTGTAATCCTAGCACTCTGGGAGGCCAAGGCAGGTGGATTGCCTGAGCTCACAGCTTCTAGACCAGCTTGAGCAAGTGTGAGACCCTATCTCTAAAAAATAGCCAGTCGTTGTGAGAGAGGATACCGGAGAGGGGCGAGGTCCGGGAGAACAGGTCTTCTCAGGGAGACCAAGAGGATTCACCTGCAGGGCCCTCTCTATGGTGACTCAGCTCTTGGGAATTTATAGGCTTAACTCCCTGGAACTTGGAAATTTCCAAGTTCTGTGAAATCCTGTAGTTCTGTAGGGGCTGGAGTAGCATCTCCCGCTTGATTCAAACTGGCCAATGGGAAGGGTGCCTGTGGGGTGAAACTTTTTGACTGTCAATAAAAAGGAAAAGACCAAGCCAGTCGGGGAGCTTGGCCATTTGGAAATCTTCTATGCCGTAAGCTCCCGGCTGATGAATAAAGCCCTTCCTCTTATAACTATGGTGTTTGGGCGCTCTTTCTCTCCATTGGGCCTCGTCTTCCTGCAACAGTTGTGGCAGGCGCCTGTAGTTCCAGCTACTTAGGAGGTTGAGACAAGAGAATCACTTGAGCCCAAGACTTTGAGGTTGCTGTGAGCTGTGACGTCATAGCGCTCTACT
>NW_003852561.1:980541-981694 GCF_000181295.1 Otolemur garnettii
AAAAAAAAAAAAAAGTAAATAATACATAAATAAATAAAAATGGGGCCTGTATACACTAGAATACTGTATGATAGCAAAAATGAGTAAAATCTACATACAGTAGTTCCCCTCTATTCACAGGGGCTCTGTTCCAAGTCCCACAGTTGATGTTTGAAACCTCAGATAGTGCTGAACCTTAGATGTGGGTCATCATGAAAGGTTTGAGATACACAAAAATTAAGGAACCTATATCTCCAGGCACAGACACGAAGGAAGCCCTCCCAGCAGCATCAATAAAACGAGCAAGTTGAAGGTTACACAGGGAATCAGAAGGACACGACTGTGTTTCTTGGAAGTGAAATAATGAACCATAAGTCTGTCTCAAAACTTTTGTAGTGACCTACATATTCGCGCCATATTTTTTCTTCTACATTCATGCCTACAATAAAGTTTAATTTACAAAGTAGGCGGAGTAAGAAATTAACCATAATAACTAATCACAAAATAGAACAGTTATAATAATATACTATAATAAAAGTTAATGTGTTTCCTCTCTCTCTCTCTCAGAATATCTTATTGTCCTGTATTCAACCTGAAACCAGAGAAAGTGGAACCACAGATAAGAAAGGACAACTGTAGCTAGTGAGAAAAAGATGCAAAGTAGCATGTGTTTGTGTGTGTGGATTACAATTATCTATCTATCCTCTTATCTCCCCGTGTGAAAGTTAGCCAGCTGTCAGAAGTGGTGTGTACACATATTGCTAACAGTGCTTATCTTTGGAGGGTGCGGTTATGTAGGATTTACTCTCCATAATACTCTGGATTTTTTTTTTTTTTTTTTGAGACAGAGTTGCCGTCGGTAGAGTGCTATGGCCTCACAGCTCACAGCAACCTCAAACCCTTAGGCTTAAGCGATTCTGTGACCTCAGCCTCTTAAGTAGCTGGGACTACAGGTGCCTGGCTATTTTTATTGTTGTGGTTGTCATTGTTGTTTAGCAGGCCCAGGCCAGGGTGGAACCTGCCAGCCCCAGCATTTGTGGCCAGTGCCCTAACCACTGAGCTACAGGCACCAAGCCAATATTCTGGATTTTTTCATTGCCTTACTTTTTCAATTGGGAAAAACCAAAAGAAAATAAAGCAGTTAAGCATTTGTTTTTCTTAAAAAGTGACATAT
>NW_003852561.1:981842-994691 GCF_000181295.1 Otolemur garnettii
TGCCTCAGCCTCCCAAGTAGCTGGGACTACAGGCGCCTGCCACAGCGCCTGGCCATTTTTTGGTTGCAGCCATCATTGTTGTTGGGCGGGCCCGGGCTGGGGATTCGAACCCGCCACCTTAGGTGTATGTGGCTGGTGCCTTAGCCACTTGAGCCACAGGCGCTGAGCCAAAAAAGTGACATATGTTAACAAAATTAAAGACCATGCATTTATCTAGGATTTACACCCAGGCAAAGCCATGGAAGGTAAATCTTTCTTCAGTTTTATTCAAATGACAATTCCATAATAGCAACTTGAATCTCACAGAGGCCAAGATCAGGTGAAGTGAGCCAGGGGTAGTTGGTGCTAATTTAATGCAAATAGCTAGATTGGTTTGAGGGGAATATTCTGAACCAGAGAGTTCTGGCCTTGCAAAAGTTAATATGAATGAGAATGCAGATTTTTGGTGAAGAGGTGATAAAAGCCTTCATTATCTTCAGTTAGTATTTACCGTCAGTGAAAGGAGCCTATAGCCTGGGGGCTGAATCACTGAACTTCCTGCCAGGTCTCCAAGCCCTTCACCTTCCTGCCTACTCCAGTATGAACTTGACACGTTTCTGTTGGGTTGATTTAGCTTTTCAAGGTTTGGCCTCACTTTGTGATTAAAGATGTGTGTGCTTTACCTCCCTTTCTAGGCCATAAACTTGTGAAAGGCAAGAATAAGATTTATGCAGTTGTTATATTTGCTTAGTACATGGTGCAGTGCTTTCCACAGAATTGGTGCCTAATAAATGCTTAACTGATGGTGTCACTTCCCTGCTCAGACTCCCTTTGATTTTCTATTTCTTACCAAGTAAAGGATATTTTCCTGGGATCTGGTTCCAATTAACTTCCTGGTTTTGTCTTGCCTTGTCACCCTAAATGCACCCTGTGATTTAGAGAAATGTGACTGTGAGCTTGTCCCCAAATAGAGCCAGGATCGTCCCTCCTCCAAGTGGAGCCTAACTCGTCATTGCCTTCAGAATAAAAAATCTAAATTTTGGGAAGGCATTGAAGCTCTGTCAGCTATAACAAGGAAGATAGTTAATCTCGTGGCCTCCAGAGCAAGTTCAAGTTCAAGCTCCCCAATAGGGAGCTCTGACCTTGAATAAATTAGCCAGGAAATAGGAATAAGAATAACATGTTTCTTATAGCTTGTTAATGAGTTATCTGCTTCGCAGAGTTCCTGGGAATGGGCTAAGTACTGGATATTGTCATTCTCAGGCTAACAACTTTATGTTAACTATCCTCCAACACCCCCCCCACCCACCTCACCCACCCGCATCCCCCGCTGCCCAACCACCCAAGGTACAGTTAGAGTCTGCCACCCACAAACGGGGAGGATTGAAACTGTTGGCTTTAGGAGGGTGGAGAAAAGGGAAGACCATCCTGTAGAGAATGAATTTGAACTTCTAAAAATATAGGTGTGGGTTGGGTGTGGTGGCTCATGTCGGTAATCCTAGGACTCTGGAGGTCTGAGGTGGGTAGATTGCCTGAGCTCATGGATTCAAGACCAGCCTGAGCAAGAGCGAGATCCCATCTCTAAAAATAGCTGGGCATTGTGGTGGGCGTAGGTAGTACCAGCTACTTAGGAGGGTGAGGCAAGAGAATTGCTTGAGCCCAAGAGTTTGAGGTTGCAGTGAGCTGTGACACGATGGCATTCTGCTCAGGGTGACAAAGTTAGACTCTCTCTTTTTCTCTCTCTCTCACACACACAGGTTGGAATTAAAGAATGAAGGATTTTGAATATCTTGCAAAGATTTTAAGTTTGTGGTTTAGGCAAATGATATATTTTAAACAAGGTAATTTAGGTATACACGGCCTGGAACAGTAGTTCACACCTGTGATTCTAGCACTCTGGGAAGCTGAGGCGGGAGGATCCCTTGAGCCCAGGAATTCAAGACCAGCCTGAGACAGAAGGAGACCCTGTCTCTACTAAAAATAGAAAAACCAGCTAGGGATTGTTGTGGTGGGTGCCTGTAGTCCCAGCCACTCAAGAGGCTGAGGCAGGAGGATTACTTGAATCCAGAAGTCTGAGGAGTGAGCCTGACAACTGGGCACTCTAGCCTGAGCAAGAGAGTGAGACTCTTTTGTCTCAAAAAAAAGAAGTTACCAATTACCAAATACCTACTTTGTGCTGCCACTATATTGTTTTACATGCTCAATTTTTGTTGTTGCTGTTTTGTTTTCTTTTTGAGACAGAGTCTCTCTGTTGCCCTGGCTAGAGCGCTGGGGCATTAGCCTAGCTCACAGCAACCTCACACTTCTGGGATACTCTTGCCTCAGCCTCCCTAGTAGCTGGGACTACAGGCACCTGCCATCATGCCTGGCTAGTTTTTCTATTTTTAGTGGAGATGGGGTCTTGCTCCAGCTCAGGCTGATCTTAGACTCAAGAATTCAAGGGATCCACACCCCTCCACCCCCCAGAGTGCTAGGACTGCAGACCTGAGCCACTGCACCCGGGCTACATTTTCTTTTCTTTTCTTTTCTTTTTTTTGAGACAGAGTCTCACTTTATCACCCTCAGTAGAGGGCTGTGGCATCAAAGCTCAAGCAACCTCCAACTCCTGGGCTTAGGCAATTATCTTGCCTCGACCTGGGACTACAGGTGCCCGCTATAATGCCCGGTTATTTTTTGTTGCAGTTTGGCTGGGGCCAAGTTTGAAACCTCCACCCTCAGCATATGGGGCTGGCGCCCTACCCACTCAGCCATAGGCGCCACCTCATTTTTTTTTAAAACAGATTCTCACTTTATCACCCTCAGTAGAGCACTGTGGTGTTGTAGCTCACAGCAACCTCAAACTCTTGGGCTTAAGTGATCCTCTTGCCTGAGTTTTTTCATTTTTAGTAGAGACAGGGTCTCACTCTTGCTCAGGCTGGTCCTGAACTCCTGAGCTCACGCCATCCACCTGCCTCAGCCTCCCAGAGTGCTAGGATTACAGGCATGAGCCACTGTACCTGGCCTACATTTTCATTTATTAACTTACTTATTCATTCACTCATTCCTTCATTCATTCAGTGAATGTTTCCTGAGCCCTCGCTGGCCACCGAGGACTGAAGCAGGCTGAGAGGGAGTGATGAGTGAGACCTCCTCCATTTGCAGTCCAGTGGGCAGGGACTGGCCGGGAGGGAAGCACACACACTCTGTTCCAGGAGTTATGAAAGACAGCGCTTGGCACTTGTGCCATTCTCATTGGCCATTGATATAATCAGAATTTGGCCACAACTCATGTTTTTCGTTTTTCCTTTCCGTGACATACATACTCATGAGTCCCATGTCCTTCAGCTTCACTGACTACTTTCTGGGTTTTCCTGACTTTATGCCTGTGCCCGGGCAGTTCTGCCGAATGAACTATGCTATTGCATATCTTTGCGTTTCGAAGGTTTGTACAACTTTCACTGCCCATATCAAACACCACCTCTTCCAGGAGGCTTTTCTGGGAGCTCCCGGTTGGAGGCAGTTCCTCCTTCCTCCAGGCGTCAGCGGTAGAGTTTGAAGGTCTAGCACTTGGCTCACCTGCCTTAATGTTTAATAGGATTGTTTGTACATATCAGGTTTCTGTTTTCCGTCTCCCCAGGACTGTCAGCTGCTTGCTGTCCCCTCTGTGGCTAGCATCTCTTGCCTGAAGTCACAGCTGGCCTGGGACACCAGACTTGCTCTTCCGTCACCTGTTTCCCAAAGCAGGGATCTTCACTTTTCTTTTCTACTCTTTTCTCCCCAGCTGATCACTTGTGTGTCTGAACACACAATGAAAGGCAGCTGCTTGGCAGAGTGAACTTTCTGAAAGGCAAATCTGAGGATTTCTCTGCCTCACTTAAAGCCTACCAAGGGTTATCACAGTGAAGCTAAAACCCAAACCCTGTGGCGTGGCACACGCACACGCCTTTCAGTAACTAGACCTGCCTAAATCTCCAGCTTCATCCTCTGCTCTCTGTCTCCCAGTAGACCCCAGCTCTGTCCACCTGCTTACCAGCCGCCATCTGGCCAGCCTCTGTCTGGCCTCGAGGCATGCAGCTTCCTCGGCTGGACAGACTTCTGCTAATCTTCCAGGTCTCAGTTTAGACTGTGCCTCCCTCAGGAAGCCATGGGTCGTTTCTCCGAGGCCCCCATAGGGCCTAATGCTCACTCCTTGCCAAGGTGTTATTCCAATCTCTAACGGTCTGCCTCTGCTGCTGACTAGACCATCAGCCCTCTGAGGGGAGCACCCCTAGCGCTGTCCCTGCTGTCCTGCCAGGCTCTAGTTTGCACCTCCTGCACAGTCGGACCTGAGTTAAGTACGGGCTGAGCGAGCTCTCTCTGCGTCTCATGCAGCTCTCCCCCAACTTTTAGGTGTTTTTAAAAAAATATAAGGCTCAGTGCGGTGGCTCATGCCTGTAATCTTAGCACTCTGGGAGGCCGAGGCGGGTGGATTGGCTGAGCTCAGGAGTTCAAGACCAGCCTGAAACTGCATCTCTAAAGCTACCTGGGCGTTGTGGCGGGCACCTGCAGTCCCACCTATTGGGGTGGCTGAGGCAAGAGGATCACTTGAGCCAAAGAATTTGATGCCATAGCTGGCACTCTACTGAGCGCAACCAAATGAGACTCTGTCTCAAAAAAGAAAAACCAAAAAAAAAAAATTGTAAATTAAGGTACATTTAGCTGGCTCAGCACCTGTAGCTCAGTAGCTAGGGCACTGGCCATATCCACCGAGACTGGCGGGTTCAAACCGGTCTGGGCCCTGCCAAACAACATTGACAAATACAACAACAACAACAACAACAAAAATAGCTGGGCGTTGTGGTGGGTGCCTGTAGTCCCAGCTATTTAGGAGGCTGAGGCAAGAGAATTGCTTAAGCCCATGAGTTGGAGGTTGCTGTGAGCTGTGATGTCACATCACTCTACCAAGGGCAACATAGTGAAACTCTGTCTCAAAAAAAAGGTACATTTAACTACAATTTCCCATTTTCCTTTTGTATGGTGACTTTAGAGGTGACCGTTAAGACACCCAGTAAATAAGTACATATATAACACGAAGACATGCATATTGCAAAAGAAATTCAAACAAAACAATATTTGAATGCAAATGTAGGTTCCCCTTTACCTCACTCCTAAACTTCTCTCTCTAATTGTGCTCTCAGCCCTGGGATGGTCACGGTTTGAGGTGTACCTTTCCATTTTGACACTGTACACGCCCATGCACACGTGCATAATACAGTTCCTGTTCTCAGTATACGGGGTGTTTCAGTAAACAGAGATAGATGGTATTGCTACCTGCAGTTCATGATGAGCTTGTTTCAGAGCTAGTTTGTTAATTCCACCTTGGTGGAATTTGTCTGCTCCTCTTGTGCTCACAAAGGCCAGTGCAGTTGTAGGACAGGTTTCTAGAAGTGGAATTGCTGGCTCAGGGAATGTAAGCATCTTTGCATTTTTTTCAGTTCTCAAAACTATTTCTTTTTTATTTTATTATTTTTTTATTTTTCACATAGAGTCTTACTATGTTGCCCTCAGTAGAGTGCCGTGGTGTTACAGCTCACAGCAACCTTAAACTCTTGGCCTTAAGCTATTCTCTTGCCTCAGCCTCCCAAGTATTTGGGACTCCAGGTTGCTCGCCACATGCCTGGCTATTTTTTTCGGGGGGGTGGGGGAGGGATGTAGTTGCCATTGTTGTTTAGCTAGCCTGGGCTGGGTTCGAACCCACCCCCCTTGGTGTATGTGGCCGGTGCCATAACCATTGTGCTAAAAGCTCTAAGCCCAAAATAATTTTTTTTTTCTTGAGCCAGAGTCTCACTATGTTGCCCTCAGTAGAGTGCTGTAGCATCATGACTCACAGCAACCTCAAACTCTTGGGCTTAAGTGATTCTCTTGCCTCAGCCTCCCAAGTAGCTGGGACTACAAGTGCCTGCCTCAACACCCAGCTATTTTTTGTTGTTGTTGTTGTCATTGTCTAGCAGGCCCAGGCTGGGTTTGAACCACCAGCCCTAGTGTATGTGGCTGGCACCCTAACTGCTGAGCTACAGGCACTGAGCCTCAAAACTATTTCTTGTCATAGTTCTTAGCAAGGGAATCACACATTTTCCAATACATTTAATTTGTCCTCATAATTTTGGGAAAATTATGACAAGGGGGAAATTTATCTTTGTACCTTTTCATTTCTTTTAGAATTATAATCTTCTGAGCCTCCCCTCTGTCCCTCTTGTCTCACCGGATTACATCCTACCCCGCCCCACAAGATTGGTCAATTCAGCAATTTTTAGTATAGGGGAACATTTCTTCCCTGTGTCTCTACCACCTTCCATATTAGATTTCCTACATCAGTCCCCGGCCCCATCCAGTCACACAAACAGACTCCTCTAGACTCCTCCCTCTTTTTTTTTTTTTTTTTTTGAGACACAGTCTTACTTTGTTGCCTTTAGTAGAGTGTTATGAATAACATCACAGCTCACAGCAACCTCAAACTCTTAGGCTCAAGCAATTCTCTTGTCTCAGCCTCTCAAGTAGCTGGAACTATTGGTGCCTGCCACAACACTTGACTGTTTTTGGTTTTTTTTAGAGGCAGTCTCGCACTTGCTCAGGCTGGTGTCAAACCTGTGAGCTCAGGCAATCCACTAGCTCAGCCTCTTAGAGTGCTAGGATTACAGGTGTGAACCACCCCTCCGGCCCAGACTCCTCCCTCTTTTAAAGTGCCCTCAAGGAATTTCCAGATCTTTTCATTCTCTGGATTCTGCGGGACTCTTCCTTAGTTCCTGTAACCATCATCTCCAAATAGAGTTCCATCAACAGTCTTGGTCTTAGAGGGACGGGGACTTCATATCATAGCCATGGTAATTTTTCTGAGATACATTCTGTTCTCATTTATCCTCTGCTTAGAACCTTTTAAAGGTTTCTTCAAGACAAACCTAAACTCCTTAATATTCCAAAGACCTTCCCTTTCTGGCTCTGACCAGTTTAGCCTCATTTCCAGAATGCATCTCCTGAGCCCCTGGCCCCAGCCGCACCGGCGCTCCTGTGGGCATACACCTGTGTTCTTGCTTCCTGGAAGGCAACACTACCTGTCTCGGATTCCCCCACTGATGGGAAAGTCCTTCCTTCTGACCTGCATTTGCCTGTCTACATCCTCCCCACCCTCCGGGTCTCAGCTGAGACAGGACCGCCTGCGTGGCCCCTCAGGTTGGCTTAGGCGCCTGTCCTGTGTGCCCCATCCCATGCTGAACATCTCTAAAGCTGGCCGTTCACATCACCATTGCACGCTGAGTACAATTGCCTGTTGACACGGCGGCTCCTCCCCTCGCCTGTAAGCCCCTGGGGGAGGACTGTATCACCCACATTGCTGACCCCCACATGCCCGGCACAGCTCTTCCTGGAATACACATTTGCAGATTTGAGTTAACAGAACAATGAACGAGTGATTAGATGTTTTCCAGCAGTCTGTACATTGATGCGCAGACCCCACTTACGATCACAATTCATAGAAGACTTACACCCCAACATGTTCAAAATCCTCTCTAGCCCATAAGGTACCACAATCAATAAATAAACAAACAAAAAAATTTTTAAAACCTTAAAAAAAAAGCAAGTGGAAACCCCCACCTCCTTCAGACCCTGCCAGTTCCGAAAGTCTGCTAAATGATTTTGTTTGCCGGATGTCTCACTCTCCGATGTTGTCTTTTCTTCTGCCATTATCTTTCGCAAATGCTTGGCTGACAGTCTTTTTCACGTTAGAAGTATTTTGAACATAACATGACTGTTTATTTAATGTCTCATGCACTTCAGAAGATAATGACCAGAAGAAGGGACTGTTTACCTATTTTTCAAGCACTATAGCTTACTCAGCTCCAGACTTTGCAGAGAGCCTGTATGAATTTGCCTTTATTTTGTCAGTTTGAAGTTAGATTAGGACTTGTGGGCTTTTATTCTTTCTTTTCTGAAATCTGATGTAAATTTGTTTTCCAGATTCCTTGGCAGTTACACTTTACTTCCATAGGGTGTCACATCTCAGATGCAGATACTTTGCTAGGAATTCCATAAGGGGGGTGTAAAGTTGTAAAAATGTGAGTATGATATTTTAGATTTCAAGATTTCAGAAGATTTTAAAGTGGCAGGTATTTGTTATTGCAACAGTTGTTTTCTGTACGGCAGTTGCATAAAGCACCGGGCCTTCAGTGAGCCTTTGCTGAGTTGGTATGTTCAGGCGCTGCGTTGGCCTAGGGGGATGCAGCCAAGAAATGGAGCCCTGACTTTGCTAGGGGAGTCAGACTCGCACACACAACTCCAAAGACACAGAAGTGCCCTGCTGGAGTGTGGACAGGGCCCAAACCAGAACAACACCGGGAGTGAGCAGCTCTGCCAGGAGCAGTGAGATAAGCCTATTCTTACATGTTGATTAGCTCTTCTTCTTGAGACAGTAGTAGAGTGCTGTAGTGCCATAGCTCACAGCAACTTCAAACTCTAGCTATCCTCTTACCTCAGCTTCCCACCACGATATCTCACTACTTTTTTTTGAGACAGAGCCTCAAGCTGTACCCCTGGGTAGAGTGCCATGGCATCACAGCTCACAGGAACTTCCAACTCCTGGGCTCAAGTGATTCTCCTGCCTCCGCCTCCCAAGTAGCTGAGACCACAGGTGCCTGCCACAACAACTGGGTATTTTTTGGTTGCAGCCGTTATTGTTGTTTGGCAGGCCCAGGCTGGATTTGAACCCGCCAGCTGGATACACCCGCCAGGTGTATGTGGCTTAGCCGCTTGAGCCACAGGCGCCAAACCTGTTCCACTAGTCTTTTAAGAGATGGGATCTTGCTCTTGCTCAGGCTGGTCTTGAACTCCTGAGCTCAGGCAATCCACCTGCCTTAGTCTCCCAGAATGATAGGATTTTTTTGCTTGTTTTTTTATTAAATGATAGCTGTGTACATTAATGCAAATATAGGGGGTACAGTGTAGTGTTTTCATATACAATTTGAAATATTTTCATCAAACTGGTTAACATAGACTTTATGTCATTTACTTAGTTATTATGTTAAGACATTTATACTCTAGTTTTAGAAAGATTCACTTATACCCTTATAAGACAGACCATAGAGGTGATCTTTCTAATCACCCTCCCTCCACCCATCCACCCTTCTCCCCTCCCCTCCTTCACCCCCTCCCCATATTCTTAGGGTTGAATTAGGTTGTAGCTTTCATTTGAGAGCTATAAATTAATTTCATAATAGGGCTCTGTACATTGGATACTTTTTCTTCCCTTCTTGTGATACTTTGCTAAGAAGAACATTTTCCAGTTCCATCCATGTAAACATGAAGGAGGTAAAGTCTCCATCTTTCTTAATGGCTGCATAGTATTCCATACTGTACATATACCACAGTTTATTGATCCATTCGTGGATCGATGGGCACTTGGGCTTCTTCCATGATCTGGCTATTATGAATTAGGCTGCAATAAACATTCTAATACAAATATCTTTATTGTAATGTGACTTTTGATCTTCTGGGTATATATCTAATAAAGGAATTGTAGGATTGAATGGCAGGTCAATTTTTAGTTCTCTAAGTGTTCTCCAGATGTCTTTCCAAAAGGAGAGTATTAGTTTGCATTCCCACCAGCAGTGTAGAAGTGTTCCCTTTTCTCCACATCCACGCCAGCAACTCTGATTTGGGGATTTTGTGATATGGGCTAATCTCACTGGAGTTAGGTGATATCTCAAAGTAGTTTTGATTTGCATTTCTCTAATGATTAAGGATGGTGAGCATTTTTTCATATATCTATAGGCTGCACACCTATCTTCTTTGGTGAAATTCCTCTTCAAGTCCTTTGCCCACCCTACAATGGGATTCACTTGTGTTTTTTTTTTTTGCTAATGCATTTGAGTTCTCTATGGATTCTGGTTATTAAACCTTTGTTGGAGACATAGCCTGCAAATATTTTCTCCCACTCTGAGGGCTGTCTGCTTGCTTTACTTACTGTGTTCTTGGCTGTGCAGAAGCTTTTTAGTTTGATCAGGTCAGTAGTGTATTTTTGATATTGCTTCAATTGCCTGTGGGGTCCGTTTCATCAAAAATATACCATGCTCATGGCTAGGAAGAATCAACATTGTTAAAATGTCCATATTACCCAAAGCAATATACAATTTTAATGCAATCCCCATTAAAGCCCCACTGTTGTACTTTAAAGATCTTGAGAAAATAATACTTTATTTTATATGGAATCAGAAGAAACCTCGAATAGCCAAGACATTCCTCAGCAATAAAAACAAAGCAGGAGGAGTCACGCTACCAGACCTCAGACTATACCACAAATCCATAGTGATCAAAACAGCATGGTACTGGCACAAAAACAGAGGTAGATGTATGGAACAGAATAGAGAGCCAAGAGATGAATCCAGCTACCTACCGTTACCTCATCTTTGACAAACCAATTAAAAACATTGAGTGGGGAAAAGATTCCCTATTCAACAAATGGTGCTGGGCGAACTGGCTGGCAACCTGTAGAAGACTGAAACTGGACCCACACCTTTCACCATTAACTAAGATAGACTCTCACTGGATTAAAGATTTAAACTTAAGACATGAAACCATAAAAATGCTAGAAGAAAGTGTAGGGAAAACACTTGAAGAAATAGGCCTGGGTGAATTTTTTATGAGAATGCTGGGATTATGACATGAGCCTCAGTGCCTGGTTGTTATTAGCTTAATACTTACTTAATACTTGGTTGTATTAGCTTAAGGCTAAGGCACCAGCCACAGACACCTAAGGTGGTGGGTTCGAATCCAGCCCAGGCCTGCCAAAACAACAATGACAGCTGCAACCCCCCCACCCCCCGGAACAGCCAGACATTGTAGCAGGCACCTGTGGTCCCAGCTACTTGGGAAGCTGAGCCCAGGAGTTGGAGGTTGCTGTGAGCTGTGATGCCAGGGCACTCTACCCAGGGGGACAGCTTGAGGCTCTGTCTCAAAAAAAAAGAAATAAAAAATAAAAAATAAAAAATATTAGCCAGAATTTGATTACCTTTATTGCATCAGCTGTTAAATTATTTTGTTCTTCTTCTGGTACGTATCAATCTGTGCATATCCTTTTATTTATTTACATTTTAATTTTGAGACAGAGGTCTTTCCCCCTTCTCCCCATAGAGTGTGATAGCATCACAGCTCACAGCAACCTTAAACTCTTGGGCTTGAATAATCCTCTTACGTCAGCCTCCCAAGTAGCTGGGACTACAGGCACCTGTCACAATGCTCGGCTAGTTTTTTTCTATTTTTATAGCGGGTTTTGCTCTTGCTCAGGCTGGTCACAAACTCCTGAGCTCAAGCAATCCACCACCTCAGCCTCCCCAAGTGGTAGGATTACAGGTATGAGCCACTGTGACCCTGGCCCTTAGAGTTTTTCATGATACTTCTCTGAACAGCCACAACCAATCATGACAAAAATGGCCAACACAGTGCCCAGCACTGCTCTACATGCTTCAGTGATAAAGTTCTTTAATCTGGTTTTAACGAGTTCTTAAATTTGGTACTATTATTATCCCAGTTTTACAGGTGAGAAAATAGAGACCTAGAGAGGGGCAGTCACCTTGCCCAGCTGCCAGGATAAGAGAATTAAAACTCTTCAGTGGTCTTACTATAGATTTTATAAAGCATGATTTAAAAAATTAATCAGACATCATTAATGATTTCTATTTACTCTATAATTTCTAAAATTATTATGTGCAATGATTATGTAAGAATAAACATCTTCATTATAATTAAGACTGACTCATAGTGAAGGGAAGACAGAGGCCGATGTTTGTCACCGGCTGTGGGAGCAAAAGGTGGGTAATTACTGCTGATGACTTCTAGATGGGGCAAGGTTGTACAGCTAATATTTTTTCCAACTTTGTAATTTTATGAATCTATGAGTAGGTATTAACTTTCTGGTCAGTTTCAGAGACCTGGACAGAGTCTTCTTCCGGAAACAAAATACAAAACCCAAAATGCTTTTCCTTGCCTGAAGTGCATTTGCAAGCAGAGGTTGAACTTCTGAGGATAATATGTTAAAGATCAGCCTTAATTCTTGGTGTGAGGAATTTTGACCCATGTTAACATTAAGACGTAAATCACAGAGATGATTCTTTTCCAGAGAGGAGGCTTTAAAGTGGACAGAGTAGGGAAAACCTTAGGGTAGTCATTACCCGATGAGATGGGAGGAGGTGAGGAAAAGGAGCCTTGGTTGAGGAAGGAGAGAGCAAGCCAGGAGGGGAAGCGAGGCCGCCCACGAGAACGGCACTGTTTAACAACTCGGCCCAGAACCTGCTCATGCAGTCACCACCTCTTTCTTTCTGCTAAATTTTTCCTTGGCTATACTGTCTTTGCTTTCACGTCCTTGCCTTGATATAGGTGACCTTTACTTAAAAGAACACTTACTATAGTTACTTGCCTAGAACGGACCTTGGAAATCTATTCTAGTGCTATTATCCTCTAATTGGATTGCACACTGGAATCACCTGAAGTCTTTTTAAAAACTAGTGAAGCCTTTGGTATAGATGACCCCTCCACAACACACTCAGGGATTCTGATTTAGTTGTTCTTGGGTGTGGCCGGGGCATCAGTTTTTAAAAACTTCTCAGGTGATTCTATCGTACAGCCAAGTCTGAGAATCATTGTCTTCAATTTTTTTTTTTTTTTCCAAATTACAGGTCTAAAGTCTTTCCTGATGAAACATTTTAATATGTAATTGCCTTCATCTTCTATGAACAGATTCTAAAACTGTCTAAAATGTTATTTTTCTGTTGCTAGATGGAGTGTTCTGTAAATTCTAATTGGGTTAGTTGGTTGGTATTGTTCAAATCTAATATATCCCTTCTGATTTTCTTTTTCTTTTTTTTTTTT
>NW_003852561.1:996198-1003659 GCF_000181295.1 Otolemur garnettii
TAAGCCCAGGAGTTGGAGGTTGCTGTGAGCTGTGATGCCACAGCACTCTACCCAGGGCAACAGCTTGAGGCTCTGTCTCAAAAAAAAAAAAAAGAGACAGGATCTCTTTCTTGCTCAGGCTGATTTTGAACTCCTGAACTTAAGTGATCCACCGGTCTTGACCTCCCAGAGTGCTAGTATTATGATTACAGACATGAGCCACCATGCCCGGTCCCTGATTTTAATTGTAGCATTTCAACCACTTTTATTTAATGTAATTATCTATTGGGTGGTTTAAATCTACCTTCTTGCTGTTTGCCTTTTATTTTCTCTATTTGTTCTGTTCTTTTCAAGTGTGTGTGAAACATTCCAGGTAGATCATATGTGGCATGATAAAGCAAGTCTCCACAAATGTAAAAGGATCACAATTATACACAGCATATTCTCCAGCCAAAGTAGAACTAAGTTAACTGAAAATAACAGAAACCTATCTGGAATATCCCCCAATATTTGGAAATTAAACAATTACTCCTGGATGACCCATAAGTGAAAGAAATCATCACAGTTTGTGGACTGATGCTGACGCAATGCTCAGCAGGAAATCTTTAGTTTAAAATGCTTACACTAGAAAAAGAAAAAAAGGTCTAAGGTCGGTAATCCAAGCTTATATGTCAAAACACTAGAAAAAGAAGAGCAAATTACACGTGACGTATTAAAAAAGAGAGAAGAAAATAAAAATCAGAACAGAAATCAGTGAAATGTGGCTGGGCACAGTGGCTCACGCCTGTAATTCTAGCACTCTGGGAGGCTGAGGCAGGTGGATTGCCTGAGCTTGACAAGCCTGAGCAAAACCAAGACCTCATCTCTACTAAAAATAGAAAAACTGAGGCAAGGGGATCACTTGAGCCCAAGAGTGGGAGGTTGCTGTTAGCTATGATGACATGGCAGCATTCTACCAAGGGTGACAACTTGAGACTCTGTCTCAAAAAAAAAAAAAAAAGAAATCATGAAACGTATAATGAAAAAAACAAAACAATAATGTTCTCTTTGAAAAACAAAAACTTTCTATGAGAAATATCTGCATGATAGACAAAAGTGTACTTAGATCTGTCAAGGGAAAAAAGATAGAAATTATTAATGTCAGAAATAAAAAAGGCCGGGCGCAGTGGCTGACATCTGTAATCCTAGCACTCTGGGAGGCCAAGGCAGGTAGATTGCTTGAGCTCAGGAGTTTGGGACCAGCCTAAACAAGACCAAGACCCTGTCTCTACTAAAAAATGTAAAAATACAAAATAAAATAGTCATCACTAAAGATCCTAAGTGCAGACATTGAAACTTGATAGAATAATAAAGGAATATTACAAACAATTTAATGTCAATAAGATTAATAACTTAGATAAAATAAATACATTATTTACCAAAACTCACACAAGGAGAAATAGAAACTATGAATAGTCCTTCCTATGTCTATTAAAGAAATTATATTCAGAATTAAAATATCCTTAAAACGAACTCCCCCCAAAGTCATTGTAGATTAAAGCCTTTCATTTCTTAAAAACCTTTTTCTTCCCTTTTTCTTTTTTGAGAAAGAGTCTTGTGCTGTCACCTCAGCTAGAGTGGTATGGCCTCAGCCTAGCTCACAGCAACCTCAAACTCCTGGACTCAGGCAATCTTCCTGCTTCAGCTTCCCAAGTAACTGGGACTACAGGTGTCTGCCACCACACCTGGCTAATTTTTCTATTAAATTTTTACTAGAGATGGGAGTCTTGTTCTTGCTCAAGCTGGTCTCAAACTTCTGAACTCAAGCAATCCTCCTGCCTCAGCCTCCCAGAATGCTAGGACTACAGGCAGGAGTCACTAGGTTCTGTCAAAACCCACTCACTTTTGACACATAAATTTTCCTGTAAGAGAAACAGTCACAGTCAAAATCCATGTTTGCCTAACTGTGTGACCTTGAGGAAATTCCTTACTTTTCTCTACTATATTTCATCATTTGTACCCAACTACTTCTGGGGTTATTTTCATGATTAATTAAATTGATGAAGCTATTACAAAGAATAAAGCCATTATAAAGAAAACATAAGGAATGGAGATAACACAGATGAAGAGTTGTGTTCCAAGACACTTGCTACTATTTCTAAAGTGCTTGTAGCAGGCTGGGCATGGTGGCGCGCGCCAGTAATCCTAGCACTCTGGGAGGCTGAGGTGGGAGGATTCCTTGAGCTCAGGATTTTCAGAACAGCCTGACAAGACCCAACTCCACTGAAAATAGAAAAATTAGCTGGGCATTATGGTGGGCTCCTGGGAGGCGGAGGCAGGAGGATTGCTATGAGTTGGGCTGATGCCACAGCACTCTACCTAAATGACAGAATGAGACTCTGTCTCAGAGGAAAAAAAAAGTGTTTATAATAGTCAAAATGTGAAACCAATCTGAACATTCAATGCTGGAAAAATGAGAAAATAACTATTAGTATACTATCTGTACAATAAAATACCATGGAACTTTTTTTTTTTTCAGTTTTGGCTAGGGTCAGGCTTGAACCCACCACCCCTGGTATATGGGGGCCAGCACCCTACTCCTTGAACCACAGGCACCATCCCCATATTTTCAAAACAATGTTTCTTTCTTTTCTATTTTTTATTTTAGAGACAGAATCTCACTTTATTGCCTGTGGTGGAGACCTGTGGTGTCACAGCTCACAGCAACCTCCAGCTCTTGGGCTTGAGTGACTCTCCTGCCTCAGCCTCCCAAGTAGCTGGGAGTACAGGCGCCCGCCACAACGTCCTGCTATTTTTTGGTTGCAGTTTGGCGGGGCTGAGTTTGAACCCGCCACCCTTGGTATATGAGGTCAGTGCCCTACTCACCGAGCCACAGGCACCACCCAACAATGTCTCCAAAGAATCTATGAAGTCCTAGAAAATTCATGCATATATGATGAAAGTGAAAAAAGCAGGCTATTCTATTGCACACAGTTTGATACTAATTGTGTAAATATACATACTTGTGGCAAAAAGAGTTGGGGTATATATAAAATTGCTATCTCTGGGTGGTAAGATTCTGTTGTGGACTTAATTTTCTTTATCCTTATTATTATCATTATTTTATATTTCCTAGAATTAACTGTTTGAGCAGCATTTTTCTACTCAGAAAAAAACACGAAACCAAAATAAAATCATCCCTGAATACTTTACTTACGGGAGAAACAGGGCCCCTACTCGCCAGCCAGCCTGACCTCTGGTAAGGCTGAGAAGCCTGACCCGTCTGACCACAGCGGCCCTCGGGCCTGTTTTTTGCAGGCATTACCTTAATGAGAGCACCTCAGCAACCATTTCTCAAGACCTGTTTTTTTAATAATTCCACTTCCTTCTTTTTTAAATGAGAAAGTAGTGACTGTCCGGGAAATCTATGTCATTTCGGTACTCCAGTTGGCTCTGGATCCTGAATTGTTGCAGCCTGTTTGCCTGGTACGATCCTTGTCTGTGTCAGTTGTTAGGGGTAACCAAAGGCAGCTGATCACTTAATTGCTGAAGCCGGAAACCTGGCTCTTTCGTTAGTTCCCATGATGTTCTTGAGAGCACCCAGTGTTCTGTCGAGCCAGGTTCCCCATCCTTTCTAATTCAAAAGGTACACTTTTCCCCTGATCTGCCCACGGGGCTTTAGCCCACTGAGTTGTACAGAGAATCAGCTGCATATTCAAGAGAAATTAAAAGTCTTCTATTGTTGATAATAATCTGGTTAAGGCAGATAAATGAAACCATCCTGGTGCCACTGAGATACAACACAGTTCAGTTGTTTCGTGGCTTAAAAGTGGTATAAAAGTGTCCCTTGTTTCATATTTCATTTTTATTCATCGATTGAGAATTCTCAAACATGTAGCATTTGTGCCTATCAAACAGAATTGGCTTCTCTATGGGTCTGTTTTCTTATGTAGTCCGGAGTCCTGGGTTTCACTGGGAAGTGCAGTTAAATCAAATGTCCAAATCCACTTACTTCTATGAGCAGCAGGGTTTTGAGAAGCTTAATTTGCCTTAAAAAAAAAAATAAGATTTCCCTTCCTTTCCCTCCCCTCACCCCACGGTTAGTTTTTCTGACACAGAGGCTTTGAGAACGTAATGCCAAAGCAACCAGTTGAAAAGGGAATGTCCCGTAATTACCAGTTGTTCTCTGTGTACAGTCTGAAACAAGGAGCTGGCATGATTTTATTTTTTACCTACTTGACAGTTTTGCTTTGTTTTGTTAGATTTCTTTGGACTGAAATGATTTGTTGATTTGGTATTGTGCAAACCAACCCAATTCCATACATAATACTTTTGTGACTGTTACGCAAAAAAAAAAAAAAAAAAAGGGAAGAGTGAAAAGGATAATTAAATTGCAAGCCGGGAAACTCTGTGATAATTGTTCCAGTGACAACGGTTATGTGACCTTAGGCAGGTCATTTCACCTCCCAGAGCCTTCATTTCCTTAAATGTAAAGTGAAGGGGCCGGACTCAGTGCTGGGCACTTTTGATGACTCTTTGAGCTGGGGGTGCAGAGTGGAGCTCTCAGTGGGATCCTGAGACTAATGCTTTCAGTTAGTTTAGAGGAGAGAATTCAATGTGTTGTAGTTGTTTTTTTAGAACCAGTTCACAGTTTAGGGCTGGATTTTTGATCTTAAAAACACTATTTTTCCTGTTACTTATTATAAATTAATACATAGTGCTTGAAGAAAACTTAGCCCATCCTATAATAAATTTTAGCAGAAAGAAAATTTAAATCAGCTATAATCTGAGATATAACTGATGTCAGTATGGTGTATATTATTTGGAATTTATAAATATCACCTATATATAGGCTCAGCACCTGTAGCTCAAGTGGCTAGGGAGCCAGCCACATACACTGAAGCTGGCGGGTTTGAATCCAGCTTGGGTCCACCAAACAACAATGACAACTACAACCAAAAAATAGCTGGGTGTTGTGGTGGGCACCTGTAGTCCCAGCTACTTGGGAGGCTGAGGCAGGAAAGTCACTTAAGCCCAAGAGTTTGAGGTTGCTGTGAGCTATGACATCACAGCACTCTACTGAGGGTGACATAATGAGACTCTGTCTCAAAAACAAAAAACAAAAACGAAACCAAAGAAAACCAGTGCTGGCTCGGCACCTGTGGCTCAAGTGGCTAAGGTGCCAGTCACATACACCCAAGGTGGTGGGTTCAAATCCAGCCCGGGCCCGCCAAACAACAATGACGGCTGCAACCAAAAAATAGCTGGGCGTTGTGGCGGATGCCTGTGGTCTCAGCTACTTGGGAGGCTGAGGCAGGAGACTTGCTTGAGCCCAGGAGTTGGAAGTTGCTGCTGTGAGCTGTGATGCCACAGCACTCTACCCAGGGGGACAGCTTGAGGCTTCTGTCTCAAAAAAAAAGAAAACCAGTGCTCACACACACATGCACCCATGTGCCCCTTACAAGAACAAGGAACCGCAACTATCAATGTCTGGTGGAGCAACCTTTTGTGTTACTTCAGGTAACCTTTCCTCAACTACTTCACAATAACTGGCAAACTGCAACCTTCCTACCTTTGTCACCGCGGCTCAGCCAATGCAGACCTCTTTAATTTTCCCCTCTCTCCTCTCCGTCTACTTTGCATTGTCTATCTCTGTTTGCTTTTATCTCCTCTTTTTTCTTTTTAGAAGCAGAGTCTCACTTTATTGCCCTCGGTAGAGTGCTGTGGCGTCTCACTGCTCACAGCAACCTCCAGCTCCTGGGCTCAAGTGATTCTCTTGCCTCTGCCTCCCACACAGCTGGGACTATATGCACCCGCCACAACCCATGGCTTTTTTTTTGGTTGCAGCTGTCATTGTTTGGTGGGCCCCGGCTGGATTCTAACCTGCCAGCTCAGGTGTATGTGGCTGGCGCCTTAGCCACTTGAGCCACAGGCGCTGAGCCGTAATCCAGTTTCTTATTGTGGGAACATTTGAGTTTTCATCCCTAGAGCTAAAGTGTAAAATTTCCATAGTACAGATTCTTAGAAATGCAACTTTGGAGTAAGAGTATGAATATTTTTAAAGGTTTGCCTGCGTAGTGCCGGACTGCCCTCCAGAAACGCAGTGCCAATTTACATTCTTATCATTAGTGTATCTACATGCCCGTTTTAGTGTGGCTGAATTTTGCCAGCATCCCAAGTCACTGAATGCAGGTTAGAGTGCAAAGGTGGGGTCAAGTTCAGGTCCTGACCTTTTAAAAATATTTGGCACTTCTTTATTTTGACATTTGAAATGACTTTGAAACTGGGCATGGGGGCTCATGGCTATAGTCCCAACCATTTTGGGAGGCTGAGGTGGGAGGATCATTTGAGCCCAGCAGTTCAAAGCTGCTGGTAAGTTATGATCAGGCCACTGCTCTCAAACCTGAGAACTGAAGTAAGACCTTGTCTCAAAAAAGATGACTTTGAGGTGGGGTGCAATGCTTCACGCCTATAATCCTACCACTCCTGGAGGCTGAGGTGGGTGGAGCTTGAGCTCTGGAGTTCCAAGACCCCATTTTCAAGAGCAAGACCCCGTTTGTTACTAAAAACAGAAAAAAATTAGCAAGGCATAGTCTTTTAGTCTTGCCATGCCTATAGCCCAGCTACTTGGGTGGCTTAGATAAGACAATCACTTGAGCCCAAGAGTTTGAGGTTGCTGTGAGCTATGATGTCATAGCACTCTACTGAGGGTGACAAAGTAAGACTATCTCAAGAAAAAAAAAAGAAGGAAAGGAAACACAGTGATCATCTATTTGGTAGGGAGAGAGGAAAGTAGGCAGATTGAAGACAGAATAGAAGTGAAGTTTTCAGCTTGTGTCTTGCTTGTTTGCTTTGAGTATGTGAATGGATTGTCTTCTTTTTTTTTGAAACAGAGTTTCACTTTATCACTCTGAATGGAGTGCTCTGGTGTCATAGCTCACGGCAACCCCAAACTCTTGGCTCAAGTGATCCTCTTGCCTCAGTCTCCCAAGTAACTAAGACTACAGGAACCTGCCACAATGTCCGGTCAGTTTTTCTATTTTTAGTAGAGACAAGGTCTTATTCTTGTTCAGGCTGGTCTTAAACTCTTGAGCTCAAGAAATCCACCTGCCTCTGCCTCCCAAAGTGCTAGGATTACAGGTGTGAGCCACCACCCCTGACTGCATTATCTTCTTCTTCTTTTTCTTTCTTTTCTTTTTTTTTGCAGTTTTTGGCCAGGGCTGGGTTTGAACCTACCACCTCCCATATATGGGGCTGGCACCCCACTCCTTTGAGCCACAGGTGCCACCCTGCATTATCTTTTTAAAAATTAATAACATTTTTTTTTTTTTGAGACAGAGCCTCACTCTGTTGCCCAGGCTAGAGTGCCATGGCATCAGCCTAGCTCATAGCAGCCTCACACTCCTGAGTTCAACTGATCCTCCTGCCTCAGTCTCCTGAGTAGCTGGGATTACAGGTGTCTGTCACAATGCCCAGCTAATAATAACTTTTTTTTTTTTTTTT
>NW_003852561.1:1004433-1011663 GCF_000181295.1 Otolemur garnettii
GGCTGCAACCAAAAAATAGCCAGGCATTGTGGTAGGCACCTGTGGTCCCAGCTACTTGGGAGGCTGAGGCAGGAGACTCGCTTGAGTCCAAGAGTTGGAGGTTGCTGTGAGCTGTGATGCCATGGCACTATACACAGGGAGATAGCTTGAGGCTCTGTTTCAAAAAAAAAAAAAAAGGTTATGCTTCTGTTCAGGAAACAGAATCATAACATATTAATAGCAGGTTATAGAACCTAGTCCCTGATAGTAAGGAGGTACTCTCTTACAAGTTTAAATTATAGTCATAATTCTGGACTTCTTCCCACCATTAACATTTGTGACAGGTTTGACCTTGGGTCTTGGCAGCTCTCCTTGGTTGGAAGGCATCCCTGGAGAGGAGGAAGTGAGTTTTCTCCTTCCCCCCAGGCAGACCCTCCTCTGCCTTCTTTGCATTCTTCGGCTGTCTGGGTCATGCTGGAACTGGCACTCCAGACTCTGGCAGGCAAGGAGAGGAGGCCGCCATGTGTTCTGGCACCGTCCCCAAGGTGAGCTGTCTCTGACTGCAGGCACTGCTGAGAAAGCACGGTAGAGCACTGGCAGAACCTCCCTGCCTTCTTTGCAGGATGATGAAGACACTGATGCAGTTTTGTAGCTGAAAGCAAATTCTGAGGGTTCATATTCAAGGAATGTGCTCAGAGGACAATGCTATTAATGATCCTTGGCCAAGTTCAAAATTTGTTAATATTCCAAATATCTTAGAATAGTTCAGCCGCCCATATCTAATTTGAAGTAATTTATTCTGTTAATATTTTGGTTTTCTGCTTCCAGGAACTCTAGGCATATGGCACTCCCCTAAGACACGAAGAAGGAAACCATCATGGGTGATAATACAGGATGCATATCCATGGGTATATTGAACATCTTGGCTTGAAGACAAAATTCCAACTCACGAATCCCGGTAGCTTCCGAGTTGGGTACACATTAAAGTACATTTTCCCCTGACTGCTGAATTTATTCCCGTACAGGCAGTGTGATGACTCTGGGAGCCACTCTGGGCCTTGACTTGGTGCAGTGATAAGAGTCATCTGGGATGCTTGCTAAAAATGCAGATTCCAGGACTCCACCTTAGCTCTGCCTGGAAATCTGATTTGTAACAACTGCCTCAGATAATTTTTATCTGGCAAGTTTGGGAAACATTGCGTTTTAGAATCTTGAGGGGAAAGTGATGTTTCACTGAAATACCCTGCCTGTAGCCTGACCTCTTCCACCCAGAATGACAAGTGTCATTCTCTAAGAAAGGACAGGCATCGCCATATCTGGAATGTCACCTTGCCTCAAACCTGAATGGTCTTCGTCTGGCTTTACTGGTGACTCATCTGCTTATGGGATTTGACTTTTCTTTTTTTCTTAGGACAAAGGAAGGTAAATACCCGCTGCTCCTTCACAGAGGTTTCTATTTTAATTGCAGAGCTCAGAAATCTGTGGAGCAATATGTAACGTTGGAGGTTGTAATGGTTAGCAGGATCTGGTAACAGCTATGTGACTCGATTACTCTTACCATTTTATAACTGACCACACCTTGTTTGCTCCAGAAGACATGTATGCACTGCTGCAGGGGGCAGACTAGGTCACAAGCAAAGTATATTTTGTTTTGTTTTTTTTTGTGTGTGTGTTTGGTTTTTTTTTTTTTTTTGAGACAGAGTCTTACTCTGTTGCCCTGGATAGAGTGCCATGGAATCATAGCTCACAGCAACCTCAAACTCCTGAGCTTAAGCAAAGTGATCCTCCTGCTTCAGCCTCCCAAATAGTAGGAACTACAGGTGTTCACCACAATGCCCCTATTTTTAGTAGAGATGGGGTCTCTTGCTCAAGCTGGTCTTGAATTTCTGGACTCAAACAATCCTCCCACCTCAGCCTCCCAAAGTGCTAGGATTACAAGCATGAGCCACCATACCTAGCTAGTAAAATGCATTCTTGGACCTCTTCTATTAAAATCAAATCTTCAAATTGAAGGTTCTGTTGTAGGAAGCTTAGAACTTCAAGTTAGCTTCTTCTATTCTTTTTGTTTGTTTGTTTGTTTGTTTGAGGCAGAGTTTCACTTTGTTGCCCTTGGTAGAGTGCTGTGGCATCACACAGCTCACAGCAACTTCCAACTCCTGAGCTTAAGCAATTCTCTTGCCTCAGCCTCCCGAGTAGTTGGGACTACAGGCACCCACCACAATACCTAGCTATTTTTTGGTTGCAGTTCGGCCAGAGCTAGGTTTGAACCTGCCACCCTTGGTATATGGGGCCGGCGCCCTACTCACTGAGCCACAGGCACCACCCTACCTCTTCTGTTCTTGCATAGATGAGGTTAAAAGTTAAATGAATTGGCTCTGCTCCTGTAGCTTAAGTGGCTAAGGCTCTAGCCACATACACCTAAGGTGGTGGGTTCGAATCCAGCCCGGGCCCACCAAACAATGACAGCTGCAACCAAAAAAATAGCCGGGCATTGTGGCAGGTGCCTGTGGTCCCAGCTACTTGGGAGGCTGAGGCAGGAGACTTGCTTAAGCCCACGAGTTGGAGGTTGCTGTGAGCTGGGATGCCACAGCACTCTACCTAGTGGGACAGCTTGAAGCTCTGTCTCAAAAGAAAAAAAAAGTTAAATGAATCCCCTTATGAAGTTTTCCTAGTAGTAGCTTTAAAGACCTCATCAACCCAGCTTATGACAGTGTTGGCAAATAGATTTATTTTTACTTCACTTAACTGAGTAGGACAGACAAGTTAGTAAAACAACAAAACACAAAACAAAACTGGACAAATAGGTTGTTTGACAATGTTTTTGATTCATTCTGTCATCATTATGCCAAATCAATCAAAACAGCTAAGACTTCTTTTTTTGAGACAGAGCCTCAAGCTATCCCCCTGGGTAGAGTGCTGTGGCATCAAAGCTCACAGCAACCTCCAACTCCTGGCCTCAAGCGAGTCTCCTGCCTCAGCCTCCCAAGTAGACCACAGGTGCCCACCACAATGCCTGGCTATTTTTTGGTTGCAGCCGTCACTGTTGTTTGGTGGGCCCAGGCTGGATTCAAACCCGCCACCTTGGGTGTATGTGGCTGGCACCTTAGCCACTGAGCCTATGCATTTCTTTTCATTAAAAAACCCCAGCTTGGGCAGGGCACTGTGGCTCATGCCTATAATCCTAGCACTTTGGGAGGCTGAGGCAGGAGGATTATTTGAGCCCAGAAGTTCAAGACCAGCCTGAGCAAGAATGAGACTCCATCCCTACTAAAAATAGAAAAATTAGTGGGTGTTGTGGTAGACACCTGTAGTTCCCACTATTTGGGAGGCTGAGGCAGGAGGATCACTTTGCTTGACCTCAGGAGTTTGAGGTTGCTGTGAACTAGGCTGATGCTGTGGCACTCTAACCTGGGCAACAAAGTGAGACCCTGTCTCAAAAACAAAACAAACCCCCAACTTTTCTTCCAATCCTAGAAGGAAGAAAGGGAAGGAGAGAGGAAGGGCAAGAGGGGAACAGAAGGGAGGGGAAAGAGAAGAAGAGGAAATTCAGCCCTGAATATGGGAATGGATGCAAGTTTTATCAGGCCTAAGGCTCACTACTCTTCTAAAGAAAAAGAATGCAAGAATATCTCACTTCTGCCATTTCAGACAGTTGCATGACCATGTGAACTCATTGCTAGGATCCTCCCAGGATGGCAGAAGCAGCCCCTGCTCTTGAGCTGTCACTACCAGCTTTACTGTAAACATCCTCTGATGTGAAGGTTATCAGTTTTATTCCCTACCCTTAAGAGCTATGCATGTCAGGATGACGACATGAGTAAAAGCATTCCCATGACCAGGTAAAGAGTACTTTGTGAGATGCATATGTAAATTCTCGTATGCGTTTCCCGGGAGCGCCACCGGGCTCCAGGATAAGCTAGCTTCTACCATTCCTCTTACCTTCCTAGGACTTGGCAATTGGGTGTGTTTTCCCAGCATCCTCGTTTCTTTTTTTTTTTTTTTTTTTGAGACAGAGCCTCAAGCTGTCCCCCTGGGTAGAGTGCCATGGCATTACAGCTCACAGCAACCTCCAACTCCTGGGCTCAAGCGAGTCTCCTGCCTCCACCTCCCAAGTAGCTGGGACCACAGGCGCCCACCACAACGCCCGGCTATTTTTTGGTTGCAGCCATCATTGTTGTTTGGCGGGTCCAGGCTGGGGATTCGAACCCGCCACCTTAGGTGTATGTGGCTGGCGCCTTAGCCGGTTGAGCTATAGGCACCGAGCCCATCTTCGTTTCTTTTTGGTGGGACAGAAAAAGCCCAGGGCAGAAGGTCAGGCAGGCTGGGTTCTGGTTCCAACTGCGCAAGAGGGTTAGGGAGGAAGAAGCAGTGGGGGCCGTGCACAGCACCCTGGGGGAGGCTGAGGGCCCGAGAGACTGGCCAGGGCAGCACGCCAGCTCCCGAGCTGCTATTGCGAGGGTCCCTGTCCCATGCTCTTTCCTTCCAGCACTATGCTTCCTCTAACTCTGCACTTTGGGGGAAGTGACATTTGACCGTTCCGATCCTTGGTGTCCTCATATTTACAAGGAAGGAGTAGAACCAGGTAACCTACAAATCCCTTTCAGGTTTAGTGTTCTCTGATTTTTATTTTGTTTGGTTGGTTTTTATGCCATTGTGATGGATATTCGGCTTCTTGGATGACCGAGGTCTGGGATCTGGCCCTGCTGCCCAGCACAGAGTTTGCGGGATGCTTGCACGGGAGCAGAATAGCTTTTTCCTTAGCTGATCACTGACCTTCAGAAGTTTGTTAATTTGATAGTTGTCAAACAAGCATAAGGCCAGTAGGGCCCTTGGAGGGTGCTCACGCCTTTGTTTCATTAAATAAATAAAGAAACCGAGGCCCTGTGACCCTTTTGAGGTGACCTCATACACATTCATGTTAAAAAAATTGGAACCAGATCCCCTGATTCTCAGTTTGATGCTTTTCCCACTACATTATTCTCAGACTCTGGGTTGCTTTTAAGTAGTTAGTGTCAGTCCGTAGGTGTCTGTGGTCAGTTCTAGTTACATTGCTTCTGGAAGACCCAGATGCCCTGTCCACAGAACAGACTAAACTGGGATTCTGGCTGGGGTTCATGTTATTCTTATTTATTTAAAGTGAACTTGTCTATTGCTTATTCAAACTGAAATAGAATTTAGTCTATTAATGCATTTAATATTTATTTACTTATTTATTTTAAGATAGATTCTCACTATGTTGCCTTTGGTAGAGCGCTGTGGCGTCACAGCTCACAGCAAACTCACACACTCTTGGGCTTAAGCAATTCTCTTGCCTCAGACTTTCAAGTAGCTGGGACTACAGGCACCCACCCGCCACGATGCCCAGCTGTTTTTTGGATGCAGTTCGTTTAGCAGGCCAGGGGCCCAGCTCAAACCCGCCAGCCTGGGAGTACGTGACCAGGGCCACCGCCCTATTAATACATTTCTTACACTTTTCTCACGTCTATAATTCTTGCTGTTCACTGTCACAAATATAAGGGATATCAGTTATTTTAATTTTTTTCATTTTTTAGCCAGTCAAATTTAGCAGTGCAGGGTTGAATACTAATTTCTGTGACACTAAAGTTAATAAGCTCTAATAACCCACTACCAGTTGGACCGGCACAATTATTTTAATTTTGTTTCTAGAATGTTCCACAGGTAAGATACGTTTTCCTCTGTGAATCTTTCTACTAAATTACCTTCCTCCTCTTTATTAATTATTATTATGGTTTTTATTTATTTATTTTTGGCAGTTTTGGGCCAGGGCTGGGTTTGAACTTGCCACCTCTGGCATATGGGGCCAGTGCCCTACTCCTTTAAGCCACAGGCACTGCCCTTATTATTATTATTTTTGAAACAGAGTCTCACTATGTCTCCCTCAGTAGGGTGCTGTAGTGTCACAGCTCACAGCAACGTCAAACTCTTGGGCTTAAGCGATTCTCTTACCTCAGCCTCCCAAGTAGCTGGGACTACAGGCACCCGCCACAACTTTCTTCCTCTTTAAAACGGGATATCTGTCTTTTGAAGCCATCTTTGACAAAATGCACATCCTTTTGCTTTCCTGCCAGGTTCAGGAAAGCCCTCATATATATCGATTTTTAAAAAATTATTATTTGGGATTCACTGAGGGTACAAAGAATCAGGTTACACTGAGTGCATTTGTTAGGTAAAGTCCCTTTTATAAATGTGTCCTGACTCCAAGACATGTGCTGTACACTGCGACCCCCCAACCCCACTCCTTTTCCCTCTCCCCATCTCTCATTTCTCTACCCCCGCCATGTACTAGGTCACCAATTGCCCTCGTGTCAGAATTGAGCACACTGGATTCTTGCTTCTCCATTCTCATGATGCTTTACTAAGAAGAATGTGTTCCAACTCAACCCAGGTTAATAGAAAAGATGTAAAGTCTCCATCTTTTGTTAATGGCTGAATATACTCTATGGCAGGGGTCCTCAAACTTTTTAAACAAGGGGTCAGTTCACTGTCCCTCAGACCGTTGGAGGGCCGGACTGTAGGCCCCGGGACGAGTCAGCTGCTAAACAGGACAGGCAAGGGCAGCAAAAACACCTGGCGGGCTGGGTAAATGTCCTAGGTGAACTGCATGTGGCCCGTGGACGGTAGTTTGAGGACACCTGCTGTATGGTATACATGTACCACAGCTTGTTAATCCGTTTCTGTGGGCCTTAGGTTGCTTCCACATTTTAGCAATTGTAAACTGAGCTGTGATAAACCATCTACTGCAAATGTCCTTATGATAAAGTAATTTTTTTCCTTCTGGGTAGATGCCTGGTAATGGGATTCAGGATCCAATGGGAGGATATGAAATATTTTTAAAAAGTGTAGCACTTTCAGCTGAGTCGTCAGAAAGGGCCTTAGCTAAGCCTCCTCCTCCCTCTTTGAGCGAGCCCAATTTCTCCATTTGTTGAGATTAGGAATTATGACTTTACCACAGTCCAACAGATAGTTGATGGCAAGATTCAAATTCCAGCCCATGTCTCCTGAATCAGATTCTAATAATATTGTTACTATTATTTCTGAGACAGTCTTACTTTGTCACCCTCAGTAGAATGCCATGCATCATAGCTCACAACAACCTCAAATTCTTGGGCTTAAGTGATCCTCTTGCCTCGGCCTCCCAACTAGCTGGGACTACAGGTCACTGCCACACACCTGGCTATTTTTTTTTTTTTTTGGAGACTGAGTCTCAAGCTGTTGCCCGGGGTAGAGTGA
>NW_003852561.1:1011689-1030843 GCF_000181295.1 Otolemur garnettii
GATCTTCTTGCCTCAGATTTCCTATTTTTAGTAGAGATGGAGGTCTTACTTTTGCTCAGACCAGTCTTAAACTCCTGAGCTCAAGCAATCCACCTTCCTTGGCCTCCCAGAGTACTAGGATTACAGGTGTGAGCCACGTCACCTGGCCCTGGCTATTTTTTTTTTGAGATGGCCTCTCTTGTTGATCTCAAGTCCTGAGCTCAGGCAATCTGCTCACCTTGGCCTCCCAGAGTGCTGGGATTACAGACATGAACCCCGTGCCTGCCTCTAATATTATTTTTGCTACTTCACAGTTACCTGCGGGACAGAATGTGAGGCGAGCCACCAGGCCTTTCAGACAAGTGTGGGAATGCAAAAAAGGAAGAGAGTTCTGCCAGCTGAAGGCAG
Organism: Otolemur garnettii; assembly: GCF_000181295.1. NCBI lineage: Eukaryota > Metazoa > Chordata > Mammalia > Primates > Galagidae > Otolemur > Otolemur garnettii. The sequence goes on from NW_003852561.1 coordinate 1,012,077, forward strand.
GAAGGCTGAACGCAAAGGCAGTGTTGGAGTCCAGGCTAAAGCAGGGTAGGTGTGCCGGGCAGAGATGAGAAACTGTGTGTGTCAGGGAAGTGTGGCCCCTGCCCGAGGGCAGGGTGTGGTCTCATTGTCACCCGGCTGGGTTTGGATACCACCAAGCTTTGTCACTGTGAGGATAAATGGCCCTTGCCATCAGCTCCTGCTGCCTTCTCTAGACCTAAAGTTTCCTCCTATTCCCGGAGTTTGCATTTCTGTTTTCTCTTCTTCTTGTCAAAATAGTCCTCACAGAGCATATATCTTAAAAGGCAGATGTATTGCCTCTGAACTTGAAAAGTAAAACCCACCCTTCAGCACGGCCAGTGTTGGTCTACGTACTAAGAACTATTTTAATGGGCAAGAACGTTTTTTCCTCATTAGCACTTCCTTAGGTTGAATAGAACTAGGAGGCCTAGACTTGGCCTTGGGGGGTTTTCTAGGTGATAATGAGATCACATTTTGTCCAGCTTAGGCCTTATTTTAGCTCTTGGTGTATTTGCTTTATTATCACTGCTAGACTGTAGGTTGTTTTTGTCAGGGGCTGTGCCGTTTTCAGTGTTGAATCCCTCACGATGCCAGCCAAGCACACACCTGGCACATAGTAGGTGCTCAGGCAGCCGGAGGTCCAGAGTGGAGTTTCTAAAATTTCCCTGGTGATAGAGTCATGGGAGTGGGAAAAAAAAATTTACTTTTTGGGCAGCAATAACTCCTAATTCATCTAAGACTAATTTCTACATATTTATTTATTTATAGTGATGGGACCTTGCTTTATTGCCCAGGCTGGTCTCAAACTCCTGGCTTCAAAGCATCCTCCTACCTCAACCTTCTAGAGTGTTGGGAGTTGTATGTGTGAGGCTTTGTATTTGGCCTAGTTTCTACATATTTATCATGGGGACTTTCCCTCTAGGCTGGGAATATTTCTGTGCACTTTACTAGGACACTTTTTTGAGATCTGGGTATTAACCGTTGCTTGGTTAATGCAGAATCTGAGGCAGAGATGGTTGAGAATTGTCAGAATTGTTTTATCCAATTATTTTTTCCTTTTTTCCTTTTCTTTTTTCCTTTTCTTTCCATTTTGTTCCTTTTGTTTTTGAGACAGAGTCTCACTCACCCTCGGTAGAGTGCTATGGCATCACAGCTCACAGCAACCTCAAACTCTTGGGCTCAAGTGATCCTTTTGTCTGAGCCTCCCAAGTAGCTGGGACTACAGGTGCCCACCACCACACCTGGTTAGTTTTTCTATTTTTTTGTAGAGATGGGGTCTCATGCTTGCTCAGGGCTCAGGCTGCTTTTCTCCCAGAGTGCTAGGATTACAGGTGAGCTACCACACCGGCCCAGATGCAATTCTGAGAATGCTGTCTATTTGCTGACTAAGTGAAAAGCATAGGACTACATATTCTTTCCACTGCTACTCTGAGGATAGTCTTATTTCTATCTGGACTACGGGGTACTGTGCACGTGAGTGTGAGTGGGCGGAGGGGGCGTGGTGAGTTCCACTTGCCTCCTATCTCATTTAACCCTCCTGACTTGCTGTGACATAGGCAGAGTTGAGATTCAAACCCAGCTGAGTCCCACGCCCACATCTTTTACTCTGCGTTATGCTGCCTCCCCGTGGACACCACAGTCCTCTAGGACTTCACTCCGTTTCTCCATTCACACCTCCCTTTAGGAAGGCCAAACTGTTTTTAGCTCCCTGTCATGCTGAGTGTCTGATCCACAGGCAGGTGGTCGGAGCCTGCAGTACCCGCTAGACTGAGCTCTGAGGGTTTCGGACAGGACAATGACAGCGTGATAATGGAAAAGGCAGTAAAAGGCAGCTAATATTTATGATGTGCCATGTGTACTGTGTAATAGATCCCTGATACAGTTTGTTTCATTTAATCCTCAGAATTATTTCACACGGTATCAATGAGAAGACGTGTAGAGCTGGGGGTAAGACTGTCGAACGGGAACCAGTCTCTCTAGGGTCAAATCACAAGTTGGGCATGGCCACAGCTTAGTAGCTGCATGGTCTTTTTTTTTTTTTTTTTGAGATAGTGGTTTACTCAATTACCCTCGATAGAGTTCTGTGGCATCAAAGCTCACAGCAACCTCAAACTCTGGGGCTCAAGTGAGCCTCTTGCCTCAGCCTCACCAGTAGGTGGGACTCATCAGCTCACCACCACAACACCCAGCTAGTTTTTCTATTTGTAGAGATGGGGGTCTTGCTCTGGCTCAGGCTCTCCACCAGCCTCGGCCTCCCATCATGCTAGGATTCCAGGCCTGAGCCACCGCGCCCAGCCTATCTGCATGATTTTAAGGCAAGCTACGTGCTTCTCTATAAAATGGGGGTGACGATACTCGCCTCATTAGGTTGTAATGAAGATCAAATGAGTCACTTCAAATACAATATTGTTTCCTACAGCGTCTGGCACAGGACTTACTCTAGCCAAGGCTTCTATTCAAGGGTTATTAGCTATTATTAGTGCCCCAAGTTTAGGGATGAGTCATCTGGGTTCCAAGAGATTTTTATACCCCTTGTTCAAAGTAACACAATTAGCAAATGGTTGCACTGATTGTCAAACCTATGTTCATCCATTCCCAAAGACCACGTTATTTCCAGTCTGTGTCACTGTATTCAGAAGGCTCAAGACAATGACGTTTTCAGAGTGAGGGGCCAGCTCATGGAACACACGGACAAAGAGAAACATTGGGAGTTAAAGAAAGCAGGTCTTTTTTTTTTTTTTTTTGAGACAGAGCCTCAAGCTATCCCCCTGGGTAGAGTGCTGTGGCTTCACAGCTCACAGCAACCTCCAACTCCTGGGCTCAAGCGAGTCTCCTGCCTCAGCCTCCCAAGTAGCTGGGACCACAGGTGCCTGCCACAATGCCCAGCTATTTTGGGTTGCAGCCGTCATTGTTGTTTGGCGGGTCCAGGCTGGCTTCAAACCCGCCTCCTTAGGTGTATGTGGCTGGCACCTTAGCCACTTGAGCCACAGGCGCGGAGCCGAAGAAAGTAGGTCTTGAGAGGAATTCATAAAACGTTGCCCTCAATTCACATATTTTTTGTAATCTAGCTAGCATCCTTCTGGAGTCATGGAAATACAGCTTTCCATGTGAGCAGCCAAGAGTTGTCAGTGTGCAGACGTGACCCAAAGGTGAATGATTCCCTTTAGAGGGGCTGGTTCTTCAGGGAGGAACCTGAGCTCGAATCAGTAGAATTCAGGGTCCAGAGAGAGGAGAGTGTGCTACTACGAGATGAGAGTGTGTGGCACACACAGAGAGAGGTGTGGGAGGGGGACCGTATGAATCCGTCTCCAGCCAAGTGGCCAGCTTGGAGTGGGAGACTGCTTAGATTCCTTCATTGGAGGAGGGTTAAGGGAAACCTAGGGCGACCACAGGGAGTAGGAGAAGATGTAACAGGGAAGATAGTCATAAAAAGGTAAGAAGCAACCCTCACTGCTGGAGGAAGTCAGTAGCTACCCCCTTCCTCATCAGCAATGTGGTACCATATATCAGATACTTAAAAAAAGACAGGGCCTATCTTTTTGTCCCTCTCTCTTTTTGAAACTCAGCATACAAACTTTAACAAAAATAACAAGTCAAGGCAAACAGGCACTTATATTAAGAGAAAAGTGGACTAGAAGAAATTTTGTCTTCAGCGTCCTACAGTAACCTACTTGCAGGTGCATTTAACAGGTCTGTTGCTAGGAGGAACAGCTCCTGCCCAGAAGCGCAGAATGATTTTTTTTCCAACTATTCACTGAACACTACCTTATATACACATATACATTAAATTTGAAACATTTAATGGTAAACTTCACTTTTGTTGATCTTTTAGAAGAGGTCATTTACAAAGAAAAGTTCCTGCTCATGGGCCAGGGAACGAACCTGGCCTAGACTCTGTGGGACGCTGAGTCTCTTCCACGCCTCTTCAGACATCAGGTGGGCTTGGGGGCCTTGTTTGGAAAGTTGTCTGGGTAGCTGACTGCTGGTAGTCATGGGGCTTGTTGAAGGACTTGTCCAGTAGTAGATCTGCTGGAGGGCCATCCTGCTGGCACGCAGCAGGGCACAGGAGCAAGAGTGCATAGAGAGGGCACGACGGCACATCTGCGTCTTACAGACGTGATAATGATAGCTAAAGATTTGTTCGTCACAGGATTAGTTAAAATAGAAAAAGTCTGGAGATGATCTGTTCCAAAATACACTGGTACAATGGAATAATATCCAGCCATTACTTGTAATTTTAAAAATGGCTTTTAATCTCTATGGGAGCAAGGATCTTTTATATCTTATTCAAATCTATGTATGCCTTGCTTAAGACAACTCCTGGTGCATAATCAGAGCTTGACTAATATTTGTTAAACAAATACATATGTAATGTTAAGTGGGGGGAAACAATCCTCCAAGGGCATTAAATTGAATTTCTTGCTCTGAAAAGACTTCTGACCGAAGAAGAGGAAGTTTTTTAAAAAAATTATTATTATTATTATTATTTTGAGACAGAGTCTCACTCTATCACCTTGGGTGGAGTGTTGTGGTCATCATAGTTCACGGCAACCTCAGACTCTTGGGTTTAAGTGGTCTTCCTGCTTCAGCCTCCAGAGTATTTGGGACTACAGGTGCCAGCCACAACGCCCGGCTAGTTTTGTTCTATTTTTGGTAAAGATGGGGTCTCGCTTGCTCAGGCTGTTCTCAAACTCTTCAGCTCAAGCAATCCACCCACCTTGGCCTCCCAGAGTATTAGGCATGAGCCACCGCGCCTGGCTTGAAGATTAAGTATTAGACATGCCTTCATCCTGGATATAATTTGGCACCATGATTTGGATCCTTGAACAGAAAAAGGGCATTGGTCAAGTCATGAAAAGACATGGAGAAACCTTAGAGGCAAATCGCTACGTGAAAAGGCTGCCTACGGCAAGGTTCAGCTCTGGGAGACTTCAGAAAGGGGAAAGCGAAAGAGATAGTCAAAGGATCAGTCAGTGGTTACCAGGGGTTCTGGGGGAAAAGAGGAGAGAGATGAACGGGGGGCGTGCAGGGGGTGCTCAGGGCAGTGAGCCTGCTCTGTGTGAGGCTGTCTCGGTGGGTGACGGTCTCCACACAGTGGTCAGGCCCACAGAGGTGCACACCTCAAAGTTTAAGCCTTAGTACAAACTGTGAATTTTAGCTAATAATAATGTTTCAGTACTGGCTCATTATTTTAACACATTTACCACCTAACACAAGGTGTTAATAATCGGGGAACCGTGTGCTCAGGGAGGAGGTTGGGGGTTGGGTGGCTACGTGGGACTCTGTGCCACCTGCCTAACTTTTCTGTAAATCTAAAACTGTACTAGAAACTAAAGCCTATTAATAATTTTTTTAAAAGAACATCAGTGGGAAAGCTGGTGAGACGCGAATAAAGTCTGGAGTTTAGTTAACAGTAATGTAGCAATGTTAACGTCTTCGTTTTGACAAATGCACCAGTTATGTAAGATGCTCACAGCAGGGGCGACTACGGGAAGAGCAGGTGGAAACTCGGCACCAGCCTTGTCACTTTCCTGTACATCTAAAATGAATCCAAAGTGAAAACTTTGTTTAAAAAGGATGCCTTCAGAGCAAATGACGGTCTGGGCTTCCAGGCTGACGACCCCCCCCCCCCAGGCACTGGTGCTGCCAGCCAACGGTGCACCGCCAGGCCCCCACAGCTGTTCAGGTGGCCCCGCAGCATGTGGCAGAGGGGAGAGCAAATGCTCAGACTTCCATTCTAAGGGTCAGGTGACAGCCACAGCGCCGAAGTTTCTAAGACATGAAGTTCAATGTGGTGCAAAACACTAAAGCATGACTAAAAATAAAAATCGTATCAATTATCTATTTGGGAAATAAATAAAAATGGCAAGAGAACAAAACTTGAAGTTGTATCTTCTGAACTTAATCTTTGTTTCCTTCCACATTTATTGAACAACTGCATTTGCCGCTGGGGATTCTTTAAGAGACAAACCAGGCCTGTCACAGTGCTCACACCTGAAATCCTAGTGCTCTGGGAGTGGGTGGATTGTTTGAGCTCAAGATTTTGAGATTGGCTTGAGTCAGAGCAAGACCCCAGCTGTATTAAAACTAAGAAACAAGCCAGGCATAGTGGCAGGTGCCTATAGTCCCAGCCTCTCCAGAGGCTGAGGCAAGAGGATGGCTTGAGCCCAGGAGTTTGAATTAGCTGTGAGCTATGAAGCCACAACACTCTAACCTGGGCAACAGAGGTTTGAGACTCTGGCTCAAAACAAAACAAAAATAAATAAAATAAAATAAATTAAGAAAAAAAGAAAGAAAGAAAGAAAGAAACCAGACATGAGCCCTGCCCTTAGAGACACTAAAAACAGCTTTCAATAGTCAGAGTAGATGCTTGTTCCTAAATTGCTACATGGGCTCATCACAATGACCCCAGTTCTGTTTTTTTTTTAAGATTGGCCTTTAACATGTTCTCCTAGGTCACAAGGAGACCTATGTGTGGCCCATACCACCTTGTGGTGGTCCACAAGATTTCAAAGACTTTATTGTCTCTGCTCTTGTGATATTTTGACAATGTCCAACACCTCTGAAATTGGTGTCTTAAGGATATCTTTAATGGCTCGGTGTCTATGGCTCAAGCCGCTAAGGCACCAGCCACATACACCTGAGCTGACGAGTTTGAATCCAGCCAGGGCCCGCCAAACAATGACGGCTGTGACCAAAAAATAGCCAGGTGTTGTGGTGGGCGCCTGTAGTCCCAGCTACTTGGGAGGCGGAGGCAGGAGAATCGCTTGAGCCCAGGAGTTGGAGGTTGCTGTGAGCTGTGATGCCACGGCACGCTACCTAGGGCGACACCTTGAGGCTCTGTCTCAAAACAAAACAAACAAACAAACAGAACACTCTATATGTCTTTGAAAAGTGAGATGGCCACAGGGGTAAGGTGCAGGAGTCATTTAGCTCGTGACCATATAAAGTGTTGATTTTCCACTAAGATTCCTTAGATTTGGCTCCCAACAAAATTGGCCGTGATATTGGCTCATGGGAGCTCAAAGAGGAGAATTTTTTCCAGGGCACCACCCTCAGCTCTAACTCTCAGGCTTAACTACTAGATTGGTACCACTTCACTCCTTAGGGTTCCCATTTAGGGTCTGGCTTCTCCTCACCTGCCTATCTGCTTAATCTGTTTCTTGGAAGGGCAGGACTCTAACTCCTACAGAGTTTATTTTATCTGATCAGTGCAGAACAAAGCACACTATTTCTCCAGTCTCTACCTGCCACCCGTAGAATTGTACCTATTTTGAGGTGAACGTCCAATCTATTTTAGGAGGCATGTGTAACTTATCAGAAGCATCTAGACAAGGTTCAAATTTATGATCTGTAAGTAGGGTAAGACTGGTCTATTCCTGCCCCTGACAGATAAATTAGAAAAATTTCTCTGGGTATAGAAATTAAGAAGGTTCTAACGAGCAGCCTGGGACTAAGAAGCTAAAGCTGAGACATGAGTAATAACTACAGCCCAGCTGCAGGCACAGGTCTAGTTTCGTGAGTGTTCAGACTGTAAAGTCCTACAGACACCGTGATTCAAAGGGCCCTGTGTTAGGGTTAAAGCTCTACTGTCGCTTTCTTGAAATGATTCATAATTCTTTTTTGTTTTGTAAAAATTACTACAACCTGTACGGAAATGATTAATAATTTCTAAACAGAGTGTCTACGATGAGTTTTGGACTGAGCCCCTCCAACTACAGAGACATTTCTGCCCATGTGTAATGAGTATAGGAGGATCAGACAGGTTGGAGTACACGTTCCAGCTCAGATCCTTGCCAGCTGTGAGATCATGAGTGAACTTTCTGAGCATCACTGTCCTTCTCTGTTAAGTGGGGATAATTCCTCATTATGTGGAATACTTTTTTTGTTTCTTTCTTTGTTTTCAGACAAAGCCTCACTTTGTTGCCCTTGGAAGAGTGCTGTGGAGTCACAGTTCACAGCAACATTGAACTCTTTTTTTTTTTTTTTTTGAGACAGAGCCTCAAGCTGTCCCCCTGGGTAGAGTGCTGTGCCATCACAGCTCACAGCAACCTCCAACTTCTGGGCTCAAGCGAGTCTCCTGCCTCAGCCTCCCAAGTAGTTGGGACCACAGGCACCCACCACAATGCCCGGCTATTTTTTGGTTGCAGCCATCATTGTTGTTTGGTGGGCCTGGGCTAGATTTGAACTCATCACCTTAGGTGTATGTGGCTGGCGCCTTAGCCACTTGAGCCACAGGCACCAAGCCCAACACTGAACTCTTAAGGGTCAAGTGATCCTCTTGCCTCAGCCTCCCAAGTAGCTGGGACTACAGGCACCCAGCACAGCACCTGGCTATTTTTAGAGATGAGGTCTCACTCTGGTTCAGGCTGGTCTTGACCCCCTGCGCTCAGGCCATCTGCCCACCTCCATCTCCCAAGTGCTAGGATTACAGGTGTGAGCCACCGCACCTGGCTGCTATGAGTAATACTTAAATGGGAAAATATAGTTTAAAGAATCAGCTCAGTACTAGGCACAGTGTAGATGTCTCTATCCTCCCACCCAGTTATCTATTCAACCATCTTCTAGATATCCAACAAACATTTCCTGTCTGCCTACGGTGCAAAGCCCTCTGTGAGGCTTTATTTGCAAAGCAGAGCTAAGTAAAATGTTCTCAAATAGCATTTAATGTAATAGGAAAGATAAAACTTTTTCTCCACAATGGTCCCTACCAACAAAATTTAAATATGGTGTCAGTTATGGTATTATTTCCTGGGAAGTAAGCGATGGATGAGAGGGAAGTAAGATGTAAAATTCGGTGGTGAGAAGGTAAATTTGTCATCTAGGTTAGCCTGAGTCTTACAGGAAAGTTAACAGGGAGCCATGACGAGCATCATCTCATTTTAACAAAAGCCCCAGGGAGGAAGTGGGTCATAATATGGATGAAGGAAGACAGCCAGGATAGGAAGGGAGGTGGCAGAGTTAAAGGGCAGAAATAGAGAAAAGAGCAAAATTGGGTCTAATAATTGGATGGGATATAAAATTTAATATAGACATCGTCAAAGCAGGCAGCAGGTTTTAAATAATAACGGATTTCTTGTTTTAACCATAACAGCTTTTATCAGGTTAAGCATGAAAGCGGACCGGCGGTGCTCGTACACGGGGAAATTTACCATCTTGGTTTAATAAACGCGTTTATGTGCCGTGTTGAAACCGTGCAACTTCCTTAATCCAATATCTGATGAAGGAGCAAGGATAGAAGAATTAATTTGCCACACACTAATTAAAGAGGGGTGTGCACTGTATATACGGTGAAAGTCTCCGGAATGAATATTTGATAAACAATATCTGGTAAATTAAAAACCTGAAATGTTAAATTAAATGCAAATTAAAAATCTGGAATGTTAAATTAATTAAATACAGAAAACTGCATCAAATATCATTACAGGTCTCCGTTAAATCAGGGAGGAGGGGAGAAGACCAACTGTCTCGGCGTCACGTCTTGCCACTGCGCCCCCTTAACTCACCTGTTAGGGACAACTGAGGGTGCCGGAAGTTCTAGCTTTTAAGAAAATCTTTTTTAAAATTTTTTCTTTCTTTTTTTGTAGTCTTTGGCCAGGGCTGGGTTTGAACCTACCACCTCTGGTATATGGGGCCGGGACCTTACTCCCTTGAGCCATAGGGGCCACCCCAAGTTTTTTTCTTTCTAGACAGAGTCTCACTCTGCCACCCTGGGTAGAGGGCTATGGCATCAGTCTGGCTCACAGCAACCTCAAACTCCTGAGCTCAAGCAGCCCTCCTGCCTCAGCTTTCCAAGTAGCTGGGACTACACGTTCCCACCACAACACCTGGCTTTTTGTTATTTTTAGTAGAGATAGGGTCTTGCTCTTGCTCAGGCTGGTCTTGAACTCCTGACCTCAAGGGATCCTCCTACTTTGGCCTTCCAGAGTGCTGATTACCGGTGTGTTGGCCCAGAAACTGAAGCTTTATAGGTGGATTTATAAATCACATGTATAACCATTTCTGGAGACTTTCTTGTTTGTGAAGCTAAGTGGGGAATAAAATAAACTTTCACTTTATCATGGGAAAAAATACTGGGAGCTTGGTTTACATCACTGAATCCTCTTCTAGCTTGAGATAAGGATGGGCAAATTGTTACATCAAGGGTCCCCTCTAAGGCAGAGTGATTCATACTTGGTGGTGGCTGAGCTTACATCTTCTGATGTACAACGGAAGAATGATCTGGGGAAATCGGGCTCAGAATGTTTCTGGAGAACAATCTTCTGTTGTGGCTTTGCTGTGGTGGAAAAAACAAAATGTCCTGGTTGTCCTATGTGCATGAGCTTTGCTCCCTGTAAAAGAATCTTATGGGTGGGGATGAGCTGCAGGAGATGCCCGCAAAACATGACCTACTGTTGGCTCTGGGTATGAACAAAGAATCCAAGAATCCAGTTTGTCCTCTGGATTTGCAATTCTGTTCCCGTCACTGATTGTTGAGCTATTCTGGGCAAGGCACTAATTTTTCTTTTCCTCCATTTCCTCACCTGTTAGATGAGACTCACAATGCTGACACCTCAGAAAGCTGCCCGCGGGAATAGCTAATCAACGTGAGTGCTTCATAATTTTGTTTTTAACTTCGGCAAATTAACCAGCATCCTAAAACTGTCATAAACCACCGAAGTAGTTTTTCTTGGTCGGAGTTTTTCTGTGTTTATGTTGTGAACACTTGAGATATATAATTTATTTCTGGAAAAAAAGAATCCAGGTGTGGATGGGGAACTTGAAAGAATAGATTATTTTCACCTTCTGTTGGGCCACACAGTACCTTGTGTATATTTCTATTTCAGCACTTATTCTGTATTTGAGTTATTTTTTTAAGGTATTAAATTTTAAAAATTCATTTCAAATAATACCAGTAATATACGAAAGTATCCTCTCTTTTTTTAAATTAAATGATAGCTGTATACATTAATACAAACATGGGGTACAGTGTAGTGTTTTCCTATACAATTTGAAATACTTTCATCAAGCTGGTTCACATAGATTTCATGTCATTTGCTTAGTCATTGTGTCAACACATTTATATTCTAGTTCTAGAAAAGTTCACTTGTACCCTTGTTAGACAGATATATAGGTGATCTTTCCGAAAGTATTCTCTTTATTTATATTTTATTGTTATTATTGTTGTTGTCATTATTTTTTGAGACAGAGTCTCACTCTGTTGCCCTAGGTAGAGGGCTGTGTCATCATAGCTCACGGCAACCTCAAACTCCTGGGTTCAAGCAACCCACTTGCCTCAGCCTCCTAAGTAGCTAGGACTATAGGTGCCTACCACAATGCCCAGCTATTTTTAGAGATAGGATCTTGCTCTTGCTCAGGGTGGTCTTGAACTCCTGAGCTCAGGCAATCCACCAGCCTTAGCCTCCCAGAGTGCTAGGATTACAGGTCTGAGCCTCTGCACCCAGCTATTTTATCCTTTTTTTGAGATAGGAGTTTTCTCTGTTGCTTGGGCTAGAGTACAGTGACATCATCCTAGCTCACAGCACCCTCAAACTCCTGGGCTTGAGAGATTCTCTTGCCTCAGTCTCTTGAGTAGCTGGGACTTCAGGTGTGTGCTACTGTACTTGGCTAATTTTTCTATTTTTTTGTAGAGATGTGGTCTTGCTATGCTGCACAGGCTGGTCTTGAGCTACTGCCCTTGAGTTATTCTTCCATATCAGCCTCCCAAAAGGCTAAGATTACAGGTGTGAGTCACCACGCCAGGCCAGCATTCTACTTTAAATATCTAAGCAATAAATGCAGATAGAGATACAAGCTCCTTAACAGCAACTTTCAACTCAGACATACCTCCGGCCATCAGTGTGCCTTCTTGTAGGCCTTTTTGTTTTGTTTTGTTTTATACATGCTTACAAATATATAAACCTATCAAAATATATGGTTTTTAAGCAAAAAATTTTGTTTACATAAATAGTTTCTACCCTATCTCTCATTCTGCAGCTTGCCTTTTTTCAGATTGCATAATGTCTTAAAGAATCTCATGCCATTGAATTACAGATCAATTTTACTCTTTCTTTACGGCTACACGGCAGGCTGCAGCTGTAGCAGAACTTATTTAAATATTACTATATTGATGGCATTGACGTTGTTTTAATTTTCTGCTAATGTAAACAAAGCTGTGCTCCTTGGCCGGGTTTCTTATCCAGTGTATGTCTAGAAATAGAACAGAAAAATGAAATCTGTGGTTGGGACTTTTTTTTTTTGGGACAGAGTCTCATATTGTCACCCCTGGTAGAGTGCTGTGGCAACATAGCTCACAGCAACCTCAGAGTCTTGAGCTGAAGCAACTCTCTTGCCTCAGCCTCCCAAGTAAGTGGGACTACAGGTGCCTGCCACAATGCTCGGCTATTTGTAGAGACAGGAACTTGCTCTTGCTCAGGCTGGTCTCGACCTCCTGAGCTCAGGTGATCCACTGTCTCAGCCTCCCAGAGTGCTAGGATTACAGGAGTGAACCACTGGGCCAGCCATCTCCCCTCTTTTCTTATTTTCTTCTATATTGTCTTCTTATATAGATAAGTTGAATTTTATGATATAATAAAAATTGTCATCTTTAATTTAAAATAGTTAAACTTTGTCTTGTATTGCAATTATTTGTGTAGATGGTTCCTTTACACCAATAGGTGATGAATTTCCTGATAGCAGATACCCTGCTTTGTCAATTTTTATGTTTCTAGTGCCCTGCCCGGCACATGTAGGTGTTTAATAAACGTTTATGAATGAATGAGTAAATAAGCTAATTCAAGAAGGATTTCAGATTTGTGAAAATGTCTAATATGATTCTGATTGTTAACCAGTTTGATGTAAGCTTTTCAAATTGTACATAAATCAGTACATTGTACCCCATAAATGCATTAACGTACACAATTATGTTTCAAAAAAAAAAGAGATTCTGACTGATATACATGTAGAGTGAAGTTGAGCCAAATAATGATCCTGTTAGGTATATTTATGTTACAGAATATACAGATATTGTACCAAAGTTTCTATCTCTGATCCTACCTTTCTTTTTTACCGCTTCAAAAAAGAAATGAGAGCTTGGCGCCCATAGCACAGTGGTTACGGCACCAGCCACCTACACTGAGGGTGGCAGGTTCGATCCCACCTGGGCCAGCTAAACAAGAATAACAACTGCAACAAAAAATAGCTGAGTGTAGGCGGCACCTGTGGCTCAAGGAGTAGGATGCTGGCTCCATATACTGGGGGTGGTAGGTTCAAGCCCGGCTCCGGCCAAAACTGCAAAAACAAATAGCTGGGCATTGTGGCAGGCACCCTGTAGTCCCAGCTACTTGGGAGGTTGAGGCAAGAGAATTGCTTAAGCCCAACAGTTTGAGGTTGCTGTGGGCTGTAATGCCATGGCACTCTACTGAGGGTGACATAGTGAGACTCTCTCTCAAAAAAAAAAAAGAAAAAGAAAAAGAAAAGAAATGAGGCCAAGCTTAGTGGCTCATGCCTGTAGTTTCAGCTTCTCAGGAGGCTGAGGTGGGAGGATCACTTGAGCCCAGGAGTGAGGCTGCAGAGAGGTGTGGTCAGGCCCCCACAATGTCTGTTCAGCATACACGGTCAAGATTACAGGCACACCCCTTCTGTCCAGATGCTCACAGGGACATTTCTAAATTCAGAAACAAGTTTGCGGCAGAAGTCATGTTAGGGAATGCCTGGTTAGGGAACAAGCCGCAGAGAAAAGACATGGGGTTAGAAATAAGATGGGATGAAAGCCAAACCGAGCCACTCTGGCTTAAGATGTCATCTGTGGAACTGACGTGCCCGTGATGGGGACTAACAATCCCACCGTGTTTCTAGTGTATCCACCACAGCCCAACCCTGGGCGTTGTCGGCCACGTTTAGCTGATGGAATCTTAACCTGAGCATATAGAGGCTGTGCCAACGGAGACCCTCAGGGAAGGCTCCTTGGAAGGAGAAGTCATTTGAACTGATTCTTTAGAAAGAACGAGGCAGCACGTGGGAGATAACACATCACAAGTGGTTGGGGGCAGGAAGAGGAAGGGGAGCAGCTGGGCTTCTCCTGAGCCTGCTCTCGGTGGTGCAGGGCGAGATCGGGGGGAGTGAGAACAAGGGCCGGGTGTCTGTACCCTGGACTCTGTCCTATTCCCCCCCTTTCCCAATACTCCTCTAAACAGCAAGGCTACGGTTATAGCCGGAATTAATGAATTCAGAGAAGGGGACTACTTAAGGGCAGGATCAATTTATATTTTGAAATCAAAAGGTACTTTATTTCTTTCTCATATTTTTAAAGTTCAAAATATTAAGGGGGTACAAATGGTTTTGCTATATGGATTGCTTTTGTAATGCTTGAGTCACGGTCGTAAGTGTGCTTGTCACCGAGTAGGTAGGTTCCTGCCCCGCTCGTCCTCCCACCTCAGGATTGATGGTGGAAGCCTCCTCCACTCCTGCGTCTGGTGGGTGACGCTGGCTGTCAGCTGGGAACCCGGCTGGGTCTGTGACTCAGGACGCTAGTCGGCTCACTCCTTCAATGAAAGGCCAAGAACACAGACATCCCCTTGGCTAAATAGAAATATTTTATTGTATGCATGTGTATTTTTGTGTGTCCGTGTTCATATATTGATGTAATACATATATATGAGTATGTGACACACACGTATAATGTTCTAGGTATGTAAAAAAAGTGTACAGCATACAACAGAGCAAAACCTCAAACAATGGTAATGTTCATTAAAAGCTCAAATTAAACATGAGTTAAAGAACAGTTGCAAGTGTACAATTTGTTTGGTATGCAATCCTGTGCAAGGAAATAAAACACACAGAAAGATTTGCGGGATTAAAGACAACCCCTCCCGGAGTGAGCAAGTGCACGCACGCACCTTCACAATTAAAGCATTCTCAGAATTCATAGTAATCCTTTGCTTTCCTTTCCTCTTTAGAACAAACCCAATTCTGTCTTGAGGTTTCCATTCATAAAGGAAAATTGTCTCCAGGTTTATTTATAACACCTCCCCCGGCCAAACACGTAGATAAGATTAGTCCAGAAATAAAGTTGCAGGTCTGTATTTTGTCGTGATTAGCAAAGAAACTTCCTATGTACTAGGAGCGTTTCTCTGTAGATGTAGCCAGTTTTCCCCAGCAATAGAAGATATAATTATACTGATGTAAATCTCAGCGGGACGAGGAGGAGGGATTGACCTTCCACCTTTTTTAATTCATTGAGAGATCTTATCTTTTTGACAGGTACCGTCAGGCAGAGCAAGGGGCTGAGAGGCAGGATATTTTTCTGGTAACTAATTTGCTTGGAGGGAAAAAAAAGTATTTACTGCAAACACTGGAAAGAAGTAAGATAATCCAGCTTTAGTAGAGAGTTCCCTAAATCTTCTCCCCTGCCTTAGCAATTGTCCTTCTGTGCCTGACTTTCTCTGTTTCTCTGTTCATCGGTCTCTCTGAATTTCTTCCTTTCCCTAAGACATTAGTTATTCTTTCAGGCCTCGTGTTTTATGTCTATGTCTATGTGTATGTGTCGGGGGCGGGTGTATACATTTAGCTTTTATGTATATATGCACACACACACTGTATATACACACACGTGCTTTTTAAATTTGGTCTCTTAAAATGAGTTCTTTCTGCCAGCTTGTGTGCCTTATGTTGTTTCTACAGAAAAATCAGCGCTGGTAGGAAGCCAGCCTTCTGGGAGCTACTTTTACCCAACCGCGTCTGGGACTTACTTTCACAGTTGCTTCCTGGTTTGTTACTTTTGTTCAGGAGACATTTCCTTTTGGACAAAACCACCTCGGGTCTTGCGTGAGAGTCCCATCTGATGACGGATGGGAGTTGGTGCTGAGAAACGCAGGCGCTGAAAGGGCTGTGGCGTCCACCTCCCAACTGGAAATGAAAAGATGCCCCAAGTTTGGTGGTTTCTCTATCCTTCACCACACTCCTTTTATTTTTGTGGCAAACCTTGAAACAAAACTGGAGTAAAAGTGCTTTTCATTTGGTGGGTGGTGGAGGTTCTGACTCAGGCTTTGCAAACATGACATTGCTTGAGCCTCGAGATGAATGCTCCCATAGGATTCCAGAGCAACAAAGCTGCCTGCTCCATTGTGAGGCATTGTGCACCCTGGGAATTCCAGCAGGGCTGGGAGGTGGCCACACAGGTGCACGTCTTCTGAAGCACATGAATGGAATTGCCAGAGTTCAAAGAGGTTTTTGAACTTTAGGCCTAGGCTTTCTGGGTTGCATTTGGCCTATTTGGACAGCAGGTTTAGGTCTGGAACTATTGAAGCAGACATTTCCCAAACTCTCACTGGTAGTTTTTTATTTCAAGACATCAGATTTTGCTAAGGAAAAGTTGGGACCGTGGTGGTATTCAATATAAAAGATAAGATTGTTGAATCGATTACAGTATGTCTATATAATGGAATGGTATAGAGCCATACAAAATGATGCAGAAAAAGATAATGGGAAAGTTTGATGATATACTGTTGTGTGGAAAAAAGGCAGATTATAAAACTATGGTACTGGCTCAGCACCTGTAGCTCAGTGAGTAGGGCGCTGGCCACATACACCAAAGCTGGCAGGTTCCAGCCCAGCCCAGGCCTGCTAAACAATAACAACTGCAACAAAAAAATAGCTGGGTGTTGTGGCGGGTGTCTGTAGTTCCAGTTACTGGGAGGCTGAGGCAAGAGAATCGCTTAAGCCCAAGAATTTGAGGTTGCTGTGAGCTGTGACACCATGGCACACAGTGAGACTCTATCTCAATAAATAAATAAACAAATAAATAAAAACAAACAAACAAATAAAAAAAACCCTCTGGTACTATATCATGCTCTCTTTGGGGAAAAAAAGAAAGGTAGAAAGGAGTAAGAGATAGATGCACACAGAAAGACTGGAAAATATATTCCAAAATGTTAAAATGCTTGCATTAGTTGTCTGTAGGTGGTGAAATAGTAAAGAATTCAATTTTCTTCTTTTTATCTGATGTTTTTTTTTGAGACAGAGTCTCACTCTATTGCCTAGGCTGGAGTGCCTTGGTGTCAACTTAGCTCACAGCAACCTCAGATTCCTAGGCTCAAATGATCCTCCTGCCTTAGCCTCCCGAGTAGTTGGGGCTACAAGTGTGCACCTAATTTTTTCTATTTTTAGTAGAGTCAGGGTCTTGCTCTTGCTTAGGCTGGTCTCAAACTTCTGAGCTTAAGAGAGCCTCCCATCTTGGCTTCCCACAGTGCTGGGATTATAGGTATGAACCGCCATGCTTGGCTGTTTATCTGAATTTTAAAACACAAAGAATGTATGTTACTTTAATAATAATTGTAATAATTCAAAAAAAGAATTGATTATATGGTGTTCTTGGAGCTTCCTACTTTTGTGCTAGGCACTTGACACTAACTTACGTTCTATTGTTAGTAGAGACTGGGTCTCATTCTTGCTCAGGCAAGTCTCAAGCTCCTGAGCTCCAGTAAACCTCCCACCTCAGCTTCCCATAGTGCTGGGATTACAGGTGTTAGCACCATGCCTGGCATTTGACCCTAACTTAAAAAAAAGAACAAAATTTGTGGCATGATCGTTGAAGGATCAAATGATAGGAAGCACCCAGAAACCCTAGTAGAAAGCTATAGTCTTTGGGCCTGAATGCTCTAGAGTTTGGCATCCACGCTCATTTCTAAGTCCAGCCCACATTATGGTAAATGAGTCCATTGGAAGGGAACAGGCATAGGAGTACGGGCTTGAGTTTCCATATGCCGCAGTGAAACTGACTTCATCATGGACGTAAAAGGTTTTAGCCAAATGTTTATTGCTGGGGAGTATTCCGCTGAGGCAAACATTTTAGTCCAAATGTTTGAAGTGATGTAGCCTCTTATTGCCAACCAACATATTTTCTATTTTAGTGTGTAGAGACATTCTGGGTTTGCTTATGACCTTTGCCAATTTTTCACTGTGTAGACTTGCAGTAGGTGAATGGAAGGATGGGTTTCAGATCTCAGGGATGAATGGTAACATTTTAGATCAGCCATAGAACCATGAATGCTGGAGTCCTTACTATCCGGAGGCCGAGAGATTGCTCACCTGACAACTATGGTCTTTTCCTGATTTACTAGCAGGATCTTTGGCCTCACTAGACTAAAAGCAGGTGATTATTTACTCATGGCCTACTGCGGGCAAGGTATTCACATGCCTTGTCTCTCATCTCTATGTGAAGTGCTTAAGGTAGGCATGATTATTCTTCCTTTAATAAATGTGACACCAAGGCTCAGAGAACTTGAATCATTAGGCTCAAAAAGGTCTACGACTTAAGAACCCAGATTAGGCCAGATGCGGTGGCTCATGCCTGTAATCCTAGAACTTTGGGAAGCTAAGGCAGGAGGAGCTCTTAATCTGAAGATTTCCAGACCAGCCTGAGCAACACAGTGAGACCCTGTGTCTACTAAAAAAAAAAATAGAAAAATTAGTTGGGCATTGTGGCGGGCACCTGTAGTCCCAGCTATTCTGGAGGCTGAGGCAGAAGGATCACTTGAGCCCAGGAGTTTGAGGCTGATGTGAGCTAGGCTGATGTTTATTCACTTATCCATACCACGATTTCATGATAAATACGAACTCCTGGGCCTTACTTGATGGTTTTCAGGTGGCTGCTCAAATCCAGACGGTCCACATGATTCCCTCCTCGTGCTGAGCCTCACTTCCCCTCTTCTTTCCCCCTTTCTTTCATCCACTCCATTTTTATTCTTTATCTTCCTTTTTTTTTTTTTTTT
>NW_003852561.1:1031061-1033297 GCF_000181295.1 Otolemur garnettii
ACCTCAAACTCTTTGGCTCAAGGGATCCTCTTGCCTCAGCCTCCTAAGTAGCTGAGACTATAGGCACTTACTACAATGCATGGCTAGTTTTAGAGACGGGGGTCATGCTCTTGCTCATGCTGGTCTAGCAGCTGTGAGCTCAGGCAATCTACCCGTCTTGGCCTCCTAGAGTGCTAAAAGATAACTTTCTCTTTCTCTATCTCTCTTTTTTTTGGACCACTCTGTGGTTTCATAGAACTCCTGAGCCCAAGCAATCCACCTGCCTGGTCCTCCCAGAGTGTTAGGATTACAAGTATAAGCCACCATACCTGGCCAATAACTTTTTCTCCTTTCAAAAAGTTATGCAACTATAGCTTTCTCTTGTAGCTCAGGATATCACATCAATATATATACATATATTTTGTTTGTTTGAGAAAGAGCCTCACTATGTCACCCTCAGTAGAGTGCTGTAATGTCATAGCTCACAGCAACCTCAAATTCTTGGGCTTAAGTGATTCTTTTACCTCCCCCTCCCAGTAGCTGGGACTATAAGTGCCCACCAAAACACCTGGCTATTTTTTGTTGTTGTTGTAGTTGTCATTGTTGTTTAGCAGGCCCTGACCAGGTTTGAATCCACCCGTCCCAGTGCATGTGGCTGGCACCCCAACCACTGAGCTATGGGTGCTGAGCCCATCATATCAATTTTTATTTAACTCTTGGAAAAAGGAAACTAACATTTATTGATGCTATTTATTTTTAAAAATCCCTTTTAAGGCTTGGCATATGTGGCTCAAGTGGCTTAGGAGCCAGCCATGTACACCAAAGGTGGCGGGTTTGAATCCAGCCCAAGCCTGCCAAACAACAATAATGTCTGCAACCAAAAAATAGCCGGGCGTTGTGGTGGGTGCCTGTGGTCCCAGCTACTCAGGAGGCTGAGGCAGGAGACTCGCGTGAGCCCAGGAGTTGGAGGTTGCTGTGAGCTGTGATGCCATGGCACTCTACCCAGGGGGACAGCTTGGGGCTCTGTCTCAAAAAATAAATTCCTTTTAAGGAAAATTTTAAACAGATGAAAACACAAAGGTATAATGAACCTCCAAGTACCCATCCCCTTAGAGCTCCAAGTCATGAACACTCTTTTTTAATCTAAGTCCTCTATTCCCCTGTCCCATGTTACTTTGAAGCAAATTCCAGGCATCACATCACTTCATTTCATCCATCAATAGTTAAGCATCTGTCTCTATAAAAAGGGAGTCTTCTAAAAACTCACAATACCATTATCATATTAAGAAAATTACTAGTAAACAAAGATGCAGGAGAATTAAACCTGACCTTGGAACAATCAGCCTTAATACATGGAATGCACCATCCCCAAGCTAAGGAATATACTTTCTTCTTGACAGTCCATGGAACGTTCTTCAAAATAGATCATATCCCAGGACACAAGTCAAATCTCAACAAAATCAAAAGATTTGAAATTATACCTTGTATCTTTTTAGCCCATAGGGCATAAAGGCAGAACTCAACTCCATCAAAAATTATCCCCATACAAAGGCACAGAAATTAAACAACCTTATGCTGAATGACAGTTGGGTCAAGGAAGATGAAACTCTGTCTTAAAAAAGAAAAAAATAACTTTAGCAGCATTAAGCTGAAAAGCTTTGGCACAGCAGCTAAGGACACAACAATTAAAGCAAAAAGACAACTTTCAGATTGAGAAAAGATGGGATGAATAGTATGATGAAGCCTTAATAACTAGAATCTACAGAGAATTCAAATTAATAATAATATAAAAAGAGCAAACAATCCCATCTACCACTGGGCAAGAGACATGAGCAGAACCTTCTCAGAGGAAGGTGGATGAAAGGCTTACAAATATTTGAATAAATGCTCATCGTCCCTAATCATCAAAGAAATGAGAATCAACCCCCCTCCTCGGGATATCATATAACCCCAATGAGAATGGCCCACATCACAGTCTCAAAGCTGCAGATACTGGCACAGATGTGGAGAGAAGGGGACACTTTTACGTTGCTGGTGAGACTGCAAACTATTACAGTCTCTTTGGAAAGCAGTATAGAGAATCTTCAAAGAATTCAAATTACACCTCCCATTTGATCCTGCAATCCCATTACTAGGCATCTATCTTGAAGAAAAAAGTCATTTTATCATAAAGGCATTCACACTAGACTGTTTATCACAGTTCAATTTACAATCACCAAAATATGGAAACAACCTAAACACCCACCAACCCAGGAAT
>NW_003852561.1:1035130-1043856 GCF_000181295.1 Otolemur garnettii
AGAGTGCTGTGGCATCACAGCTCACAGCAACCTCCAACTCCTGGGCTCAAGTGAGTCTCCTGCCTCAGCCTCCCAAGCAGCTGGGACCACAGGTGCGCCACAACGCCTGGCTATTTTTTGGTTGCAGGCATCATTGTTGTTTTTGGTGGGCCCAGGCTGGATTCAAACCCGCCACCTTGGGTGTATGTGGCTGGCGACTCAGCCACCTGAGCCACAGATGTGGAGCCACGATTTGTGTCTTTTAAATATTTTAGTCTGTAGGAGTTTCTGTCTCTTTCTTCACACACCCCCGCCCCCTCCACCACTGTACAATACAATTTATTTGTGGAAGAATTGGGATCATTTGACCTGTGGCGTTTCCATTGTCTGGATTTTGTGGATTACACCCTTGTAGAGAACTTAACATATTCATCTGTTGTCTGTCTGGTTTCCCTATAAATTGATATTTGTATTCAGAGGCTGGACTAGGTTAAGATTTTATTTTTCTTTTGGCAAGATTATTTCATAGATGGGTTTGGTCCTTCCATTACGAGCACCTATCAACTGACTGCCTCCTTTTTTGTGATGGTAGAAGTTGCTGGCAATCTTTGCCTAGACACCGGTGACTGCAAACTGGTGCTAATGCAAGGCTATTCTTCCCTTTTCATTTCTTATAACGTTATTGTGTATGTCCATTTATTATCCAGAGTACTTCTACTCAGGGAAATTCATTCTCATCTGCTACTCATTAACCCGCTACCACAGCCTGGGCATTTTGTGTTTTATATTTCATATGTCAAAGTGCTAATTATTTCCTGTAAGATTAATTCTCAGCCATCTCCTTCCTCATTTTCCTGCTTCTCTCTTTTTCTTTCTTTCCCCTGTTTTCTCTTTTCCCCACTTTGGATTTGTTCCTGCAGTCATATCAAGGATCCTTTGAGGTCACGAGGAGAGCTGGAAGTTCTGAAAACATGGGAATTAAATTTAAGTGGCATTTTCCTTTTGGCTGTTCAGGAAAATGGAGCCATTTCCCATCAACACTGACCACGTGCACCTGGATTTACTGGCAGCGTCCCTGATCTGGTCCAGTTTTACCGGAATCTGTAAGATTTGGAAGATAAAGCTCATTCTAGAATTTATTTTTATGTGCTCAATTTTACCTTTTGGGGGGTGAGTCATTAGCTTTCAGCCCATTTATGAAGACCATTCAGCTGATTTATTTTTCATAGAATTTAAATCAATATTTTTATTATTATTTGTACAATATCAGATACCACCCAATGCTAAATCAAAGAATGCTGTGATTTCCCACAAAGGTGCTCTTGGTCCACCGAATCTGGGGTACCTGAAAAATCTGTGCAGGTTGGAGACTCAGCCTTTGTTGAATAGGTGAGACATAGATGTGAGTAGGAAGTAATTTTTTTTTTTGGTTTTTGGCCAGGGCTGAGTTTGAACCAGTCACCTCTGCCCATGTAGGGAGTAATTATTTTTAGGCAAATGAACTTTAAAAGAATAGTAGGACACCTCGAAGCCTGCATTGGGTTAAAGCACTTTACCCAAATGTGTTGGCAAGTCCAACTGGAAGAATCAGTCTCCTTGCAGGGAACCTAGGCAGGCAGTTTAGAGAAGGGACCCTGGAGTGAGGATAAGAAGATAGACTTAGCTCAGGCTCTGAGTCGGCCACTTGCTAGAGAGAGGTTTTAGGTAAGACTTGAATTTCTGGCTGGGGGTGGTGGCTCACACCTGTAATCCTAGCCCTCTGTGAGGCTGAGGCAGGTGAATCGCTTGAGCACAGGAGTCTGAGACCAGCCTGAGCAAGAGCCAGACCTCTTCTCTACTACGAATAGAAAAAGTAGCTGGGTGTTGTGGCCTCCACCTGTAGCCTCAGCTATTGGGGAGGCTTAGGGATGGAAGCAGGAGGCTTGCTCAGACCCAAGAGTTGGAGGTTGCTGTGAGCTATGATGATGCCATGGCACTCTACTCAGGGCGACAAAATGATACTCTGTCTCAAAAAAAAAAGACTCTCTCTGTGCCTCAGTGTTTTCATTTGTCAAATGGTGAAGGAAATAAGCCCATGGTCTTCTCCATGGCCCTGGGATTATTGTGAAAATCAACCAAATAATGCCAGTATTTTGAAAGGCTTGAAGCTCTATTAAAAAAAAGAAAAAAACATTTGAAGGCTGGGCACAGTGGCTCATGCTTGTAATCCCAGCACTCTGGGTGGCCAAGGTGGGCACCTGTAGCCCCAGCTACTTGGGTGGCTGAGGCAAGAGGATTGCTGAAGCCCAAGTTTGAGGTTGCTGTGAGCTGTGATGATGCCACAGCACTCTACCCAGGGCAACAAAATGAGACTCTCAAAAACCAAACAAAACCAACCAAACAAAAGAACCATTTCAATCAATATTTGTTTCTTTTAGTAGCAAAAACTTAGCACAGTTATAAAATGTAGGAAGTGTATATTTCACCTTCTTAAAATCCTTATTTTTATTTTTGCATATTATTGTTGGTTATTATACACATACGAAATTTTTATTGACTTGAAGTCACATTAGAATACCTTGTCCCTTAAACGGTGGGGCCAATTCCTATGGTTCATATTGCAAGGGTACATGTCAAATCTATTAAGTATAGAGTATAAATGTCTTAACACAATAATTAGGTAAATGAGGTGAAGGCTGTATTAACTAGTTCGAGGTAAGCATTCCTAATTGTATATAAAATCAGCACATTGTACCCTATAGAGGCATCAATGTATACATGATCTATGTATTTATGACTTAATAAAAAAATAAAGCAAATAAATATTTGACGCTGGTATTAAAACAAAGAAAAGAATGCCTTATCCCTGGCAGCACCCATAACTCAGTGGGTAGGACACTGGCCACATACACCGAGGCTGGCAGGTTTGAGACCAGCCTGGCTTGCTAAACAACAATGACAACTGCAACTGGGTGATGTGTCAGGTGCTGGTAGTCTCAGCTACTCGGGAGGTTGAGGCAAGAGAATCACTTAAGCCCAAGAGTTTGAGGTTGCTGTGAACTGTGACGCCACGGCATTCTACCAAGGGCAACATAGTGAGACTCTGTCTCAAAAAAAAAAAA
The DNA here is from genome assembly GCF_000181295.1 of Otolemur garnettii. Classification (NCBI taxonomy): domain Eukaryota; kingdom Metazoa; phylum Chordata; class Mammalia; order Primates; family Galagidae; genus Otolemur; species Otolemur garnettii. The sequence goes on from NW_003852561.1 coordinate 1,038,211, forward strand.
AAAAAAGAATACCTTATCCCTGGTTGTCTAGTGGCTAGTAAAAAAAAAGGTATCATTTTATATTTTGCCTTTGTGGCTTAACATTTTATTATAAATATGGTTCTGGGCTGAGGCATTATCTTTATAATTATTATTTATGTACTATCACCATGGTTGAACACTGAAGCAGTCTCACTTTTATACATGAAACTGCCATGAACATCTTTGTGCATGAATTATGTCCTTAGGATAAATTCCCAGCAGTGTGATGGCTGAGAGAAAATATATGGGTGTTTTTATGGCTCTTAATAGATTTTGCCATATTGCTTTCCAGATGCTAGTAGCAATGAACTTGACACCAGCAAGGAATGTGCATCATTTAAAAAAATTATTTTCTATCACTTATCCAATAGCCATATGTGAAGACATGTCCCAGATCCTTGTCTGCCAGGACCTTCCATTTCTGAGTCCTCCGTTCATAGGAGATAAGCAAATAAAACAAGGAGACTGTGTGTGCTGACCAGGCAGAGACTTCTCTCAGTTAGGACCCCAGAAAAGCAGCAGGTTGTTGGGGTCGCAAGTGAAGCTTGCCTGTTTGATTTTGTAGATCTGCTGATATTTTTGCAAGATTTCTAGAAAAAATAAAAAACCAGTTAGTACTGTGTTATGTGGAATCTTTCATAAAACATATATAGAAGTGGTTTTTTTTTCTTATGTTGATTTTCAGGAACTTATCTTTTCATACCAAGTCAAAATCTCTTTTTGCTTTGTTTTGTTTTGGTGTTTGGGCTGCCAGGTAGACAATGCTTCAGAAGTGTGACTGAACCTTGAGTATATATTAGTGTGTTGAACTTTAAGCTAGCGTAAGTCCATCATCTGTGCATCTAGATCTTTGAACTTTTCAAAGTTCTTTCCCATGTTTTTATTTCATTCTCACAACCAATCCCTGAGGTGAGCTGGGCTGGCATTATCATCTTAATTAACCTTCAGAAATTTAGCTACAAGTTTGACTGGAGGGAGAACGCAGAGACCGGCTTAAGGCAGAGCTACTTCTCAGGGTGGCACGGCTTCCTGTCTTCTGCCTCCTATACCTTTTCTCCTAATTGCACAGTTTTTATTTTATTGCATTTATTTATTTATTTATTTTTTATTTATTGAGACTGAGCCTCATCCTATACCCCTGGGTAGAGTGCCATGGCATCATTATAGCTCACAGCAACCTCCAACTCTTGCATTCAAACAATCCCCTTACCTCAACCTCCTGAGTAGCTGGGATTACAGGAGCCCACCACAATGCCTGGCTGGTTTTTCTGTGTTTAGTAGAGACAGCGTCTCACTTTTGCACAGGCTGGTCTCAAACTCCTAAGCTCAGGTGACCCCCCGCCTTGCCCTTCCAGAGAGCTACCATTACAGACGTGAGCCACCACGCCCCAGCCTTGCCCAGTTTTTAAAGAGACTCTTTTCCTATCAATTACTGTACTTCCTAATTAACATTATAAAATATGTGTTTGTGTAGAATTGGCTTGTCTTTTTAAGGAGGCATCTTTGCACAATACTGCTGCATTTCTCTTTACAGCAGCTGTGGGATGAAGGGGTTCTTTAGTTTCCGTAATGGCCACAGCTGTCCTATGCTCAGTGGCCAGTACGTGCTGCATTTCTCATTGTTTGTTTTAATCCGTAGCATAACTCTGTGAAATAGGAGGTGGCATCCTTCGCCACATGACAGGGGAGGAAACTGCAGGACAGAAAAGGAAAGACTCTTTTCTAATTTCTTGGAGCTAGCAGGTGGCAGGGTAGGGCTTGAACCTGAATCCATCTCAAGTTGAATCGAACGATCTTTCATTTGTGCCACACAGCTTTCCTCAAAAGACAACTTTGTAAACGGTTGCTGTAACATAAATCATATTTTTCTTATTAGAAAAGAAATCTATCTTCCCAAACCTCATCTGGAAATAGAGAAAATTATATTTAAATCAAAATTATATTTAAATGTCAGCCTATGCCTTTCACACAGAGTACCAAATCTAAGATACTGTAAAGACTGGATTTAATTAGTTGTCATCCCAGAGATGAAAGTGTGGAGCTGAAGCCTCCAGTCCACATCTTTTTTTTTTTTTGCTCCCCCAAAGTCTAGCTTTCTCTGTAAAGCTTAAGGGTTGAACTCATGAAGTTCCACCTCCTTGGTTTATGTACTTTCTTGTTTCCGGTCTTGTACTTATTTCATTTGTTCACTCAGGGAAAAAGCAAACACAACCAAGGCGAGTCAAGCCCTGCCTCGCACGGTAGCTAATGCAGCATCTTAGATCAACACAGCCCGTGTAACTTGTACTGATCCAAGTAATTGTTTTTGTCTGCAGCGTTTCACAGAGTCGCTGCTCCCAAACTTCCTGACGCTCAGACACAGAACAATGGAGGCCCCGATGTTTATTGGTACAGAGCTCATCTTTGGCTTATGAAAAGAAGATGCCCTCTCCAGGCTCGTCTGGGAGCTCCGGCGCCACACCCTTGCTTTTGACGACATGAAAGTGGTAGCAGAAAGCACTCCTGGAGACACAATAGAGCAACTCAGCAGCCGCTCCGCCCGCCCGCCCCAGTGTGGCTTGGTGTTAGGTTACCATGCCTTGGTGCTTTTTCATACCAGCCCGTTTACAGGAAAGCTGGGACGAGGTCAGGGAAAGTACGGAATTGTTATCAGCGTGGCCCAGGCCACACCTGGATGAAATGTTTGGTGCTGAAACAAGATCAAACTTGAGTGTTACTGGGAACTGAAGACAGCAAACATCATTTCAGAGGCTGCCACACAGGGACTACAGAGGACCAAACTCCGGCCGGGGAACTAATTTCAACTTGGCTGATGTTGCTTGAGGGCCTACTATGTGCAGGCCTTTCACTACACAGAGCCGGCTATGCCTGGAGAGCCCGTCTGGCCGCAGCTGATGTCCCTGCGCGTGGCAGTTCAGACCCCAGCTGCCCACACCCCCGTGCAGTGCCACAGTGCTGCTTATCATCACACTGATTCAGATCTAAGACAGATTTGCTCCTCTTCCTGGAAATAAATTCCACATAGCAAAAGCTTGATAGAGTGCAATTAACCTACATCCAGATCTGTCCCCCGCCCCCGGTGATACACAGGCCTTCTTTAGCATTTTGCTCATATTCTAGCTACTGGCACACTGACTCCTTTGATGAAATTCTCATCGGGTCTGAAGAACTGTCATTAGATGGAAATCATTACCGAGCCTGCAAGTCACTCTCAGATGGTTTTGAGAACCTTGGTAATTAATTGTGGGTAGAAACACTGCAAGCTACATTGGGTCAATGTGTGTCTTCTCATTTCAGTTGACTTTACCAAGCATTCATTGCATTCCTACTGTGTGCCAAGCTTTCAGGTTTCCAAAATGAATGGGATGCGGTTTGTGCCTGAAGGAATTCTTGACCTAGCAAGTTTGGGAGCCCATCATTTCTCTCTTGGTTCTCAGAAGAGCCGTGATCTGTTCTCCCCATTTGGGGAAACAGCCCAGTTTCTCTCCCAACACCACCTGCACCTGGTTTCTTTCCCTCCCACCTGTTCCTAACTCTGCTACAGTCTTCCTGGTTCTCAGAGCAATAGAAACTTCAGGAGCCTGGAAAGACTGAAAGAATACATTTTATATCTGGATTTTTACAAATAAGATGGCTATTATAACGGAAAAAAAAAAAAAGAAATAAACTTTAGGAGTATGGACTTGCATATCTGGAATGTAAAACGAATCCTGTTGTCATCACCAAATACGTCGAGCCAAAAGCTTGGGGTACCATGGATTTTTCAGGGGAAAAATGGTATGCCACGTCTTCTGAGTTATGGGAATAAAAGTGGTTGTGATTTTAATTCTTTCTCAGCATTTGAAAGGAAGGAAGAAAATATGCACAAGACTCCAGTCTTTATTTCTGTCTCCCATTTAGAAAAGTTTGCCTAGTCATCACAGACTGTTCACTGGCCTGGCTGAGGATGGCTGTTGAGAGGTTTTAATTGAAACTTTGGCCTGGATTTTTCAGTTTGGACCCACAGATGAGAATCTCCATATTGAGGCCCAATTCGAACTGAGCAATTTTCCAGCTTCCTTTGACTAATGGCACATGAAGAGAGTCTGGTAATCACATAATTAGTTTGCCATTACCAAGAAATCATTTTCAGAGACCATGCGATGTGGTTTGCAATAATTTCAGTGGTTCTGCACCAACAACCTAGACTTTGGAGGCCCACATTTGAAGACAATGGCCCAATTTTCAATGATAGAGCTATGGGGAATTCTTCTAACTGGGGAACAAAGCTCAGTTTAACTCATTTTCTTTGTATTTTGCTTAGAGTACAACTCTTGGACCAGGTTCAGGAAAAAAACTTCCCAGGGATTTGTAACTTTGGGGAGATCTCCAGCCCTCCTCAATTTGTATGCTTTGCCCCCTTTTATGCTAAGATTGATGGATGATATATCTTTTGTATATATTTGGCAGTATATATTACCTTAAATCATGATTTCAAGAAGACTGGGCTACATTTCTTTTTTTAATGAGCTAAAGGGACGTGAACTGTAGGCCGTGTTTATACATATGAATATTATTCTGGGCTATTTGGGAGTTTAATAAGGAAAATTCAAGTCATCCTATATAATAAGTAAATTGAAGAGGTAAAAAAGATTTTTTTTTTTTTTAAATCTAGAGTTAATCTTCAGAAGTTTAGCTACAAGTTGAAAATTGTTGAAGCTAGGTGATGGGTGTTTGAGAGTTCCTGTGCTAATTTTTATATGCACTAGAAATTTGCTATAATAAAATGTTAAACATGAAACATCTGAGAAGGAAGGGACTGGCACAAATATGAAATGCAATTAGAGAGAAGGAGAGAGGATGAGAAGGAGGGAGAGAAGAAGGAGAGAAAGAAGGGAGAGAAAGAAATTAGGTTTCTGCAATTATGTGGTGATAAGCCACAGAACCACCATCTCTGGAACCATTGACTAATGCTAGCAGTTAATAATAGCAGCCCTGGCTCGGCGCCTATAGCACAGTGGTTATAGCACCAGGCACAAATACCAAGGCTGGCCGGTTCGAACCCAGACCGGGCCAGCTAAACAACGACAACTGCAACAAAAAATAGCTGGGTATTGTGGCAGGAGCCTGTAGTCCCAGCTACTTGGGAGGCTGAGGTCAGAGAATCACTTAAGTCCAAGAGTTGGAGGTTGCTGTGAGCTGTGATGCCACGGCCCTCTACCCAGGGCAACATAGTGAGACTCTATCTCAAAATAAATAAATAAAATAATAGCAGCTCTTTACTAAATACTTAATACAAAGTAGGACTTCTCTGAACATTATCAATTTTAGTCTTCTCAACCTCTCTTGAACAGAAGTAGTGTCAAGATCTGTATTCTCTTTTTCTTTTTTTTAAGAGACAGAGTCTCAATTTGTTGCCCTCAGTAGAGTGCTGTGGCATCACAGCTCACAGCAACCTCCAGCTCTTGGGCTTAGGCGATTCTCTTACCTCTGCCTCCTGAGTAGCTAGGACTACAGGCACCCACCACAATGCCCAGCTATTTTTTTGTTGCAGTTTAGCAGGGTCTGGGTTTGAACCTACCACCCTCAGTATATGAGGCTGGCACCCAACTCACTGAACCACAGGTGCTGCCCAAGATTTGTATT
>NW_003852561.1:1044085-1045144 GCF_000181295.1 Otolemur garnettii
GCGCCTTAGCCACTTGAGCCACAGGCACCGAGCCAAGATCTGTATTCTTAAAAATAAAATCACAGAGGTTTAGAGAGTTCCTATGATTTGCCCTGGGTCACACATTAATCAACAGTAGATAACGTGCAGCCAGAGCCAGGCCCCAAAGCATAGCACAATTTTATAATTTCCTTCTTTAGCAGTGGTTCTCGACCTTCCTAATGCTGCGGCCCTCTAATACAGTTCCTGTGGGTTGCGACCCACAGGTTGATAACCTTTGTTCTAAAGAATAAAGATGCTCAGGCAAGAAAGAGTGCTTCATTTAGAATTTTGAGGGTGCCGTTCTGTGAAGTTACTCACCATAGTTGGGGGAAACACTCTGGACTGGACTGACCTCACCTGGAGGTTTGCTTCTGTGGCTTATGGCAGTGTGACCTCAGGCAGAAGTGACATCTCTGGGCAGCGTTCCCCAGAGCGCCCACTGTAAACAGCACCCAGTGAGCACAGGAGCACACAGGTCTGGTAGGCGCCCAGTGGCATCTAACTATCGCTTTTCTCTTGCCTGTTCTCTTCTTATCTGGCTCTGTTCCAGTGAGTGTTCACACTGTTCCAGCTTTCATGATAGAAGAAACCATATCAGAGTGATTTTCAGAATAGGCTTGAAAATTGACCTTATATTAGCAGAATATAGAGTCCAGAACTATGTGAAAAAAATGTTAACCACACACAGAGCGATGTTTTCATAGTTGCTGGTGAGGCAGTGGTGAATCACCTTACTACCACTGAGTCATCCCACCAGTACTGGGAGAAAGATGGGCATGGGCACTTCAGGACTGATCCCACTTTCCTCTGTAGCCTGTAAGTTCTTTTGATTCATTTGATTATTTTCCTGTTCTTCCTATGAGCCAGAGATCCTCTTGGGGATACTGTGGCATAGTCTGGGTTACCTACTCTGAGGCTAAAGATTTTTTTTTTTTGAGACAGAGCCTCAAGCTGTCCCCCTGGGTATCGTGCCATGGCATCACAGCTCAAGGCAACCTCCAACTCCTGGGCTCAAGCGAGTCTCCTGCCTCAGCCTCC
>NW_003852561.1:1045189-1051384 GCF_000181295.1 Otolemur garnettii
ACCAGCTACTTTTTGGTTGCAGCTGTCATTGTTGTTTAGAGGGCCTGGGCTGGATCCAAACCCGCCACCATAGGTGTATGTGGCTGGCGCCTTAGCCACTTGAGCCACAGGCACCATGCCAGCTAAGGATGTTTTTAACACCAATGATGTTTATACCAAGGAATACAAAGTAACTTAATGTCCTTAAATGTCTCATACTACATGTTTAGTAGATAAGAACCTGAAAAGGAAGAGTGTATGGCAACAGAGGATGAAAGTTTCTTTTCTTTTTTGAGACAAAGTCATAGAGTGATATGGCATCACAGCTCACAGCAACCTCAAACTCTTGGGCTCAAGCAATCCTCTTCCCTCAGCCTCCTGAGAAACTGGGACTATAGATGCTGACCACAATGCCTGGCCAGTTTTTCTCTTTTTAGTGGAGATGGAGTCTCACTCTTGCTCAGACTGGTCTCGAAGTCCTGAGCTCACGTGGTCTACCGGCCTCAGCCTCCCAGAGCACTGGGATTACAGGCGTGAACACTGTGCCAGCCAGGATGAATGCTTCTAATCGCACCTCTCAGGTATCCACAATATCTTGACTCTCTCTTATCTTCCTCCTCCACCTTCCACACCCACTCTGATCCCCAGTTAGGATTCTGTGCTCTTATCTAGGAGTTTTAAAATATCTAACTATACAAAGGTTTTCCTCAAACTCATCCTTAGAGACCTACAAGAACTTACTGTTATGAACCAAACATTTAAATATGCTTTGGTGGCCAGGCTTTCTTTCCATATAAAGAAAGAATACCTGGGGTCAGGAGCAGTGGCTCACACCTGTAATCCTAGCACTCCAGAAGGCCAAGGAGACTGGATTGCCTGAGCTCAGGAGTTCAAGACCAGCCTGAGCAAAAGTGAGACCCTGTCTCTAAAAAAAAAACTCAGCAAGGCATTGTGGTGGGTGAGTGTAGTTTAAGCTGCTTGGAAAGCTGAGGCAAGAGAATCTCTTTAGCCAGGAGTTGGAGGTTGCTGTGAGCTGTGATGCCACCGCACTCTACTGAGGGTGACAAAGTGAGACTCCATCTCAAAAAAAAGAAGAAAAAAAAAGCAATACTTATTTCCTATTGCCATAGTTAATTTTATCTGGAGAAGTTGTGTTGTCATACAGTAGAGATGGCCTATGGTAAAAGGTTAAATATTTAATTCATGTTTGGGCCATTTCAGGTAAAGAAGCTGGTTAAAAGATTTACATTTAAAACAGACTTTTTTTTCTTAGAAAGACTTTTTTTTTTTGAGACAGAGACTCAAGTTATGGCCCTGGGTACAGTGCTGTGGCATCTTAGCTCACAGCAACTTCAAACTTGGATTCAAACGATCCTCTTACTTCAGTTTTTCTATTTTTAGTGGAGACGGGGTTTCACTTTTGCTCAAGCTGGTCTTGAACTTGTGAGCTCAGGCAATCCACCGGCCTCTGCCTCCCAGAGTGCCAGGATTATAGGTCTGAGCCATCGTGCCCTGCCTCTTAGAAAGACTTTTATATTTTAAGTCATTTATACTATAAAATAGCTTTTTTGTCTTTCTTTCTTTCTTTTTTTTTTTTTTTTTAAAGACAGAGTAGAGTCATAGCTCACAGCAACCTCAAACTCTTGGGCTTAAGCAATTCTTCTGCCTCAGCCTCCCAAGTAGCTGGGACTATAGGTGCCGCCACAACGCCTAGCTGTTTTTTTGTTGCAGTTGTCATTGTTGTTTCGCTGGCTTGGGCCAGGTTTGAACCCGCCAGCCTGGGTATATGTGACTGGCACCCTACCCACTGAGCTATGGGCACTGCCTATGAAATAGCTTTTTATTTACAACTTCACCATTAGATGTTTACAGGGTAGCAAGAAGGAGAAAAAATAAAACATTATCAAATAAAACACAATATCCCTTGAATCTTATTCAGCAGTTTTAAAATTTCTGAGAAGAGAGACTTGGCAGAAATCACTCTAGTTTGTAAATTCACTATGTAATATATTTAGTTTTTGCAGCTTGATTAAGTAGCTCCTTACTTGATCCAATTCCTTTTAACCTCACTAGGAGTTATGTGTGAATAGATGTGGCCCCAATAGATTTATGAATGGGCAAATTCTAGATAATGGGCAAAAATTTCAGAGTTTGTGTGTTTAGTGCAGGAGGAAGTGAAATCTCCATTTTATTTATTTATTTTTAAATTATTTTTTATTAAATCATAACTTTGTACATTGAGGCATTTACGGGGTTCAGGGTACTGCTTCGATATACAATGTGAAATGCTTACATTGAACTAAGTAACACATCCATCACAGTTATACTCATTTCTTAATAGTTTTAAAATGTACAAATCATGGACATTAGGTGAGGTCCCCCCAGATACCCTCCCTCCTCCCAGATCTCCCCTCCCTCCCCTCTCTCTCCTCTTCCTTTCTACTTTCTGGACTATAGTTATGGTCTGCCATTCCTACGAGTGTGTAGGTGGTTATATACTGATTTCATAGTGAAATCTCAGTTTTAGAAACTGATACACGTTTTATTTTTGTTCTCCATTCGATGGGACTTACTCATAGAACAGGAGACCCACCTGTGGAAGCCACAAGTTATACAGAAAAATGAGACTTTGACATGTGCAAAATCCTGCAAATTATCCTGAAAATCTGTTTTCAGAAAAAACAACCCTTTAGTCGGCTTCCCGTCCGATACAGGTGGTCTCCCAGGCTGCGTCTTCTGTGCGAAAAAGTGAACAAGTGGAGGAATCTGACTGTTCCATTAGTGAATAAGCTGCTTTGGGAGAAAAATGCAAACTGGATTAAGGCTGGATTTTCTAAGAAAGAGGATAGGATCTAAGACCTGGAGATTGGTATTTGGTTTTTACGTACACAATACCCTTTTAGCAATCGGTCCAATACTTGGCAGTAGCTCCGGGAAGGAAGTCGGGCCAACTCTCACCCAAAGGGGAAGAGGCCTGAGACTAGTGCCGGGAGCCTGGGTGAGCTTCAGGTCTAAGGGTTTGGGCAGGGCTGGCCCAAAGCACAATTGTGAAGGGGCAGCTCCTTTGCTAGCTGCACCCCCATTCCCACCTCCAGTCCAGGCATCTCTAGCCTCCAGTGGGAGCGCCACAATGGTCCCTTTTCTACCTGTGCCTGGATTGCGTGGTTGGGATTCAGACTGTAAAAGAAACAAGACAATTGTACGGTTAACAGGAAAGCCAGCAATGTGTATTTATTCAGCAGACGCTAATTATAGAAAATCTGGACTAGTCAACAAAGAAGCAAGAGAACGAGCTACTCCCCATCCGTTACTCAGAGGTGGCCCCTTAGCTGTCCGGTACAGTCTATTTCTGTTATAAGTCACACACGTTCCAGGCAGGAGTGAGGAGATCACAGCTGACCCTGGCCTCCCCCATCAAGGTTTTTCTGTTGTTTATCCCATTCCTTTAAGAACTCGCAGAACCATTTCTGTGACAAGGTGACATACGCATGTCTAAGAATCCATGGTATACAAAATCATGCAGTAAAACCATAGTTCCCTCGGCAAAATGGAATTAGGGGACACCACTCAAAAAACACTTTTGTCAGTGACACATAAAAATAAAATATAAACCTAATATGTGTTAAAAATGGTAGCGCAGTTGTATCCATGTTAAATTGTTAAGAAATACTTTTTTTTTCTATTCCTAAAATTGCCAAACTTTTTATTTATTCATTTATTCATTTATTTATTTATTTTTGAGACAGAGTCTCACTATGTCATCCTTGGTAGAGTGCCGTGGCATCACAGCTCACAGCAACCTCAAATTCTCAGGCTTAAGCAATTCTCTTGCCTCAGCCTCCCCAGTAGCTAGGAATATAGGCACTCACCACAATGCCCAGCTATTTTTTGGTTGCAATTGTCATTGTCATTTGGCAGGCCCGGGCTGGGTTTGAACCCGCCCCCTCTGGTGTATGTGGCTGGTGCCTCAGCCGCTGAGCTATAGGCACCAAGCCCAAACTTCATTATTTTTTATTTTTATTTTTTAAATTTTAAGTAAATTTATTTCAGATTAATGTGAGGGTACAAGCAACCAGAGCAAAATATTTGATCTTGTTAGGTAGAGTCCATCTGTGGTTACGTCCCACACACAAAAATGTGCTCATTCAGTGGGAGTATCCCAACCCCCACCCCCTAAGACAGACTTGAAGATCACAAAATATGGCACTATCTGTTGAAAATAAGCTGCTGTTTACTTACAGAAGTGAGTGCTGGAAGGGCTGCATCTTGTGAATTATTGTGTAGTGGTGGAAGGAGGTTTGTCTGGAAGCTACGGAAAGCTGTAACCCCAGGTGAGGGTGGCTGGTGCTTGTCATCCTGAGCTGGGTGTTCGCAGTTCTGTGATCTTTCCCAGCCTTAAATCTCAGGTCAAGTTCTTCTGCCTTTGAGAAGTAGATCTTTCCAGGCATTTATTTATAATAGATACCACTTCCATCAAAGTCAGAAATTTGGCTCGGCACCCATTGCACAGGTGTTGAGGTGCCAGCCACATACCACTAAGTTGGCAGGTTTGAACCCGGCTAAACAGAGACAACTACAACAAAAAACAGCTGGCATTGTGGCACCTGTAGCCCCAGCTACTTGGGAGGCTGAGGCAAGAGAATCCCTTAAGCCCAAGAGTTTGAGGTTGCTGTGAGCTATGACGCCATGGCCCTCTACTAAAGGTGACATAGCGAGATTCTGTCTCAAAAAAAAAAAAAAAATTAGAAGTTTGATCCAGTGAGTAACTTTCTTCTTTAATGAATATACATAGAGCAATGAAAAATTCTTTGTAACTTTCTCATCTGCACTGAAAGCTTTTCTGGATAGCTGAAAGCTTTGGAAGTTGTAGGGATGCTTTAAACAACTGCAGCAGCCACTACTAGCACGAAAAGGAGCCAGTGTGCAGGATTTAGTGATTTCTGTGTAAGGTCTTTGCATATAAATAGTGCTTTCTTTTAAGCATGCAAATGCTTAGCAGTTTGGCATGCTTGGCATTTTGAGCCAGGATGCTCAGACAGACAGGTTAGGGATGTTGAATGAGTGTTTGTTTATGCAGACAGGTTCACAAGTGCAAAACAACAACAAATACAATCTCGTGGGTTGATAACATGGTGAGTTAAGGTAGCTGGTGGACGGGTGGGGTATGCACATGTCTGCCTTTCCCGTTTTCCTACTCAGTGGGATATACAGTTTTCTAGGTTCGCCTAGCACGTCTGGCAGACAAAATCACACATTAGCCAATGTGAAATCTGAGTTATGCTCAATTGTTTCATAACGTTGGAATAAATTTGTGTTTTCTTTTTTTTTTTTCCCCCAATTTTTGGCCGGTGCTAGGTTTGAACCCGCCACCTCTGGCATATGGGGCCGGAGGCCTGCTCCTTTGAGCCACAGGTGCTGCCCTTAAATTTGTGTTTTCAAAACAGATGTTATTGCAGAACTGACTGTATTCTGACAAATACGTGTATAGTAAAGCAGAATTAGGTAGTACAGGTCCATAATTCTTTACCTGAAATTTTGAAACCTGTAGAGCTCTGAGAACTGCAAGGTTCTCTGCCCACTCTGCTGCTCCCTCTTAGGTTTCACAGAGCGCTTCTTTCCCCCGCCGGTCTCTAGGATCAGTGGTTAGGAAAGTGTGGTCCCCAGCTCCTCTGCATCAGAATGATCCAAGGGGTGTATTCTAAAGGCAAACTCCTGGGAAGTAGGCCAGACCTTATAACTTAGAAACTCAAAGCTTGGGGCCATAAATTTTTATTTTTAACAACTGGCTCATGCCTGTAATCCTAGAGCTCTGGGAGGCTGAGGCAGGTGGATTGTCTGAGCTCACAGGTTCCAGATCAGCCTGAGCCAGAGAGATACCTTGTCTCTAAAGTAGCTGGGGGCTGTTGTGGGGGCCTGTAGCCCCAGACTTAGGAGGCTGAGATAAGAGAATAGCTTGAGCCCAAGAGTTGGAGGTTGCTGTGAGCTGTGACACCATGGCACTCTACCAAGGATGACATAGTGAGACTCTGTCTCAAAAACAAACAAAAACAAATACATAAAAACAATTACTCCTTGATTCATATGCACATCAAAGCTTGGGGGTTCATTCCCTTAGTTCATGACATTTTTTTTTTTTTTTGAGACAGAGCCTCAAGCTGTCCCCCTGGGTAGAGTGCCATGGCATCACAGGTCACAGCAACCTCCAACTCCTGGGCT
>NW_003852561.1:1051627-1073964 GCF_000181295.1 Otolemur garnettii
GTGCCTTAGCTACTTGAGCCACAGGCGCTGAGCCAACATCCTTTAATGTGTTCTTCCTCATATTCACTTCCGAGGCTCACTTTGGCCTTGGTCTTTCAATGGCTGATGTGTCCAGTATCTTTTTCTCCCCTCTGTGATTTTTACCAGCAACTGCTAACCAGATGTGGCTAGCTTGCATGTCCCACAGACACTATAAAATCAGGATAGGCAAGATGGACTCATCTTCTTACATTTTAATGATTTCTGCTTCCCAAGCCAAAAGTCTTGGTTCATCTTTGATTGTACTCTCACTACCAACTCTCTCGGTTCATCTTTGATTGTACTCTCACTACCAACTCTCGTGCCCAGTCTTGGCTTCTGAAATCCCCCTGTAATCTTTCCACTTGTCTCCTTTCCCTACCCTGGGCCATCCCCGCTGGCGCAGGCCGCTGCAGCAGCACGATCTTCCCATTCAAGATTATACATATCAAGTCCATCCTCTTCAACAGAATGTGATTTATCTTTCCAAAATGCAAATCAGAATATGTCACTGTCCAGCTTAAAAAAATTAAAAGCTTCATTTACACTTACTAAAGCCCCAGATCTATATCAGGGTCTATAAGGCCTTTGAGCTCTCCAGCCCCATCAACGTGGGGCCATACCCGGGGACGCTCTGCCCCCAACCCATTTTATTTAGGGGTCCCTGCCATGTGCTCCAGTGGTGCCTCAAACTCTCCTAAGGCACTCATCTAACTGTCTGTAATTACTCACTTAATTATCCGTCTCTTGCCTCATCAGACACCAAATCCACGATAGCAGGACCTCGCCTGTCTTGTTTACTGTCGGGCCCTTCCATGGACAGCACTCAATTAGTATCTGATGGACAAGTGCACGAACGCTTTACTTTGGCTTGTGTGGATGTGTGGGCTGGGTGGAGCCATTTATGCTTCTCAAGCAAAACTAGTGAGGATGGCTGGCCAACTCGATTTAGTTCAAGACAACTCAGCCTAGCAAACAGTTATTATTGAGTATTTATTATGCTCTATTGGGCATGTCACTATGTTGGAGAAGACAAGGCCTCTGCTCTCAAAGACAGTTGCCCTAACCTAACCTGTCACTGGATGGCATCCTGCTGTTCATGACAGATGGCTCAAAAATCACAGTGCCACTGATGCCCGGGATTCAGGGGCTGCCTGATGCCCCCCGCCTTGGTGCCCTGCCTGCCCCTGCTTCAGGTGTTTGCTCAGATGATGGCTGAATTTGCTACATTCATGAGCATGAGAAAAGAACTGTGGAATGACTGGATTCTCTAAAGGGCATTCCAAACCCCGCCACTGTATGTCTTGGACATTGGGAGACAAAGAATTTTTATATAAGATTTATAGCAGAAGATACAGCAGAAGCATCAATTAAGCAGAAATCTCAGTTGTGCCATTTCACAACTCTGAGCCTGGGCAAGCCTTCGCCTTCTCATGTATAAATAGAGATAACGAAGTCACCTCATAGAGTTTCTATTGATGCTTTTTTTTTTTGAGACAGAATCTCACTTTGTCCCCCCTTGGTAGAGTGCTGTGGTGTCACAGCTTGCAGCGATGTCCAGCTCTTGGGCATAGGTGATTCTCTTGCCTCAGCCTCCCAAGTAGCTGGAACTACAGGCACCTGCCACAACACCCAGCTATTTTTTGTTGTAGTTTGGCAGGAGCCAGGTTTGAACCAACCACCCTCAGTATATGGGGTCGGCGCCCTATCCACTGAGCCACAGGTACTGCCCTCTATTAATGCTATTAGCAGAACATAATAATGGCTAAGATATACGGGCTTGCTTTATGCTGAGCTTTGCTGAGGGCCTGCCTCATTCAATCTTCACAACAGTCTGATACGGTAGATACTAACGCTGTCTTTCCCACACAGGTAAGGCTAGTGAGGCTGAGGGAATTGTCCCATGCTAATGGTCAGCAAGTGCCAGAGCTGGAGTTGTCAGGTGGCCTCGGGCTCCACCTTCCAGGCCCTCCATCACTACATCACCTTCTTGGAGTGGAGGTTAATTGAAGATTTTGATAAAATTTCTACTCCATTATTGGGGGGAAATCAACAAAAGATTTTATTAAAGAGACTTACTTTGTCTTAGTTTAATTCTGTTTTTGTCCAGGGCCTAGGAAGTGTGCTGGGAAAAGTCCTGTTATTCTGGGAGGTAAATGGGCGCTACCGGAAAGGGAATCTCACTACTCTGAGTCTCATTTTTTCACTTTAGCTTCCCTCTCCCCTCTTTACTAAAATAGTAACTGTTATGTGTCATTGGATCACACATGTCCAACTTGCACAGGTGACCAGTCCTTTTGGAAGCTGGATAAGCTAATTAGGCATATTAAGGTGGAGAGACAACAGACATAGTTACCTATTAAAGGGGATGGCTAATTTACCAGTTATGATAATTCTGAAGTTTAGTGGCTGTCTTCAGTCCAATTTTTTTTGAGACAGAATCTCACTTTGTCACCCTTGGTAGAGTAACATTCTGTCATAGCTCACAGCAACCTCAAACTCCTGGGCTTAAGCAATTCTCTTGCCTCAGTCTCCCAAGTAGCTAGGACTACAGGCATCCGCCACAACAACAGGCTATGTTTAGAGACAGGGTCTTGCTCTTGCTCAGGCTGGTCTCTAACCTATGAGCTCAAGCAATTCACCTATCTTGGCCTCCCAGAGTGCTAGAATTACAGGTGTAAACCACTGCACCTGGCTCCCCAATTTATTTTTTTTAATTTCAGGTAATTGTAAGGGTACAAACAACCAGGTCATAATTTTTGAATTTGTTAGGTGGAGTCCCTCTTGTAGTTAGTTGTGTCCTGTACCCAAAATTCAATACAAATTTTTGCTCTATATGATATCTTGATTATTATCTTGATTATGTGATATAAACAAGTAATTTTACATCCTAATAAGAGTTTTTGAAAAAGTAGTGCCAACTATTAGAGACTATAAAAGAACACTGTGACTTATAGAGTGATCAAAGGGGAATGAGACTAGTTTTTGTTAAACTGTAATATTTTATTCATTCATAGGTTGACACAGTCCCTATTCTGTGCTAATGACTTCTAGCTTCTAGAAAGTTTGTGATGCAGAAGGCAGAGTTAGTGTCTAAATGTGACTGACATCCATTTTTGTAGGATCTCCCCCTGGCCTCATTCCCGGAGGTGCTGGGTTTTGTTTGTACAACCACAGGGCTCCACTGTAATGAGCCACTTCTTAAATATTTGTGTCAAAAGTCCTGTCTATGGCTTTTTTGTTTGTTTGTTTTGAGACAGAGTCTCCCTATGTCACTCTCGGTAGAGTATCATGTCATCACATGACACAGCAACCTCCAACTCCTGGGCTTAAGCGATTCTCTTGCCTCAGTCTCCCAAGTTGCTGGGACTACAGGTGCCTGCCACAATGCCCAGTTATTTTTTGTTGCAATTGTCATTATTGTTAGCTGGCCCGGGTCAGGTTCGAACCTGCCATCCTTGGTAGCCACTGTGCTACGGGCACTCAGCCAGTCTATGGCATTTTTGACCTCTTGGGAAGTCAACCAAATTTCTTTAGTTACTCTTGGCTGTAGATAACTGAGGCTGCCTGTAAATTCATATTATGTTCTTTCAAAGAGAGACTGGATATAGTGGCAGGAATAGGAGCAAATATGCTGTCACTCCATACATTGATGCATATTTACACACTTGTGCACACTAGAGTCTAGTATATGATTTATTGCAGTAATAAGGCCATCAGCAAAGGGTTCTTTTTGTGAAGTAGCTGCAGCATTTAAGAGATTAAACATTTTGATTCATATTTAGGCTTCAACCATTTGAAGGAGGATTCTGAAATGCAGACCTAAGGCACTAAGAAAATGTGAAAACACATGTGCATTAAGCGAATGAGATTGAAGGTTTAGTGAGGTTAATCATGAGCATTTAGAGAACCTGATGTTAGGGTGCATGGGTAACCAACAGCACAGAACATGGGGAGACAACGTCCACTAAAGGAGGCTGTGTGTTGAAGTCCTAACACCTAGTACCTTAGCATGTGGCTGTATTTGGAGATAGGGGCTTTACGGAGGTAAGGAAGTTAAGATGAGTTTATCACGGGGGTCCTACTTCAATGTGACTGGTGTCCCTCCCTATCAGAAGAGATTAGGATGCATCCCTGGAGGGGGGACCTGTGAAGAACAGGGAGAAAATGGTCATCTACAGACCCAGGGGAGAGAGAGGCCTGAAAGAAAACCAGCCCTGCCAACACCTTGACCCTGAACCTCTAGCTCCAGAATCATGAGAAATAAATTTCTGCTGTTTAAGCCACTGAGTCTGTGGTACATTATTAAGGTAGGGTGACCAGACATCTCGCTTTTGAATAATTTGTCCCGTGTCCAGGGGCCTTTTAAAAAAGTCCCAATTTTTGGAAAGAATGCATGAATGGGCGGGAGAACAAGAAGGGAATATACGGTTTTCGGCTGTCATGTGGCTATTTCACCAGAATATGAGTTTTATATTATTTTTGTTAATTTTATAATGTTAAACTGTAATAATAAATAATTGTTGAGAAGTGATTATTGAGAACTGCTTATCAAAGTGTGCATTGTTGTCGGGCCCTGCCCTGCCCCGCCCCCGCCCGCCACCCCCTGGCCATGTTGTCCCGCCTTACCGCTGCTAAACTCTGGTCACCCTACATTAAAGCAGTTCTAGGAAACTCATGCAAGTGGTTTTACCACTTCTCATTTTTGAAGACACAAGTATTGTTTCAACTTTCTCTCCCTGATTTGGCCCTGAATATGATGTGACTCTCAGAATAGCTGCCGAGCAAATCACAAGCGTTATTGTTTCTGTGTAGGAGCCGAGAGACCCTGTATATCACGTTTATCCTTGGACGGGAACAAAGGATAGGATGCTGATCATATTTGTAGATGCCAAGAAACCAGAGAGCATAGTGAACCTTTGCAAACCATCTTGATTGATTGAATAGGAGGTACATTGAAGGAGAGAAAAATTCAAAAGGGACAAATATAAATTCTTCTTTTTTTTTCTTTTTGAGACAGAGCCTCAAGCTGTTGCCCTGGGTAGAGTGCTGTGACATCATAGCTCACAGCAACCTCCAACTCTTGGGCTTAAGCAATTCTCTTGCCTCAGCCTCCCAAGGAGCTGGGACTACAGGCGCCCACCACAATGCCCGACTATTTTTTGCTTGTAGTTGTCATTGTTGTTTGGCAGGCTCAGGCTGGATTTGAACCCTCCAGCTCTGGTGTATGTAGCTAGCACCTTAGTCGCTTGAGCTACAGTCACTGAGCCAAATATAAATTCTTTTATTTTTTGCTGTTTTTGACCAAGTCTGGATTTAAACCCGCCACCTCCAGCACGTGGGGCTGGCGCCCTACTCCTTTGAGCCACAGGCACCGCCCCAAATATAAATTCCTAATCTTGAATTCAGAAGAGTCACTTGCCCGAGTGCAGGCTGGGAAAGGCGTTGTTAAGCAGCAGTATATCCTGAAAACAGTCTGAGTAAGCTGAAGGAGGAGAATGCCCCTAAATGCAGCGTGCTTACAACCTGTCATTTGTAGAACCCTTGCTTCCAAATGTGCAGACAGAAAAGGAGCTGCTTTAGGAGGCATTTCCCATTGCTAGAGATGTCCAAGCAATGATTGGTGACCACTTCTCAGAAATGTGGCAGAAGGTACTTAGAAAGCTTGAAAACACAGCCACGCTTGAGATTAACCTGGCTTTAGTTGTTGGCTGAGGAACTGAAGGCCACCTCTCCCCACATAATTCTAGCTGTTGGCTATTGCCATCTTTTAAATATTAGTACTTAGGAAAACTTGAGGAAGAAATAGAAATAGCCCTGAAAGCCGATGATACCAATATTCACTCGTTTTTAATTTCCATCTATTTGTATTGTCCTTTGAGAGAAAAGATTTCTTTAAATGGGGATTTGGAAACAGTGGTCTTTGGCTGTATTGAAAGCAACTAACCTGATAACTTCAGTTATTAACTGAATCTGATTTATTCTACAGTTAGTTTCTTAAATGTTGACATGTTGATCTTGCTTTCCCCTCTGACCTCTGTTGCTTTTAAGATAACCAGAAGCAGGTTGATCTATAAAACATGTGTTTACCTGCATAGACTAGTGAAATTTTATGCTGGGAAAAGTCCCCATTTTAATAAGCTTTAAACAAAAAATTCTACCTTAGGTGCTAATTAGAATCTAAATTCAGGTGTTAACCTCTTTCACTGAAAGTGCATGTTGAGTAATTGCAGGAAAGGGGCCAATTTCAGGCACAGCAGTAATTACTGAATTAGTAGAAAAGTTCAAGTAGGGCTTCAGATTTCAGATCATTACTGAGCGTTCTGAGGAACAGCTAATCCTGGAGTGACTGGGTGTCTCACACCTGTGTATGCTTGTTTGTGTGTGTGTGTGTGTGTGTGTGTGAGCATGAGTGAGTGTGAAGGCGGCTCCACTTAAATTTCAAAGAAATACTCTTGCAAATGACCACAAAATTAGATGCTAATATATCTTGTTATTTAAAAATACAATTTCAAGGATATCCGAATTGATTTTTAATGCTTTTTCTTCCTTAATTTAAAAATAGAGGGAAAACTCCCTCAGAATCTGTTTTATGCAATAATCTTCATTCTTAAGTTTAATCTCATGCTTTATTGACTCCCCTAATGTCCTGGGAATTAGCCTTTTCTATGCCAGGGAGGGTCCACTTCCGACATATCCTCTGTATCAGGAGCCTCACTGAATTTGGTTATTGCCAAAGGTTAACAAACCCCTAAAGCTTACTGTGGTGATGTACAAGTGGCTCTCCCAAGACGAAGATAAAGGAAACAGGGCAGCGCCTGTGGCTCAGTGGGTAGGGCGCTGGCCCCATATACTGAGGGTGGCGGGTTCAAACCCAGCCCTGGCTGAACTGCAACAACAACCAAAAAAAAAAAAAAAAAAAAGGAAAAGAGGCCATATGGGAGTTTATAGTAGCCTTATTTTTTGGTCCATGGTGTTCAATCATGATGTTGTCCTTCACCTTCATACGAAATCTAATGGTCTTCAGAAGAAAAATTCATAAACCCAAATCAGCTCAAATATTCAGGGCACCATCTTCAGAGTCCAAAGTGTATTATTCTCTCCTTCACTGTGGTGCAACTTTCTTCATCCTTGAGCTTAATTTCAAGTGTTCTCTGATTTTATTTTTTTATTTTTTTTTTGAGACAGAGCCTCAAGCTATCCCCCTGGGTAGAGTGCTGTGGCATCACAGCTCACAGCAACCTCCAACTCCTGGGCTCAAGTGAGTCTCCTGCCTCAGCCTCCCAAGTAGCTGAGACCACAGGCGCCCACCACAATGCCTGGCTATTTTTTGGTTGCAGCCGTCATTGTTGTTTGGCAGGCCCAGGCTGGATTCAAACCCGCCAACTCAGGTGTATGTGGCTGGCACCTTAGCCACTTGAGCCACAGATGCTGACCCTTATCTCTGATTTTAAAAGTGCTAAGTGGTCTATAGTCTTGTAAAGAGCTTCTCACTTGTCCTGGCAATAATGATGAATTGTTAGCATCTGTTCCCTGACCTCAAAAGTAAAATTGTGGAAATTTGCCACATTGAACCTGGACATGAGTATTTTTCAAGGAGACTTTCAACTTGAGAGCAAAACAGATGCCATCAATGAAATACACATGACTTTCTAGAGTTTAAAGTGGGTGACATAAAGAAAGTTGCAATAGGCCTAATGAAGAGTTCAC
This sequence comes from Otolemur garnettii, assembly GCF_000181295.1. Taxonomy (NCBI): domain Eukaryota; kingdom Metazoa; phylum Chordata; class Mammalia; order Primates; family Galagidae; genus Otolemur; species Otolemur garnettii. Next base: position 1,059,356 of record NW_003852561.1, read on the forward strand.
ACCCAAATGAGTTATAGACACATATAAAGTTAAATAGTTGCATGAAACAGACAAGAAAGCATAAAACTGGAATAAACCAAACTACCAATAAATGTGGAGCTAAGTAAATAAATTATAGAACATTTGTATAATGAGATATTTTGTACCTATTAAAAGGAATTAGGTTGCTCTGTGTGTTTTTAAAATTTCAGATTAATATGGTTAGGTAAACAATTGGGTTACACTGTTTGCGTTTGTTAGGTGAAGTTCCGGTTGTAGTGGTGCCCCTCACCCAGGAGAGTGCCCTGTACCCTTACACCGTGCCGTGGGACGAGAGTGCACCGGTTCCTCTCCCTCCTCCCTATTTCTCCTCCCTCCTCCCCCTTCCCCCAACTTGAATTGAATTGAGTTTTTCTCTTGTGGGTGTCTGTTTGCTCATCTACTGGTTTCGTATTAGCATTGAGTACACTGGATACATTGGATACTTGCTTTTCCATTCTTGTGATTCTTTACTAAGGAGAACGCTCTTCAACTCCATTCAGGTCGATACAAAAGATGTAAAGCCTCCATCTTTTTTATGGCTAAATAGTATTCCATAGTATATATATACCACAGTTTGTTATTTTTTAATTTTTTTAAAACTTTATTCAAATTAGTCTAAGGGTACATTATTTAGGTTACATTATTCTCACTTACAGGGCAAAGTTCCATTTGTATAAGAACCCCTCCCCAGGGGGCACGTTATACACCCTCACAATGTGCACACTGGGTGAGATCAGCCTCCTGCCCTCCCTGCTTCTGCCATACATCCTCCTCCGTACCCCTCCTGCTTTCCTCTACCCTTGAACTGGATTATAATAGTGTTTTATTGTTCTTAGGAACAGGTAATTGTTTACATATTGATTTCATATTAGTATGGAGAACATTGGATATTCATCTTTACATTCTTGCGATACTTTACTAGGAAGAATGTATTTCAACTCCATCCAGGTAAATGTAAAAGAGATAAAGTCTCCAGGGCACACATATGCCACAGTTTGTTGATCCATTCATGGGATGATGGGCACTTGGATTGACTCTTCATCTTGGTGATTATAAATTGAGCTGAAATATACAATCTAGTGCAAATGTCTTTATGATAAAATGATTTTTTTCCTCCTAAATAGATACCTAGTAATGGAATGCAGGAATAAATGGAAGTCGTATTTTGAGTTCCTTGGTGATTCTATATACTTCCTTCCAAGGAGGCTGTATTAGTTTGTAGTCCCACCAACAATGTGTAAGTGTTGCCTTCTCCACATCTGTGCCAGGATCTGCAGCTTTGAGACTTGGTGATGTGGGCCATTCTCACTGGAGGTAGGTGATATCTCAAGGTGGTTTTGATTCTCATTTCTCTGATCATTAGGGGTGATGAGCATTTATTCAAACGTCTGTGAGCCTTTCATCCTCTTCCTCTGAGAAGGTTCTGTTCATGTCTCTTGCCCAGTGGTAGATGAGATTGTTTGCTCTTTTTTTGTTAATTAATTTGAGTTCTCTGTGGATTCTGGTTATCAACACTTTGTCAGATTAGTAACAAGCAAATATCTTTTCCTGTTTTGAAGGTTGTCTGTATTGCCATCTAGTCTTTGATAAACCAAACACAAGCATGCACTGGGGAAAATAATCCCTATTCAAAAAATGGTGCTAGGAAAACTGGATAACCACATGTAAAAGACTGAAACTGGACCCACACCTCTCACATTTGCAAAAATTGACTCATTTAGCACTTGGGGAGGCTGAGAGGCTGAGGCGGATGGATTGCTTGAACTCAGGAGTTCTAGATAAGCCCGAGAAATAGCAGGGCCTCATACCTAAAAATAGCCTGGTGTTGTAGTGGACACCTACAGTCCCAGCTACTTGGGAGGCTGAAGCAAGAGGACGGCTTGAGCCCAAGAGTTTGGGGTTGCTGTCAGCTGTGACGCCATAGCACTCTACCAAGGGCAAAAAAGTAAGACTGCCTCAAAAAAGAAAAAAAAAATTGACTCATGATGGATAAAATACTTATGTCTAAGACATGAAACCATAAAAATCCTAGAAGAAAGCATGGGGAAACTCTAGATGATACCATGATATGATATAGATATCAGCCTGGGGAAAGATTTTATGAAGAAGACTCCATCGGCAATCACAGCAACAAAAATAAATGAATGGGACTTAATTAAGCTAAAAGCTGTCCCTGCACAGCTAAGGACACAACAATTAAACCAAACAGAATGGGAAAATAAAATTTTTTTTAAAACAGAATCTCACTCATCACCCTGGGTAGAATATGTACTATGTCTTCATCCGTAGCTCACAGAAACCTCAAACTCTTACACTCAAGGGATCCTCTCATCTCCCCCCCTAGAGATCCTCTTATTTCAGCCCCCTGAGTAGCTGGGACTACAGGTGCCTGCTACTCTACCTGCTGGTTTTTTCTATCTTTAGTAGAGATGGGATCTCACTTTTGCCCAGGATAGTCTCCAACTCCTGGTCTCAAGCATCCCGTCCACCTGGGGCTCCCGGAGTGCAAGGATTAAAGGCATGAGCCAATGTGCCTGGCCCTTTGCTCTGTGTTTATTTCTAAGTAAAGAACCTCAGAATATATTTGTAAGATAAAAAGGTGTTGAATTATAGGTATAGAATCAGCTCACTTGTGCCATTAAAAAAAAAGAAATGCAGGCCTGGCACCTGTAGCACAGTGGTTAGGGCACTGGCTACATGAACCAAGGCTGGCGGGTTCCAACCCAGCCTGGGCCAGCTAAACAACAACGACAACTGCAACAAAAAAATAGCCAGGCATTGTGGCGGGTGCCTGTAGTCTCAGCTACTTGAGAGGCTGAGACAAGAGAATTGCCTAAACCCAGGAGTTGGGGGTTGCTGTGAGCTGTGACGCCAAGGCACTCTACTGAGAGAGACAAAGTTAGACTCTGTCTCAAAGAAAAAAAAAAAAGAAAGAAATGTATATTTATAATCCACGTTTATCTGTATACAGTCATGAACAGTTAAATGACGGGGATACATTCTATTTTCTTTTTTTAGTTTTTGAGACAGAGTCTCACTATGTAGCCCTGGATAGAGTGTCATGGCGTCACAGCTCACAGCAATCTCAAACTCTCGGGCTTAAGCTATTCTCTTGCTTAAGATAACAATGAAAAGTATATTATGGTAAATACATAAACCAATAACATAGGCAATTATCAGTGTGTTATTACTGTGCATGAGTATATAATATGATTAGTTTATAGCAGCACAAAATTTATTACTCATACAAACATGTGAGTAATAAATTGTGCTATGATGTCAGCACAGCCATGATCTCACTAGGTGTTAGGGGCTTTTCATCTCCATTATAATCTTACGGGACCACTTGTATACATTCAGTCCACCATGGAGAGAAACACCATTATATAGTGAGGGACTGTCCTTAGATAAGTATACTTTTTAAAAAGTACCCTATAAGAAATATGATAGTAGTTACTTTTTATGAGATAGATGGGAGATAATTATGGGAGGTTAGGAATGTGTGAATGAAGAAAAAATTGCTTTTATTTATACATATTTATAAATAAAAGCAATTTTTTCTAAAAAGCTTTTATTTATATATATTTATCATGTCTTTATTTTCTACCATATGTATTTTAAGACATAAATCAATTTTAAAAAGTCATACAAAGGGCAGATTACTATTGAAAAAAGTAATGTAGTATATTATCTATTACGAAATGAATGTTATGGGCAATGAATTATCATAGACATTCAGTGGAGAGAAAGGTCACCAGGTGAGCTTCTAAATAATCATTACAATAGTAATACCAATTATAGAATTACATTAAGACCCTGTTTGTATGTGTCCATGCTTCGCGGTTATTATTCTTCCTGATGCTCAAATCATTGCTTCTTTTGCCAGTGGAAGCCTCTTCCACTTGGCTCCTATGTGCTTCTGGTAGAACTAAGGTGTAGCTTTCTTGCTTTCTGTTATAAAAAATGTTCCAGAACCATCTTGTTCACTTTCTATTCTAGACCTGGAATCGTACATTTCTCCAAAGAACCTTGATCATTTATTTTATTGGGAAATGGTATTTAGAGACCTTAATATGAGCTCTTATTGCTACTGAGTTGGCAATTTTTTCTAGGCCTCTTTTAGTGAATAGAACACACACACACACACACACACACACATATATATACATATATATATATAAGATATACATATATATATATAAAATATACATATATGTCTTGATATTATTAATTCAGATTCAGGATTACAAGGTTTTTATTTTATTTTTTTTTTTGAGACAGTGTCTCTGTTGCCCTCAGTAGTGGGTGGTAGAGTGCCGTAGTGTCACTGCTCACAGCAACCTCCAGCTCTTGGGTTTAGGCGATTCTCTTGCCTCAGCCTCCCGAGTAGCTGGGACTACAGGCACCCACCACAATGCCTGGCTATTTTTTGCCGCAGTTTGGCCAGGGCTGGGTTTGAACCCGCCACCCTCGGTGTATGGAGCTGACGTCCTACTCACTCCACAGGCACCGGCCTACAAGGTTTTTCTTAATCTCATTGATCTTGTGTTGTGTATTTTTTTTAGTTGAAAATTCCATTTCTTAAAGACATCAAGACAATTATACCCCTGCCTCAAAATAACAATACCAGCACTACTACCACCAACATAACTACTGAAAATAGCTCTCCTTAGAATAAATCCCACTAAGAACCCACAGGCAAGTCACTGTGTTGTCAGGACGTTGGGAACCGACTTTCCTCTGTGAGGTCACAGCATCCACTGGCTACACTGTGAAACACTGGCTTCATTCCACCCTGCTTTTGGAAGATGGCGTTTTATAGTTTAATTTTGTTTAGTAATTATGTAGATCCTTAACTTGGTTCCAAAGTCAAATCTGTAAAACAATACGTATTTAAAAATGCCTACCTATTACCTTCTTTGTGCTGTAAGTAATCTTTTTAAAAAGCATCCTATACAGGCATGCCATCTTTTATTTTATTGCATTTTTTGCTGTACATTTTCTATATTTAGATTTAGTGAGAACCATTGTGTTATTGTATGAATTGTTCTTTATTGTTTTATTTATTGTCCTAATTCTTTTATTTGTAATACAATCATATAGATATTCTTAGATAAATAAAAACATTGAAGTTAACAATATATTCTGAAGATTGCACCATACGAGGTACAAATGTCTTCATCTCTTTCTATAGCATTTTCCATAATTTTTTGTTTTCTTGGAAGTGAATTGTTCTCTCTTTCCATGTCCTTTTTTAAATGTTTAAGTTTGGTATATTTATTACCAGTTTATCTTCACACATTCCTCAGTTAAATAAATATTGAGAAAATACGGTTTCATTAAATATGGAGAGAATTCTCAATGTATTTAAGCATATCAAGTTCACTTTGGATTCATTCTCTGAGAGCCTGCCACCTGCTATAATCTGGATGGATACCGTCCATGACATCACCTTTCACAATCCCCCTTGGGACCGTCCTTCTTTTTACTGAGTAAAATCACCTGCCGACTGGTTCTTTTGTCACTTCCTTTCTTGCTTTACTCTCACGTTTGAGGAATCATAGCTAGCTCCTTTAGCTTGATATTGCTACTTTGGATTTTTTTGAGTCAGAGTCTTGTTCTGTCACCCCAGCTAGACTACCATGGCATCATCACAGCTCACTGCAACCTCAAACTCCTGGGCTCAAGTGATCCTTCTGTCTGTTTCCCTCAGTAGCTCGGACTACAGGCACATACCACCATGCATGGCTAATTTTTCTATTTTTAGATGAGACAGGGGTCTTGCTCTTACTCAGGCTGGTCTCAAAGTTCTGGCCTCAAGCAATCCTCTTGCCTCGGCTTCTGAGAGTGCGAGGATCCCAGGTGTGAGCCCAGAGGTTCATGCTGCTTCCCCCACTATCACACCAAGATGAAGATATCACAGGACATCATGACAATGACCCGTCATTACTGGATGTGTCCCATGATGTTCTTTCACGTGGCTTTCAAATCATGTAATATATGAATGTTTCACAACATTTGATTTGAATCAATTGATTCAAATGATTTCATTCAATTGATTTGAATTCTACTCTCACTTTCACTTCATATGAAAGCTATAAATTAGTTTCATAATAGTGCTGTGTAGATTGGATACTTTTACTTCCATTCTTGTGATACTTTGCTAAGAAGAACATTTTCCAGTTCCATCCATGTGAACATGAAGGACGTAAAGTCTCCATCTTTCTTTATGGCTGTATAGTATTCCATGGTGTACATATACCACAGTTTATTGATCCATTCATGGATCGATGGGCACTTGGGCTTCTTCCATGGCCTGGCAATTATGAATTGGGCTGCAATACAGATTCGGATACAAATATCTTTGATGTAATGTGGTTTTTGGCCTTCTGGATATATACCTAATAAAGGAATTGCAGGATCAAATGGCGTGTCTATTTTTAGTTTTCAAGATATGTTATCTTGATGCCAATAGAACATGATTGGCAAGAACATTGGCAAGATAAAATCTCAGGATGAGTTCAAAATGATGAGAGGTACAAGCTACTTGTGTTTAAACTAAGCAAATGGGCTCGGTGCCTACGGCTCAAGTAGCTAAGGTGCCAGCCACATACACCTAAGGTGGCGGGTTTGAATCCAGCCTGGCCCCACCATACAACAATAATGGCTGCAACCAAAAAAAATAGCCAGGCGTCGTGGCAGGCACCTGTGGTCCCAGCTACGTGGGAGGCGGAGGCAGGAGACTCACTTGAGCCCAGGAGTTGGAGGTTGCTGTGAGCTGTGATGCCACAGGCACTCTACCCAGGGGGACAGCTTGAGGCTCTGTCTCAAAAAAAAAAAAAAGAAAACAAACAAAAAAAACCAAATAAAGTAAGCAAATCACGAACAGAGTCACTTTTACACGAGAGGTGCTGGAGATGCAGGCATGAATTGATAGTTGCTGCAGAAAAAACGAGAACAAAAATTCACGAACTCCCTGGCAGTCAGGGTTTGTGGTTTGTAACATCATCGGGGTTGTACAATGGCCTTACATCCCTGAGAGCCCCGGAGTTATCTCTTTCTTTTTCTGTTCTTTGCATACAATGGGGGATCTGAGCCTGGATTCGCGCCCTAGCCAGGACATTTCCTCTTTGTGGCATGTGAGCCGTTACCAACGCTAAGATTTACCGCTTTGGGGACCGGCTCAGAACAAATGTTCCAAACAGCCGCCTGCCTCGGGCGAGGTAATTTTGGACACATTCAACCAGACTTCAAAGGGAGCCACCTACTACAATGCCTACGGAGGATAAAGACCTGATTTAAATGAATGTATTGCAATTAGTGGGTATTTACTTTATATGTTGCCAAGTTCTGATAGCTTTCTCTAACCCTCAGGGAAATAATATATACGTCTGCTTCTGGGGAGCTGGAGAAATGGGATATGTGCTTGCCTGAGAGACAGGTGTGGCCAACAAACATACCCAGATCTAAAAGAGGGAAAAAGATAAAAAGTTCACGAAAGCTGGAGACAAAGAATAAATACAATGTTTTTTTGAGGTGAAAAAAAAGCAAAAGGTGAGCATAAGCCTCATCCTCTCATTATCCCTCTCTCTGAAAAAGAGACTCTCTGCCGTAAAAATCTGTTTTATGTGAAAATAGCTTGTATTAGCTAAAGGAAGAGGAGGCACATTTAGTACTGATAAATACAGAAAGGCCATTGCTCAATTTAAAGGAGTCTGAGACCCCCAGACTGACTTGGGCACATCCTGGAGTGCTGCTGGTTTAACGCAATCATCCAGCCTGAAGTGTCGCAGCAGAGGAGGAAATGAAGGATTAAAATGTGGTGGGAGGCGAGGTGCTGGATGGACAGTCTCACTTTAATCAAATCAAGTTAGAAACGGACCAAGAGGGAAATCTGATAGGACCGCGTTCTCACCTTCCTGTTCGCAGTTTCCTTCCAGACCTTGCATTTACAAGCCATGTTGAGTGCAAGAATTTTTACAGGAAAAGGCCTCATCCAGTCCTCACTTCTTTTAAAGAAAGAAAGGAGTCAGCCCAAGGGGGTGAGGGGAGGGCGGACGAAGCTCCACACCAAACTGCTCACTAATCTGATTCCTCTTTGCCCCGAAACGATCTCAAAGAGATGGAAACCAAAACACAAAGGAGGCCGTCTTCTTGTTTGTTTATTTCAGACAGCACACAAGTGAGCAAAGAAACGCTCCCTGAAACATCTAATTCAAGACTTAGATTTAGAGGCAATCTCAAATGAGGGAAGTTCGTTGATCAACAAGACTGCTTTACGCGGATGTTAAAACCTGATTAGGTAATTTCCAGCCTTCTCTTGCATCGGAGGCATGAAAGTGCGTCTCCATCACACGTGTAACCCTCCTCTTCCTGAGTTTGGGGCTCAAAATCATATTCTGATGTTTGGAACTTAGCTGAGAGGTAAAAATACTTTCTAACACTAGTCCCTGAACAACGACTTAAATATTCGTTCCATAGTTGCTAGCTGCAACAAATTTGCCAATCTTTCTCATTAGGTTTTCTGTAAACCCACCGATGTTTAATGCCTGTGTATCTTCCCTTTGGTGTCCCGCAGCCTTCCCCGTCTGGAAACTTGGCCATTTCCCCTGTTATTTCTGAGATTGCTGAGACTGTTGCTATCTGATCACTGGTGTTTTTGAGGAAGTGAAAAAAAGAGAAAGAAACTCACTTAGGGATGGGGAGTGTGGCTTCTGCAGGTATGAGGCTATTTGTTTTAATCAATCTTAAACCATTCTGACATGTGCTAATGGTTGAAATGCAGGTATCTTGTAGGTGTGTGGCCTGACTCTCCCCTGCTGTTTACTTTAGCTGCTTGTCTGTCTGAAAGTTAGGATACCACAAAGCCTCTCCAGGGTCTCAAAGCAGGATGCCACATGCAGACTGCAAAAACCAGCCCCCAGGGCCAGCCCTCTAAGCCGCTGCAGGTAGAACCACAGGAGGTGAGGGCAGGGAAGCGTTCAGGGGAACAATGAGACGGGTGTGTGTGTGTGTGTGTGTGTGTGTGCAGGTGAACACCGCCTGGCCTCACCTGGCCCTGGCCTGGCTTCACCTAAATGCCCTGGAACAATTAGGCCACTTCTGTCGGAAAAGGCTCTCCTTTGGAAAGATAAAGGGAAATCTGTTGTGAAGTGACTGTTGTCACATTCCGAACTGCCACGTGATGCTAATTTTTCATTTCCTGGGCCTGCCATTCGACCCAACCACATTCTGCTCAGCACTCTTGTTAACAAAATAGAGCCAACTGATTGGTGACTTTTAAGTGAGGAAGCTTTCTGATTTTTAAAAACACATTAACAAAGGAATTTATTCTTAGATAAGGAAGAGTGAAGTGGTGGTGTAAACATAATGACCCCGGGAAAACAGCCTTTAAACTACACACACACACACACACACACACACCCAAGGTAAATGAGAGAGTGGAAATAATCAATGTCTTTAATCTGATGGTCATTCTTTGGCAAGCATGTTTTTGACTTCATCCCTTCCAAAACAAGTGCTTCGAACAAAATGTAAGTTGTTTAATTCCCCTTTGATAATTTGATAATTTTATTTTCGTTTTCTTTTATTATTTTATTTCATTTTTTTGAGACTCACTTTGTTGCCTTGGGTAGAGTGTCATAGCATCATAGTTCACAGCAAGGTCAAACTCTGGGGATCCAGGGATCCTTCTGCCTCCACCTCCTGAGTAGCTGGGATGACAGGCACCTGCTACAAGGCTAGCGGTCCATCCCCTTAACCACTGGGCCACCTCATCTTTTTCTATTTTTAGTAGAGATGGGGTCTTGTTCTTGCCCAGGCTAGTCTCGAACTCCTGAGCTCAGGGTACCTGCCTGCCTTGGTCTCCTAGAGCGCCGGGGCTACAGGCGTGAGGCATCACGCCCTGTCTGTCTTTTTTATTATATAGGTAGTATACAGATGTACTTGTTGCCTATTTATTACTGTATTTAATATTATCCTTCCTATACTTCCACGACCACCTTCTCCCCCTCCCATGTACACTGACACAGTATGTGTGCTTGCTCCTGTTTTTAGAGATAACTGGCTATTGCCAGAAGTTTATATCATCTCTATATCTTTTAAATTCCCTTTTGCCACATTTACATACAAATATACATTATTTGGGGGATTTAAATATAACTATAATATACCTACTTTTTTGCAATTTGCTTTTTTTTTTTGTACTTTAAAATATGTGTTAAAGATTTTTCCAAATCAGTAGATACTTGACTTTGTGTATTTTTTAGTGGCTTAGGTGGATTTAGTTTAATTCATTTACTCATTCTTCTGCTGATGGACACTGAGGTCATATATATTTCACAAATATTTCTTTGAATTTTTCTATTACAGTTAAACTTTGAACTGTTTTCTCCCACCCAGGTATGGATATATTTTTGGCAAACATTTCTAACAGGGAAAATTATTGAATTGATGATGTCAACTTTGCTATTGTTTTCCAACAAAACTCATCCTTTAACTGTTAATTACTAGAATATATTGGATACCTACTATGTGCATCTGGCTTTAGGCAAGACAGACACATATGTCTCAGTAGAGAATATGGCAGAGTCCATTTGAGGCCTAAACCTTTTCAGACAGAAATCACTTCTTAACTAGCTTGCTTTGGGTACGAGACTACTCTCTAAAGTAATTTGAGGCCACAGGCTTTTGCTGTAAAGCTGACTGAGGCTGCTTCCTAATACAAAAGTTTTCAATTTAGGATCTTGTGCTATGTTGGTACTGAAAGTTGGTGATTGGCTTTTGTGCTTTTTTTTTTAATTTATAAGCTGAGGGTCATTTGATGGAGAGGTATATATGGTACAAAATTACAGTGGTTTAGTTCAGTATACAGTACAAATTATTAAGGTCTGTATAATTCAATCAGCATCTTTGGATTTTTCAACTACCATTTAATGTTTGCCAAATCAATATAATTCTGGGATCAGAGCCACTTCTTTATATGTGAAGCCATCATATTTACAAAAATCCACACCCAGAGATGTCCCAAAACCCACCCAACACCATTCAGGTCAGTAGCCCACCGGAAGGCACCACAGACTCTACTGAGAGACAGATGCTCTTGGTACAGCGGTCGGCATTGGACATGAAGCACAGGCTGCACACCAGTCCCCAGAGCTAAGCAGTACAGTCAGCTGTCCTGTCTAGGCGGCCCTGGGAGCCAGCTGAGGGGGCCCTCAACACCTGGCATGCGCATGCACACAGGCAGGGCGAGTCTCAGCAAGGAAAGAAAGACCCACGCTTCTGCCACCGTTTCACATGCAGGGGCCACACACCCAAGCCTTTCAGACCCTCCAGTGGCTCCTTCCCAGCTCAATTCTCTCATCAAACATACAAGGGCAGACCTGGTGAGCCCCCAATGCCCCCTTCCTCACTGGAGCCCTCCTGCTCCCCTGCTTAGGCCCGAGCACCAGGGACGCTGGTTACACACCCCTCCACTACACAGTGCAGTCCCTAGGGTGGGAATGGGCCTTTCTACTCCTGTGGCCTCTGTCCTTCCTAAGGGCCTGAGGGCTGCTTGGGAAGTGACATAGATGGTGAGTGCCCAGGCAGTGTCTTGCCCTGTGTCTCTGGAGTCTGCCTTTCCTAGGCCCTGCAGGCAAATTCAAGCTGACGTAGCCTGGGCCCTCCAAGAATGGCATCAGGAAATCCTATGGTGGGTGCTTCTTTTAAGTTAGGTCTGTTGATGAGTAAGGGGAGAAGAGATGGAGGAGGAAATGGAGCCCGCTCCACCCTGGAGACCAGCACTGTCTGCCCACTCACTGCCAGGCTAAGGGCTGGCAGTCCCTAGAGCTAAGCAGTACGGTCAGCCAGTGCTTTAGTGAGGTCCCCACTTTCCCTGTAGGTAACTGTTAGTCTGCACCAGGGCATGGGCAGGCAGGCTGAGGCAGCTGTGTCCCAACCTGTCCTGTGGTCATCTAGGAGAGCAGGGCCGCAGTAGATCCTGCTGCCCAGGAGGGCAGTGGAGGGGGACAATAACACCTTGGGCATCTTTCAGTGAGTCGTTTGGCCAGTGGCTATTCTTTGAGAGGCTGTCTCACCTGCCCTCATGGGTCAGGGTGGTCAGAGCTGACGGGGCACCAGGCTGGCACGGTCCCAGACTGGGGCAGGGCAGGATCCTCCTTGGTGGGCCCTTCCTGTCTGGCCCTGAAACTGATTGGCCTTTGATTATGTGATTTAAAAGGAAGGATGACTGTCTTTGCCTGGGGATTTCCAGCCTGAATATCTAGCTGTCCCTGATGTGCCTAGGCAGCCCAGCATCTAGAGTGCCTGGCAACCCACACCAGGGGTAGGGGCTGGACTCTGACAGCCCAGCTGCAATGCATTGAGGGTAGCAGGCCTGACTCTGGTGGCCTCTCTAGGATGGCTTGATGTGATAGGGCGCCAACTCTGGGTAGAGAAACTTGCCTGTAGCTGGGGAGTAGTAGAGCCAGGACTTAAATTCAAGAAGAACATTTACCTACTAGGTTATCTTGCAATTATCATTGCAAAATTGGATTTTTACAAGTACAGAAAAGGTTCAGAGGAGAGAATGTTGGCTGTGCGCTAGGATTTCCCCAGAGGGCTTTCCGAAAGAAGCTGGGATTTGAATGGTTTAGGGTTAGGTTATGAGGATGAAGAAGAGGAGGAAGATGAAAGGCAACTCAGAAAGGGGAAAAGTATGAACACAGGTCTCAAAGGGGAAACACAAAAAGTAAAAGGTTAACAGCCATAATAATAGCAATAAGTCAATATGACTGATCACTTTACTATGGACTAGCGCTCTGTTAAGAGCGCTACAGGAAATATTTATTGAATCCTTAGATTTTGATAGGATAATAATAGCTCCCCTTTACAGATGAAGAAATGGGGCGTGAAGACATTATCATAAGTAAGCCACCCAAAGCCATGGAGGCCACACAGATGTGTAGCCCAGCTGGAGGACAGGGTGAAGGGCACAGGGGCAGGAAGAAGCATTGTGGGCGGGTGGGGGGTGGGACACTGGCACTGGGATTGGATAGGGAGTTTGGCCATGCCAATAGGCAATGGAGAACCCTGAAAATTTTTTTGAGCATTAGAATGACATGGTGAAAATGTTACCTATGTTGAAATATTTTAATTTAATTAATTAATTTATTTACTTATTCATTTATTTTTTAGAGGCAGGGCCTCACTCTGTTGCCCAGGCTGGAGTGTGGTGGCATGATCATGGCTGACTATAACCTTGAACTCCTGAGCTCAAGTGATCCTTCTTTCTCAGCTTCCCAAGCAGGTAGGACTATAGGTGTATGGCACCATGTCCGACTAATTTCTTTATTTTTTGTCGAGATGGGATCTTATTATATTGCCCAAGCTGGTCTCAAACTCCTGGCCTTCACCGATCCCACAACCTCAGCCTCCCAAACGGCTGGGACTGCAGGTGTGAGCCTCCATGCTGGGCCCTTTTATTTTTATTTTTAAAATCTCCCTACTCTCTAATAAGAGGTGGAGGCTCTCTGTCCCTCCAGACTTACAGATATGTTCCCTGGTGGGAAGTGGTGACTATAAAGGGAGGCAGTTTAAAGCGGCTGGGTGAGGTGGCCCAAGCCTGTAATCCTAGCCCTCTGGGAGGCCAAGGCAGGTGGGCTGCTCTAGTGCAGGAGTTTGTCTCCGAGTCAAGACCTTGTCTCTACTAAAATTAAAAAAATTAGCCGGGTGTGGTGGTGGATACCTGTAGTTCCAGCTACTTGAGCGGCCAAGGCAGGAGGATCTCTTGAGCCCAAGAGTTTAAGGTTGCTGTGAGCTACAACAATGCCACAGCACTAGCTTGGGTGATAGTGAGACAATCTCAAATAAATAAATGAATACATAAAAAATAATAAAAAAAAAACCCAACCTAAATGGTGTGGGTCTTCTCCTTTTATCACTCCTTTGGGAGCTCTAAGCTGAGAATTAAAATAATCTATTCTATTTTGACATATGGTTAGGAATGGCATTGCTCCAGTGAAAAGAGTCTGAGCCCTAAAACCAGAAGGGCCCGAATTCAGGTCCTGAGTCTGCCACTTCCTAGCTTTGAGCATTCTCTGAATGTCTGGTCGCTAGTCTGTGAGACCCTGGTGGGGGACTGTGCCCTGCTCACACCGTGAGTGATGTGACTGACTCAGGGGCTTCGGGAGAATTTTTTGAGTATCAAGAGAATGGAGCTTTCTGAGGCTTCACCTCTTCATCTGTGAGGGAAGGATTGTCACACCGATGTCATAAAGTCCTGCCTCCTGTGAACTGAGGCATGGGGAGTCCTCTGGGCTCTCCCTGCACAGGGAGGAGCTCCGTGTTTCTGCTGCCCTGGTGCCCCTCTTTCCTGTGTTTCACCTGTAGGGCATGGGTCGAGGGAGATGATTCCTTGCTTGTTGTCTTAAAAAGTTACTTTTTCAGCTAGGCGCCTATGGCTCAAGTGGCTAAGGCGCCAGCCACGTACACCTAAGGTGGCGGGTTTGAATCCAGCCTGGGCCCGCCAAGCAACAATGATGGCTGCAACCAAAAAATAGCCAGGCGTTGTGGTGGGTGCCTGTGTCCCAGCTACTTGGGAGGCT
>NW_003852561.1:1074012-1078378 GCF_000181295.1 Otolemur garnettii
CAGCTTGAGGCTCTGTCTCAAGAAAAAAGAAAAAGTAACTTTTTCCTGATTGTTAAATTAATACATGTTTATTTTATACAGAATTTGGGAAAATTCAACAAAGTTTAAAAATAGAAAATAAAAACACATTACTTTAGATAATAGATGTCAGCATTCATGCTTTGGCCACTTCTCTGCTAATCTTTATTTTTTTTCTCTCTATACTTCATGTAAGATACTAAAACTGTGATCATGCTGAATACAAAGGCTTCTAAGCTATTTTTCCCCAAGTACCATTTTATTGTGAGAATTTCCCCACACTTTAAGTATTATCTGAAAATAGAATCATTAATATCTACACAAAATTGCATTACACGAACTTTTTGTTTATTAAATTTTTTCTTATTATTGACTAGGTACTTGGTTTACATTTTTCAGTATTATAAAGAACATGGCAATTACCTGCCTGACTAATAGTGCCCTGAGTTTGATTCCAGGCTGACTGTGTCAGAATTACCTGGGTAGTACTAAACCCGAGATTTCTGCCTTCTATACTGGAGCTTCTGAACAGTAGGTTTAAGGGGAGGGAGGCATTTTTTAAGAAAAAAAAAGGGGAGGGGCAGTGCCTGTGGCTCAAGAGAGTAGGGCGCCAGCCCTATATGCTGGAGGTGGTGGGTTCAAACCCAACCCTGGTGGCCAAAAACTGAAAAAAAGAAGAAAAAAAGAATGTTAAGAAAAAAAAAAATGGACCCTAGTGATCCTGTGGTAAATTAGGAACCACTGATCTTGAGTTCTCAGAGGATGAACCTTGTTCATAGCTGAAATCTCCTTGTCTCCATATAGTGCCTGGCCCATGGCGGGTGCTCTCTAAATACCCACTGAGTGAATTGGTAAGTCTTATATTCTACATTTTAATTCTGTTTTTTATTTCTTTTTTTCTTTTGAGACAGAGTCTCACTTTGTCACTCGTGGTAGAGTGCCGCGACATCATAGGTCGCAGCAATCTCAAACTCTTGGACTCAAGTGATTCTTTTTGAGCATTAGAATGAGGTGAAAATGTTACTTATGACAAAATATTTTAATCATAAATATGATTATGATGTACTCTCCCAAGTAGCTGGGACTACAGGTGCCCGCCATCACACCCAGGTATTTTTAGAGACAAGGTCTCACTCTTGCTCAGGCTGGTCTCAAACTGGTGAGCTCAGGCAATCCACCTGCCTTGGCCTCCCAGAGTGTAGGATTACAGGCATGAGCCACTGTACCCAGCCTCTGGCTTATTTCTTTAGAGCAGAATCTTGGAAATAAATTACTAGGTTAAAAAATTAATTAAAAAATCTTCATCATACCTTTATATAGTACTTTCTTTAACAATTAATATATATTTATTTTCTTATTATAAGAACAATATAGATTCATAATATAAAAATTTAAAATGTAGACAAGTAAAAAGAAATAAGTCTCATCATTTTACATTGAGATGTATATATGCATATATGTATATATACACACACATACACATATATAATTATATATACATATCCTAAATATATACATGTATAATATATCTCCATCTAGTTCTTTTCCTGTATGTATATATGTGAATATACATGAAAAAATACATATTAGATACATATCATGCAGTAAACAGTGTTCTGTAATCTGCTGTGTGGGTCCTAAAAATCGTTATTTTAAATCCTTAATACAGTCTCTATGGTAAGTCATATGGCAATACCTCAAAGAACTGAAAGTAGACACTATTTGATTCAGGAATCCTACTATTAGGTATTTACTTAAAGGAAAAATGTCATTTTATTATTTTATCATTTACCTTCACTTAAATGTTTATTGCAACAAAATTCACAATCGCAAAGATGTGGATCCAACCCAAGTGCCCATCAATACAGGAGTGGATTAATAAAATGTAGCGTCTGGGTACCATGGAGTACTACTCAGACAGCAAAAAGCACAGGTGAACTAGTACCTTCTCTAACAACCTGGATGGAACTGGACATCATTCTTCTAAATGAGGTTTTCAACACCTGCCTGCACATTTGGTAGTAAAACTCAAAGGGAAGCAGGCAGGTGGGAAGTGTGATTCACACTGATGAGTACAACGCACCTTATTCAGGGGAGGGGCACACTTAATGACTTTGGCTCAAAACTTTACAGAAGCAATTCATGTAACCAAAACACGTGTACACACATAATCTTCTGAAATAAGAAAAATTAAATTCTGGTTTGACAGTTTTTGTAATTATATTTTAACCTGTTAATAACTAATTCCTAGTCTGTTAAATCTGTGTATGACAAGGATCTACCTTTATGACTGACTTTAAATATTTCCAAGACAACTAGCAAGCACGATTCAGACATATTCAGCAAGTCGTTTTGTTTTGAACAGTGTAGACTGCAAGTGTTCACATTTTTTGTCCTTAAAAGAACGGGTAAAATATCTCCTGGGGACCAGCAGGGAAATGACATATGAGTAAAGCCATTTAAATAAACTAATTTCCATTTACTTGCTTTATCACAAAAGGAATGACTTTTCAATGTAAAAGTTTTAAATACATTGAATTTTATGAAACTTAAAACCCACTTTCTGATGAGACGGAAAGATCCTATGTTACTCCAGAATTGTTGAAAGGCATGCAGCAATTGTAGGGTAAGAACTCACAATAAAAATAAGAACGTTTTCACCCCAGACTGGTGAAAACGTTGTCATTAACCAGCTCCAATCCTTCAGTACCCACAGCATAAATGTATGTCTTGCTTTCAGCCATTGTATTTTCGTTCACTTGTCTGCGGCCTCCTAGAAGGGAGAGGCTGCATCGAATCTGCCTCTGGAATCCTAGTGCTTAGGACTGTGCAGGTAGAGTAAATGAGATTAATGGCCGTGGGAACCCGTATCACAGCTCACAGCAACCTCAAACTCTTGGGCTTAAGCAGTTCTCTTGCCTCAGCCTCCCAAGTAGCTGGGACTTCAGGTTCCCGCCACAGCGCCCGGCTATTTTTTGGCTGTAGTTGTCATTGTTGTTGGTAGGCCTGGGATGGATTCGAATCTGACAGTTCCAGTGTATGTGGCTGGTGCCCTGGACTCTGAGCTACAGGCACTGAGCCTGCTTTGAACTTCTTTTGAAAATAATTTTAATTAATGATCATTAGCAATTTTCGCGGCACACCTAAGACCCTCTCATGGCCCAGCAGTGCTCCATAAACCACTGCTCCATGGAGCCTTCTCCTCCTTGCCCTTCCGTGGTGCCCACCCCAGGCAGAGTCAGTCCTGCTCATCTTTGCACTCCCACAATACATCGCTCATGCCTGTGTTTTAACACATTGCTTTGCTTTTTTGTTAAGCGTCTGAGGGTCTGTCTTTGCTGCAGGGTGGAGCTACCTGAGGGTTAAGGAGGAATATTACTTCTGTCCTCAGTACCTGGTATGGTTCATGATCTCGGGTAGGGGCTCATAAACTTCGATATTTTCGGGGCCCTTTTATTCAGTGTCCTCAGCTGTAAATATACTTAAGTTCTTTTTGTTCCCAGAAGCTGCCAAGCTGAACCCATGATGACACGCAGCAAACCCAGGACGTCTCTGTGAATGGGTTCCGCTGGCCGGGTGGCTTTTTCTCAGGCATCTCCAGCCATTGTTAAACCCCAGGAGAAGGCGCTGTGGGTGGGGTGAGCTGCGACCCAGGAGCGGGACCCAAACTCTCCACTAGTGGTTACAAGCTTCTCACTCCACTGGTCTTCCAAACCCAGATGTGTCTAATCACCTACAAGTACCAGCCATTAAGTGCCCCTAAAAACAATAATTAGGTACCACATTTTAATGTGAAGTGATCCATGTGGCCATTGTCTCCTCCCTGCTGCTGTGACAGCAGAACAAAGAGGCCCCTAATGTGTGGGTTTCTGTTTTTTGTTTTTTTTACCTTGAGGAAACAAAGCCTTCCCTGACGTAATGAGATACTAGGAACCTCTAGGAAGCCAACAGAACAATAGATTCTTTTTAAAAATATTATTACTTTGAACCCACCAAGAAGGCATTATTCAGCAACAGCATGTGGGAGACGTGACTGCAGAGAGTTTCAGCTCATTGCTGGGTCAACACCAAGGTGTCTGAGGCTACGTGTGAGGAGCAGATGAGCAGAAGGTCCAGAACGTGTTAGAACCGGCACCATCTTCTGAAAGCAGACAGTAACCAGCAACACAAATGCTACTAGGAATCTCCCATTGCACTTTTTCAACAGAACTCTCTTGTATTAGCCCACATTTTAAAAAAAGGCAGGGCAAAGTTTTTATTAAAAGCGTGTTGAGGCTCAGCGCCTGTAGCTCAAGTGGCTAAGGCACCAGCCACATACACCTGAGCTGGGGGGTTCGAATCCAGCCCC
>NW_003852561.1:1078642-1080076 GCF_000181295.1 Otolemur garnettii
GCCCCCAGTCCTTCCTCCTCACTGCAAAGCTATCTCCCCTGGCTTCCTAGGATTTTTTTTATTTCTTGGACAGAGGCTTTGGCTTACATCATTGCTGAGATTCTAATTCATTGCTTTAAGGAGTGAGCCCTCCCCTACAGATGTCCTGTGCTCTAGGTGGGAAAAGCCTCTGATCACTGCACATACCTGCCCCGGTATGCTCAGGCGGCTCAGCAGGCACCTGACGTGTGACTGGCCCCGGAGCAGCGTGGGAAGGAACGTGAGTGGTCTGGGCAGTTGGGATCAGACCTTGATTTTGCAACTAGTGGACCCGGCCAAGACACTACTGATGAAAGTCAAATTCCTGAGAGAAAACTCATCAAAAAAAAAAAAAAAAACAAGTTTTGGCTCGGTGCCTGTAGCTCAAGTGGCTAAGGCGCCAGCCACATACACCTAAGGTGGTGGGTTCGAATCCAGCATGGACCTGCCAAACTACAACGATGGCTGCAACCAAAAAATAGCTGGGCTTTGTGGCAGGTACCTGTGGTCCCAGCTACTTGGGGAGCTGAGGCAGGAGACTCGCTTGAGCCCAAGAGTTGGAGGTTGCTGGGAGCAGTGAAGCCAGGGCACTCTACCCAGGGAGATAGCTTGAGGCTCTATCTCAAAAAAAAAAAAAGAAACCCAAGTTTTGTTATTAGTAAAACAACTAGTCGCTATAGACTAGACTCAACCGCAGGATTGTGCTTGGAAGGATGCGTGCTTCTGGTGGTGGGCACTTACACCCACCTGACCAGCGCAGGGCCCTCAGAGTGGGCTGTGTGTCTTGTGAACTAGAGGGTTATGAAGTGAAGCTGAAAAAGCAAATACGGTTTGGGGCCCCAGCCATGGGAGAGCTGGGCACCGTAAGGGAAAATGTGTTTCCCTGTTGGATGGTGAGTGGTGGCAGGATCCGAGGCGGCAGGCAGATGACAAGGAAGTGTGGGCAGGGCCCTGCTGGAGGTCAGGAGTGGGTCCGTGTCCCCACGGGGCTCTGAGTCCGCACTGGGCTTCGTGGTATCAGGTACCGCTCTCAGGGCTGTGAGGATGTTTCAGAAGTTAGAGAAAAGGCTTTGCACTTTAAAGAGAAACTAATCCATGCAAAATGATGGGACATGGTGACCACTAGCACAGGTAGTGGCATTTTAAAATAGTACTGACATCAAAGCACCAGTAATGCAGAGGAATGGGGGTCAAAATGGTGAGAGGTGCCTTAACTGGGGGGCTTTAAAGGAGGGGTAGGATCTAGGTAGTTGGAGAGAGAAACATCAGGAATGAGCAAACTTCCCGAGAGCTTGACTCTCGGGACCACTGTGTAACTCCGGTGTGCCACTTACTGTAAACACCGCACTGCCTTTGGGCTTCTTGGTGTCTTCTCCCCTTTCTAGAAGTTGTCCCGAGGGGCCCTGACTACCTGGA
>NW_003852561.1:1080149-1085380 GCF_000181295.1 Otolemur garnettii
AAGGGGAGCCGTCCCTGAGCCTCACAAAAGAAAGAGAAGGCCATTAGCACCAAATTGCAGAGTGGAGAGGCGAGGCCCGTCTTTGGATTTGAATAAGACTTTATCTAGTGTGAAGTCATATCCTAGAAGGAAATGAACTTTCCGAAGTAACAAGAGGCCAGTTAGTAAATTAATTTTGCCAGTGTTGACTATTTGTATAACTGACATGTATCACATTTTACTACCAGAGATGAATGCCTTTACTTTGGTTTTATTTTGTTAGACAGGGTTGCTGTAAAACAGAACATGCAAAATCATGGCAAGTGAAATGTACAGTGAAAGCAATTTTCTCCCAATCTTTCTGCCCCCTTTCACATGCCTCTGACCTCCAGCAGCACGCTCTCTCTCTTTCTTTTCTGACACAGAGTCTCACTATGTCACCCTCAGTAGAGTGCAAGGGCATCAGACCTCACAGCAACCTCAAAGTCTTGGACTGAAGTGATTCTCTTGCCTCAGCCTCCCATAGCTGGGACTACAGGTGTCTGCCACAACGCCTGGCTATTTTTTGGTTGCAGTTGGCCCTGGCCAGGTTCAAACCCACCAAGCCTCGGTGTCCGCGGCTGGCTACGTAACCACTGTGCTACGGGCACTTAGCCAGCTCTCTATTTTTGACTATGCTTCTGAATCTGGTATTTTAACAACCAAATATCAGAGATATTATTAGTGACTATTTGGGGGCTTTGGTTCTGTGGTTAGTCCCAGACATCATATTTGAAAGGTTAAGTGATTCTATGGTGCTACTGTTTTTTCAACCAAAATACCAACTACCACTGTCCCAACTTAACCACTCTCCACTGACAATCAGCCTCACAATGGCTTCTGGGGTTCCCAGGCAACTGGTTTATCAAAGATAGTGTCGATTTTAAACTTCAAGTTATTTTAATTAATTTGCAATTCTTTAATTTATTTTTAGCATCCGTGTTGCCAGAGTGAGTGCACCTTTAATTTATTTTCTTATACAATCCAGAGGAATTGCCCAGCCATGTTCTTCTGGAAGATCTGAGATTCACCCGGCCTGAGAGGGTGCCTCCCCGTGAGGTCAAGGCTGTCAGAGGTAAGTGTGGCCTGTCACTGGAGCTGCTGGTCCTACCCCCACCCCGTTTCAGATGGGCCACCTCGTGACCTGCAGTGATTGGGGCGATCTTGCTTTCCTACTCTGGCTGCACGGTGGCTGTTTTCTCCCACCCTCACTCGATTGCTTACTTTCCTTTCCAACCGTTGACATCCATTGCTGGATGGTCAGATACAGCACCGGGGATCAGAGAGGAATTAAACCTTTCTCCCCACTATCTGCTCTTCCTCTGGGGATGTCATCAAGAGCCAATGGGCGAACTGTGTCCCGGTAAACATGAAGTCTGTGAAAATCATGAGGTTAGAGGAGTTTGACAGGGGTGACTACTGGTTTGTCTGGAACTCTTTCCCCCTCTGAGCTTTTAGAAGGTGGGCTGAGGCAAACAGGTGGTTTGTTTGCAGCTGCACAGGGTCTGGATCCATAAGCTTCAGGTTCTGTAAAGAGCCAATGGCCTGAGGGGTTGGTTGCTGTAAAAGTGAAACAGGCAGTTTAACATGCGGTAGTGCGTTTCACTTACATGAAGAGGAGTAGGTCTGGATCATAGATCTGAAGTCGTAAACTGAAGCATCACAGCTGCACCAGGAGATTATAACCGATAGTCCTCCTTCTCTTCCTTCACTTCCCAATCCTCAAAGAGCATGTGCTATTTTTAATCAATAGAGGTTTTTTTTCCTAAGAAGAAATACTAAGGGTAGAAATTTTGGGCTCAGCGCCTGTGGCTCAAGTGGCTAAGGCACCAGCCACATACACCTAAGGTGGCGGGTTTGAATCCATCCTGGGCCTGCCAAACAACAATGACTGCTACAACCAAAAAATAGCCGGGCGCCTGTGGACCCAGCTACTTGGGAGGTGGAGGCAGGAGACTCGCTTGAGACCAGGAGTTGGAGGTTGCTGTGAGCTGTGATGCCACCGCACTCTACCCAGGCGGACAGCTTGAGGCTCTGTCTTAAAAAAAAGAAATTTTGCTTCTTTCATTTCCCTGTTGTGGTTAATGACTTCTGCGGAGGACACCTGGCCCAGTACCTGGGTTCTGGTTTACTAACGTGGCGATCTGGGACCTGCTTTAGTACTTCTTGGGCAGCAAAACGGTGGTGGCTTGGAGACCTGGGAACGGCCCCAGGATATGTCCCTGATGAATTTCTAGCCTATGGGGCTTGCCATGGCAAACCAAGTTATTAGCTTGATGATCTCAATATAGAATTATAAAGTTTTAGACCTAGAAGGGTCTTAAGGAATCATCTGTTTTGTTTCTTCACTTTTGTGGTTGAACCAGGATGAGAGCTTGACGGCAAAAATAACTACCTTTTAATAAGCATCTGCCATGACCAGGAATGGCACCAGGTACCTTGTATAGGCTGTTTCTTAATCACATTATCAAAGTATTATTCTTACACTGATTTTATAGACAAGGAAGTTGGATTATAGAGATTAAGTAACTTATTCCAGATCACTCAACTATTAAGAATTCTTGCTAACTTTTGAGTCCATTCTGTCTGGTTCCAAAATGGGCTCTCATGATAAAATTCTGTCTCCTTCTTTCTTTTCTTTTCTTTTTTTTTTTTGAGACAGAGTCTCAAGCTGTTGCCCTGGGTAGAATGCTGTGGCATCACAGCTCATAGCAACCTCCAACTCTTGGGCTTAAGCAATTCTCTTTCTTGCCTCAGCCTCCCAAGTAGCTGGGACTTCAGGTGCCTGCCACAACGTCCAGCTATTTTGTTGTTGTTGCAGTTGTCATTGTCGTTTTAGCTGACCCAGGCTGGGTTCGAACCCACCACTCATTATTTCCAGCAAGGACCGCCTGACTCCCAGTCTTTCTTTCACTTGTGTCCTGGGCAGATCCACCCCTAATTGCATTCCTCTGGCAGCAGTGTCTGGTGTTTTCACAAGAAGGCCCACTCCAAGGTTAAAGGCTCCCCTTGCTCTTCCTCAAAGCCACGTGGCCATGGGCCTTCGGCCTGGGCTCAGACTGCTTTGGTTCACTCACTCCCTTTCATTACGAGTGCCCCATTTACAGGCTGTGGGAATGTCCCGCCAGAGTGAGGGCATGGTGACTTGGAGACTGGCCCTGGCACCCCACCAGTAGGAGGGGAGCTGGGAGGGCAGCCACGCCACGAGGACCCAGCACCCTCGGGCCTCTGCAGGGGTGGCCCAGACCGCCTCCTCCTGACCCTCTGCCCTCAGGTTGGGAGGAGGCTGGGCCCCACCCTGGTCTCTCTGAGGTGAGGGTGGAGAGGAGGCAGGGCAGCCAAGGCGTCTTGTCTTTCAGAGGGAAGCAGAGTCTTAAATCATGAAAGGGATCAACTCAGAGTAAGTTCTCCACGTTGTAGCTTGGCCAGGGGCATTCTGGTTAATCAAATATTCTTAACAAGGGTGACGGGTATGCTAGATGCAGCCGAACGTTTTTCCAGGATTATAACACAATAGAATCCCAACTGTACGAAATATAATTAAATCTTTCTTTGATGATTCATAAGACCTTGGGGATCTCGTAGGGCCTCGGGGTCATAGTTATGTTTAACGTGCTCCTTGATGAGGCTCGGCAGCTGAATAAAAATGCCAGATTCAAACCTACAAGGCTCACTCCCACCCTGACTACCTGGGTGGCCTTGGGCAGGGAACTTGACCTCCCCAGCTTCCCTCCAAAATAGGGGTGGCAACATTATCTCATGGGGTTGTCATAGTAGAAAACTGTGCACGTAAACGACGTTGTCATTATTATCGTTACTGTAACGCTACAAAGACATCAAGCCGCTGGCTGATAGATAATTCTATTGTATGTCTTCAAAATAATTCTCTATAGTTTCCTTTTAAGGAAAACAGCTGCCCCAGCAGCAGGGATTGCTGAGAAGTGATGTTTAGTCAAATGCTAGAAAGAGCACTCAAACACTGATTCATTGGTTGTGTTCAACCTGTAAAAGTAGTACATGCTTGTTATGAAAAAGTTAAATTCTAAAGAAGAACGTATTAGAAAACAGAGTCCTCGGGTTGGCGCCCTTAGCACAGTGGTTATGGCACCAGCCACATACATCGAGGCTGGCGGGTTTGAAACCAGCCTGGGCCCGCTAAACAACAATGACAACTGCAACAACAACAACAAAACAACTTGGTGTGGTGACGGCATCTATAGTCTCAGCCACTTAGGAGTCTAAGGCAAGAGAATCTCTTAAGCCCAAGAGTTGAAAGTTGCTGTGAACTATGACACCACAGCACTCTACTCAGGGCCACAGCTCTAAAAAACAAATAATTGAGTCCTTAAAGAATTAAAAAAGGATCTTCCACTTAATCCAGCAATTCCATTACTAGGTATCTACTCAAAGGGAAAAAAAGTCATTCAGCCATAAAACAGATGGAGACTTCATATCTTTTGCATCAACCTGGGTGGAGCTGGAGAACTCTCTGCTGAGTAAGTATCACGAGGATGGGATAGGGAAGATCTAGCAGTACTGAGTGTGTGGGTGCACGCTTCCTGTGTGAGGGACGTAGCTAAAACCTAGACTTTGCCCTACAGATGCGAGCGGGCAATGTGGCCTAATTGTATGTATTCTCATATTTATCAGAAATAAACAAACTAAAAAAGCCCCCTCACACTCATTGTCTCGCTCTTCCCTACAGGAATACCTTTTATGGTTTAGTGTGTGGATGAGATTTCAGTTATACCGGTCGTTACTGTTCTACAACTTAGATTTTCTTTTTTCCATTTGGAGATATTTGCATGCATTTTTAGAGCAGCGTCTGCCCAGTCTTTCAAAACAAGGATGAGCTGCCTCTGGTTTAACCATCGCCCTCTTGGTGAACATCAGGCTTTTTCTAGTTTTTCAAAGGCGAACAGCACTGCAAGGAGCACAGGAGGGGCCTAAATGTATGAGCTAAGTTATTTGCCGCTTGGTGACTTTTTTTCAACTTAGGTTGCTTCAACCCATTCATCCTAAGACATGTTCTTTTTTTTTGAGACAGAGCCTCAAGCTGTCCCCCTGGGTAGGGTGCTGTGCCATCACAGCTCACAGTAACCTCCAACTCCTGGGCTCAGGCGAGTCTCCTGCCTCAGCCTCCCAAGTAGCTGGGGCCACAGGCGCCCACCACAATGCCCGGCTATTTTTTGGTTGCAGCCATCATTGTTGTT
>NW_003852561.1:1085414-1099586 GCF_000181295.1 Otolemur garnettii
GCCTTAGCCGCTTGAGCCACAGACACTGAGCCCTAAAACATATTCTTCTTGATCTATGTGCCTCCTAATAAAGATGATGTTAAATGTGAACAAAACGAGTGCTTTATTCTGAAGTGTGGTGACTCCAAGTTTGTATTTGGACACTTGTGCCACTATCATTGCAAATATTTTAGAGCATTTCCATCACCCTAAAACTTTGCAATCAAACTTGCAATCAAATCCGCACACCTACTCCAGATCTAGCCAACCACTATTATAAGTTGTCTCTATGGTTTTGCCATGTCTAGAAATTTTATATGAACGAAAACACAATATGTAAGACTATATATTATGTCTCACCTCTCTTACTGACCAAAAAGTATTTTGGGGTTCAGTCAGGTTGTTGATTGTATCAATTATTGCTGATTTGCGTTCCATTACGTAAATATACCACATTTTGGTTATTTATTTGGATTGTTTCCAGTTTAGGGCTATTTTCAGGGTTTGCCTATTATGAATAATAATGCTATGAACATTTATTTATTTATTTATTTTTTGGAGACAGAGTCTCACTTTGTTGCCCTCAGTAGAGTGCTGTGGCGTCACAGCTCATAGCAACCTCCAACTCTTGGGCTTAAGTGATTGATTCTCTTGCCTCAGCCTCCCAGGTAGCTGGGACTACAGGTACCTACACAATGCCTGGCTATTTTTTTGTTGCAGTTGTTATTTTTTAGCTGGCCCAGGCCAGATTCGAACACTCCAGCTTCAGTGTATGTGGCCAGTGCTGTAACCACTGTGCTACAGGTGCCAAGCCAGCTATGAACATTGATATACAAGTTTTTGTACAGACATGTATTTTATATCTCTCAGGTAGATACCCAGGACTAGAATCACAGCCTCTTATGATGTTTAACTTTTTTAAAAAGCTATCTTCCAAAGTGGTTCGTTCATGTTATATTCCTACCAGCACCATATGTACGTGAGTTCTAGTTTCTCCACACCCTCACCAACACTTGCTCTTGTCGGGCTTTCTTATTACAGGTGCTCTAATGACTGTATAGTCATATCACATTGTCATTTTAAGTGTATTTTCCTAATAATTATTGATATTAGTGTATTTTCATGTACTTATTAAGCATTCACATACACTCTATGGTATGTTGCTTATTCAAATCTTTTGTGTTTTTTACTGAGTTATGTGTATTTTATTACTGTAAGAGTTTTTTATATTCTGAATACAAACCACATGTGCATATATATGTGTATATATCTGTACATATGTGTATATGTACAAACATACACATACATCATTTATAAATATTTTCTCCCCGTCTATGTTTTGTCTTTTCATTTGCTTTGTGGTAAACTTGAAGAAAAAAACGATTTAATTCTGATTAAGTCTAAATTTGTCAATTTTTTCTTTCATGAATCATGTTTTGGGTGTCGTATCTAAGAAATCTTTACTTAACTCAAAGGATAAAAATGTTATAAAAACAAGGTAAGTTTATAAATTATTTCAAAGATGAGATAAAGCTAATATTCCCTCTAGATGCTTCCTAGGCTGAAATCAACAGGACCATGGGATCAAATTTATAGAGCTGAGCCTTCTTGTTCCTGCAGGACAGTTTTCACGGCTTGACTGAGTTGTGTACCTACAGAATCAACTAAAGTGGTCTTTATTACTGGCTCCTCACACATTTTCTCCAGGAAAAATGTAAGATGAGGTTTATTTAGAAGGATTAGAAATGGTTTCCTTTGAGGAGCTCCTATTTATTTCCTGTGCCATGAGTAGAATATTCTTCTCAGTGTATTATTTCATAAAGCAAGTGTAGGACGATTATCTCAAGCAGTAAAAAGGCATTTCCTGGTTACTAATGGTTTTGACATGGTTATGGTTTCACTTGCTTCTCTTTATTCTTAAGGGCTAACTTATTTCTCTGGGTAATGCAACTATTATCATTTGGCCCTTGGCAAGTTGCTTTGACTGAGCGTGTGCACTTGTGTTCACGTGTGTGTACATGTGTGTGCAGGTGTGTTCATGTGTGTGTACATGTGTGCACGTGTGTGTACGTGCACTCAAGGTCTGTGTTTCTCCTAACTATTGGGAGAATTTGACTGTCATTTCTTTCAAACCTTCATTGATCAGAACAGATACAGGCTCTCGTTCTTTATTTGGGATTCTCAGGGACAGATGTGTTTCAAACTTCCTAGTGTTTTGACTTTTGGGAGATAGACCAATTAATATCCTAAATTTATATATTCTCAGGGAGTAAAGACGACTAGTATTTCATACTTTTCATACTTGAATGTATTGGTCTTTTGAAACACCCTGAATACCGACAGTACCCTCCTTGCTATGGTGGCTAAGCCCCTTGGCTCCCACTGACACTGCTGCCTCTGCATTTGGGGCTTGGGCAACGCCACGTTCTGGAAAACAGGAGATGCACAGGCTTTGGGAGCCTTGGTGCAGTTTTCAGCCTGAGAGAGTTTTCTGAATGAAAATTTTAAAGAGAGATAATTTCCACTGTATATGGTGCTACAGTTTATATCGTTCTCTCCTAGGGGGAAGGTATTCTGCCATTTGAAATCAATATATGCTTTAAAAGACACTTCCTCCTCTCCTGATCATACCAATGCAGTGTCTGCTTCATGGCACAGACTCTCAGACGCAGATGCCTAATGATCCTTTCTCTAGAGGGGCCCAGATTCCTGGCTTGGGGTGAAATTATATCCTATAAAATAGAATTGAGTCGAGCTGTGGTACATGTGAATCCTGTTGAGAGCCAGATTATAGGATCAATGGCAGCTCAGAAGTGCATTTTAATCACTGAGCACTTGGGTGCTGACCTGACTTGTGCAAATCTTTGGTCCATGTTACCAGGCAAAATTAGAGCTTCCTTGGTGCACACTTCTTTCCCTGTGAATTGGAAGGTCTTGGAAATTCATCTAATGACACGTAAGGAATTACAGAAGCAATGCGTACTTATAAATAAGTAACGCATACAGCATAGTGATGCGGGTAAATTATATATAAAAGCTTATATCAGTATAAAGAGTTAGAAAGCAAAAGCCCCTTAGTGCTACTGCATTTCTGCTTCCCTTCTCCCAGGTCACCACTGATAATGATTTTGTGTCATTCTAGTGTCGCTCTAGGCCTTTCCTTTGTAGCTGTGGATGTTCACGCTCACAAACACATCCACACAGTTGTACCTGTAAGGAAATGGGTCATACTCTTCAAATTATCCCATCATTGGCCTTTCTTAATCTGCCAGAAACATATTCCCTTGACACTACTATACTTTTTTTTTTTGAGACAGAACCTCACTCTGTCACTCTGGGTAGAGTGCCACAGCATCGTAGCTCACAGCAACCTCAAACTCTTGGGTTCAAGTGATCCTTCTGCCTCAGCCTCCCAAGCAGCTGGGACTACCGGTGCCCACCACAATGCCTGGCTAGTTTTTTCTATTATTTAGTAGAGGTGAGGTCTCACTCTTGTTCAGGCTGGTCTTGAACTACCCAGCTCAAGGGATCCTCTTGCCTCGACCTCTCAGAGTGCTAGGATTACAGGTGTGAGCCACCCTTAACGTACGTATTTTTTGAATAGGTAATTAATTCATACTCACGCCCAGAAAGAGTAAGAAGGAACGAACAGTCTCTTTTCCATCCTTGTCCCTGGCTTTCCCTCACGTAGTCTCTGCTCTTAGTTTCTTCTGTATCCTCCCAGAGGTCTTTGTGCATAAATTAGAAATTTAGAAAATGCAATGAGAAAAACAGACACTCGGCTTCTCATGAGCCTCTCTCCTTGCTCTGAATTAAAATACTCATCACTTCCCAAAGCTGCTGCTTCTCTTATGTCCTTTGACCCAATCCGTAGTTGTCATGCTGGGGCGGGGGGGGACTGTGGCCATTTTTCTAGTCACTTAGGTCAGAAACCTGGGAGTCCCCCCTGACCACTCCCTGACATCATTCAAAACGCCAGCAGCCCTCCACTTTCCCTCTTCTTCATTCCTGCCATCGCAGCCTGGATCTGAGACCTTTGTCCTGGGAGAATCTTTTACTGAGAGGCTCCTTTGACCCACCTAGCTGTTACTGAATCTTGTAGCATCCTACTTATAACCGTATCATTGAACTTGTCATCATGGCTGATTTATGAATCTGTTCCTCTCGTTGGGCCGTGGGCCCTTGAAAGCAGAGATGTACTTAATTCCTTTTTACCTACAGGGACATAACAGATGCGGAATGAATGAATAAACACACCAACTGGGTAAGCCGAGGAGGATGTTCGTTCGGGAAACAACTGACAGCCTTGGTGACATTATCTATATACACTGGAGCAGCGAGGGACAGACTAAAGTATCTCAAAGGATCCCAGGTTTTTGAATTAGATGTGACAATTTTTGAATTAGTTATTTTTAATTAGACATGACAATTTGAGGATTATTTCTTTTTTGTTTTTGAGATAGAGTCTCACTTTGTTACCCTCAGTAGAGTGCCATGGTATCACAGCTCACAGCAATCTCAAACTCTTGGACTCAAGTGATCCCCTTGCCACAGCTTCCCAAGTAGCTGGGTCTATAGGCTCTTTTTTAGAGACAGGTCTTGCTCTGGCCCAGGCTTGTCTCAAAACTGTGAATCCCACAAAGGCATAAATATATTCATGATCTAAGTATATATGACTTAATAGAAAAACAACAACAACAAAAAACTGAGCTCAGGTGATCCACCTGCCTTGATTGCCCAGAGTGCTGGGATTACAGACATGAGCCACTGCGCCCAGCCTTACAATTTGAGCTTTTTGTCAGACACAAAGTCAGTGTGGTTGTATATATGATTTGGGAGCTCAAAATTGCATAAAGAGGTTCAGAGAGCTACCAGTGCACAAGGTGGTTGATGTAAGGGTGTAGTGAGATCACCTACATATATTCTGGGGATCACTGTCATTAAGTGGGCGTGGGAGGGGAGAAAAGCAGCAAGTACAGGACAAAACATACCAATGTCACCCTGGAATCCAAAGGGGAAAGGGTTTCAAGCTGGTGATGTGGAGGTCAGTGGTGTCGATGCTGCCAGGACACCCAGCAAGATGGAGGTGGTTTAACCAGTAGATTGAACAACCTTGTTGTCTCTGGCGATCGTGGCAATGCCAATTTTAATGCAGTCAGGGGTCAAGAGGTGACTCTGAGTGGGACAAAGTGGAGGACAGGGAGGGAGAAGACACTTTTCAGGGCCTTGGCTGTGACTAGCAGAGGTACCACGGCTACCAGGGTATGTGGAGTATGGCAGGGGTTTGGTTTTCAACCTTCTTACAAATGATAGATAGAGTACATGCTCATTATGGAAAACTGGGACAGTGTGGGAAAGTACCACAGAGCCACCAGGGCATCTGCAGTCCTGCTGCCCGTACCCAAATGCTGTTACTCTTTCTCTCTGTTCCTTCGGGCTCTCCCTTCCATGTCAGCTGAGCTGAGAGCAGATTGAATGGGCGATTGCAGGCTTTGCTTTTGCACACACAGAGATTCAGTTCTAGCATCTGTTCCCAGATTAATTGCCAGCGTTGATTTGACTGATCTAATTGTCTAGACCCCTTTCCTCCCCGACTGCTCCCTGGGTATTCCTCCATATGGAGTTATTTAATTAGACAGAAATAAAACTCATAATTCATTCATTCAGCAAAGGTTTCCTAGTTGTCCACCACGTGCACTGTGTTAGTTGCTGAGGGGCAGAGCAGTGAGTGAGGCACACACACTTAGCACCCCGTGATGTCTGAGCAGCATCCTCTGCAGAGGGGCTCCCTTGGGCCCACTGTGACATGCAGGTGACACGTCCATCCGTCAGACCTTACAGACAAGCTTCCAGTGTTGACTTGTGTGACCATCTCACTTGACACCATTTCTCCCCTGACATTAAAAACTCTGTAGAAATGTTACTCTTCATGGCTGATGTTACTTAGTTTTTCATTTTTCCTACTATGATACTGCCAAGAACATCTCTGAAAGTCTACTTGCTCTGTATTTTATACTATTTCTCTAAGACTGAATTCTAGAAGAATTTACTGGGTCAAAAGATCTGAACCTTTAACACTCTGACAAAAGTGTTGTCAGATCACTTTCCAGAAAGGTCCTACGAGTTTAAACTCTTCAACAGTAATGCACAAAGCTGCCCTTTTCACTGGAGAGAAGGCTCATTTGTTTATATGCTGAATTGACCGACCCAGTACAAAGAGAAGGATGAAGATCAAGAAGATGGAATAAGGTACTCGAGAAGTGGTACTGATAGGATCTGGAGAAGATGCTAGAAGCTGGTATTGCAAAGACACTAGAAGCTCCTTCTGTTGAGACAGGAGTTGAGGCAGATGTGCCTAGAAGAGTGTGTGTGTGTTTGTCTCGGGGGAGGGAGAACGGAGGGAGTTCCTAGCTGATGGCTCCCATTTCCTTCATATGCTAGGACACCAGTCATCTTGGCAGGAAAGGGCAGGATAAGGGGACGTAGGGTCACAGCCTGGTGAGAAGGAAGATCTTTCCTACGTAGAAGAACTCTGGAGACAACTGGGCATCATCAGAAAGTTACAGATGCTCAAATAGCGTGATGTTGCGTTTTGCTTATAACCGTAAGTGGAAACTTGATCAGTGTTAGCTGAAACTCTGTTTACGGGGTGTAGTGAAATCAAGAATTGGCAATTATTTGATTAATTTGATGAATGTTCCAAATTAGGAACAACAGGTCAGGGGATGTTTCTGACCTAAATTATACAGTGCAGTTGTCTACAGTGATCAAATTAACCAGCTGATGGCCAAATTTCTATCTCTCCCTCTCCCCTGTGGACATAGCTTAAAGAACTAATAACTGAACTGGACTGTGCCCCAATCTATTTTGGGATAATTGGTGTCTTTGTACTCCTGTCCCGGCAGCTTGGGACTAAACACTGAGGCTTTGTGTGGATATGGCAGGAGGCAGTTTACTACCTCAAAAAGCAGCCTTCTCTTAGAAAGGCTTATCAATCGTCACTATGGAGGGGATTTTCCAAACTCCTTCAGGGAAACTATGTTTTATGACTATGGAAAAAATATTTGATTCTGTGCATTTTGATTTATAAAATGAATTTTTAAATCAAATTGTGAATACTTATTTTTTTTATTTCTGTCTTTAGGAGGTATTTTAAAGCAGTTCTACTTTTACATTTAAAGGGTAGGAAGGTCAGTTTTGGTGAAGAAACATTTCATTCCATACTGTTTAAGCATTTCCTTCCTAAATTGGTTGATGCAACATAGCTTGCAAAACGATGGGGGGGCAGTTAGTGGGGCACCGTGGGCTCTGAAACCCATGTTGTGAAACAGCAGTGTGATTTGAGTATTGTAGGAACTGATCTCAGGGCCGTGAGCTTCCTCCACACATTCCTAAACGCCGCCCTTCCATATCACCTGTTGACACGTTGACGTGAAAGTAACAAGCTGTTTTCCTCTGAGATCCGACCGCATCCCTTACTCCAAGCGCTCATCAACCTGCAGGGCTGGGATGGTGTAAGAGGGCCAGGCGTAAGATTCCTCTCCTCTCAAAGAACTTACAACCTGTGGAAGTTTTCTAGCAGCTGAAACTCTGACAAAGAACACGGCTTCAATCTGAATGTTATTCAAGCACAAGTGTAGATTGAAACGTGGCCATTTATACTAAGGACAGCTTTTGGCATTAAAGGTTTGTCCTGTGTTCTTATTGATTTTTAAAATGGATAAAAAAGCAGAGCTTCAAAATGGCAGAATTATATCCCCCCTGCCCCTGCTTTTTGAGACAGAGTGTCACTTTGTCCCCCTGGGTAGAGTGCTGTGCTCACAGCAACCTCAAATTCTTGGGTTCAAGCGATTCTCTTGCCTCAGCCTCCCAAGTAGCTGGGACTTCAGGCGCCCACCTCAACTCCGACTATTTTTGCAGATGGGCTCTCACTGGAGCTCAGGCTGGTCTTGAACTCCTCAGCGCAAGCAATCCACCTATCTTGGCCGCCCAGAGTGTTAGGATTACAGACATGAGCCACTGCACCCAGCCTGAATTACATTCCCTTTAATCTGGATTTTATTCTGTTTCTGGTCCAAGTCTCAGGATTTGCATAAATAAATTGAATTTGGCCTAGTTACTTCTACAATAGCAGGAAAAATGTGTGTGGGACTGAGGATATTTGGGAAAATCCTGGGTTCAGTCTTCTGTCCAGAGGGAGAAAATACGCAGGTCAGAGCAGGGATGTTTATTTTGTTTTGTTGTCTGAATGTTGACATATCATATAGATATGATGGCCTGTGGCACTGGGCCACATCAATAGGCTGAGGTCTATGACCCTTGAATGATTTCCAAGCTCTAAATTTCTAGGCAAAAAAAGGCCAGAAAACTTCACCACTCTCCTTCCGAGTC
Source organism: Otolemur garnettii (assembly GCF_000181295.1). NCBI lineage: Eukaryota > Metazoa > Chordata > Mammalia > Primates > Galagidae > Otolemur > Otolemur garnettii. The sequence continues at coordinate 1,093,785 of NW_003852561.1, forward strand.
AATGTCTGTGTCACATAATGTGGAATGTGTTTCTCTCACCAAATCTTCTGCCCAGCCTTCTTAGAAGTGCTGAAGAAATAAGAAAAAATCTTTTATTTGAAGAAAAGTAAGGCAAGACTAAGATTAGACTTGCTCTGCTGTTAAATTTCCTCAAAACCCTCTATTTCAATTTTTTCTGGCTAGATAGTACTTTAAGAAAACATTTAATGAATATACTGTGATATTTTCTTTCTAATGAAAATATACTGTGATTTTTATGTGCTAATTTCAAAGAATCAGTTTTTACCTACTATTTTAGTTGGGAGAAAAAAAGGAAATTACTTATTTTGGGTAGTATCTATCTAAGCAGTAGTTAATTAAATGCTGATGAAGTGTTGCAAGGTGAAGTCTTCATTTGTTCTGGAAAGGAAAGACTCTGATGTAGGTTTGAGCGAAATGATTTTAACAGAAGAATCAAATCATGCTGAAATGGAGTTCTGGGTCAATGTTTTCCCTGAAGCAATTCCAGTTCCATAACTGATCCTCTCAGATACGTACCATTTGCGTGTATTTGTTTCAGGTGGTGAATATCTTATGATGTTTGCTTCTCTGTTCATGAAGTAATGTAGAGCAGTTGTAGTGTGTGCAATAAACTTCCATTTATATCACAGTGACTCAGGAATTAGACACATTGGTGAGTGAAATTGGCTTTACCAATCTTTATCCATATACTAAATAAACATTATTGGGGTCCTGTTGAGATACAAAGATAATGAAACCCTGATGGAACCAAGGTGGTACAGATAGCTCAAAATATCAACACAGTGTTTGGGAAGGACGTGGCTAATGAGTGCCTCGTGCACTGACGGTGTGAGAAGCTCCATTCTAGTGATTGTGATCTTGAAAACAGGCCATGTGGATGACCTGAGAGCAAGGTGGGTCACGATGAGCTGAGAGCTGTAGTGGAAGCAAATCCATCTCAACAGATGCAGAAATTAGCAGCAAGATCTGAGGTCACTATTCCAACAAGACTGGACTGTTTGAAACATCAGCAGGGTAGAGACGCTGGGTAGATGGGTTCCACATGAACTACACAAGCATCAGAAGAGAAGTTGTCTCAAAACTTGCCTTCCTTCACCGTCATGACATAAAGGAGAACCACTTCCACACTGTATGGCTGATGCAATGGATTCAGCCAATGGTAGGAATAAAGATGAAGGCTGAAACAGAGTCCAAAATGGAATATTCATCAAAAAAAGCTAATGGTGTGTGTTTGGTGGTCCAGCACCAGTATTATGCAGGGGTCCCCAAACCTTTTAAACAGGGGGCCAGTTCGCTGTCCCTCAGACCGTTGGAGGGCCTGACTATAGTTTTAAAGGACAGGCAGCGGCTAAGCAGGACAGGCAGTGGCGGCAAAAACACCCAGCAGGCCGGATAAATGTCCTTGGGTGGGCTGCATGTGGCCCACGGGCTGTAGTTTGAGGACGCCTGAACCCGGTCAGTTGATCACAGCAGATGTCTACAGCAACTGCTGTTCCCTGTGACGAGGCTGCTGGCATCCTCTTGCAAGACGATCATGTTGCCCAAACAAACAGACCACATTTCTGCTCAAACTACACGTGGTTTGGAAGCTGAACTTGGAAATTCTTTTGTCATCCACCATATACACCAGCCCTTGCAGCAGCTGACTACACTCCTTCCAGGCTTTGGACCACTTTTTGCAAGGAAAAATATTCAGTTTTCAACGAGCTGCGGAAAATGCCTTTCACGATATCATTGCCACTCCTCTCCAGGTTTCTTTGCTGCTGCCATTAAGATGGCAAAACCATGTTGGTAGCTTAGGTGTATACTGCTTCTTGCTTGAGATATAATAAACGAAATTATTGATTTGATATCAGACATTTCATATTTAGTCACCTAATAGTTGATAGTTCAATTATCTGTCACACGTGTTGCTGCCCACATCTATAACAACCGCAGCGGCACTCACTTTCTCCTCTCCCCTCCGGCTGATGGCAAAGTGTATCTTTGAGCTGCACAGTTTGGGAGTCACAGAGACAGGAGCAGCCCTGTAGAAAAGAAGGTATTTGAATCTCGAGGACTTTGCCAGGAATCTGTTCTTAGGTAAGCCTGCCTTAGATTGTGAATATGCCTTCCACTGTGCCGAGGATACTTGTTACATGGTTGCAAGGGTATCCTGAGAAATAAAGTCTTCTGAAAAGTTAGGGTAGAGTTGCTACTACAAGGTGTCAAATGAATGTATTTAGGGTGTGGAAATTTGCATGGCAGTGATAGCAGTGACAAAGGAATGGGTGGATAAATTCTTATAACTAAGGTGAAGAAGTTACAATCTCGTATTTATTATTTGCCTACACTGCTATGGGATATTCCAATTGCCATTTCAGTGTGGACGTTGCAGACAAGATTAGCATAGATTGGCCAGGCACGGAGGCTCACGCCTATAATCCTAGCACTCTGGGAGGCCAAGGTGGGTGCATCACCTGAGCTCAGGAATTCAAGAACAGCCTGAGAAAGAGTGACACCCCATCTCTACTAAAAATTGGAAACCTAGCTGGGTGTTAGGTGGGCACCTATAGTCCCAGCTACTGGAGAGGCTGAGGCAAGAGGATCACTTGAGCCCAAGAGTTTGAGGTTGCTGTGAGCTATGATGATGCCATGGCACTAACCCCAGGGTGACCAAGTGAGACTCTGTCTCAAAAAAAAAAAAAAAAAAGAAAGAAAGAAAATAAAAGGAGACAATGCTGTATGATACAGGGGCAGATGACAGGAGAAAACTCTGACGTTAACAAAAGCCACATTATCCAAAGGACAGTGTAGGTCTCCTCATGCTTCTTTTTCCACGTTACAGTAACGAACACTTAACCACAGCACCAGGCAGTTCTGAACCTTTATAGATAACAGGCATAGATGGATATGTGGAAAGTGGATGCACAGACAAGTGAACTTAACTTCCAAGAGTTATTTTAATCTTTTTGGAATGAACTCTGTTTTGTACATGGATTAAAGATCCTATTCAGGTGTCACTGAAAAGAGCATCTTCAGTTCTCAGGAACCAATGCCAGGTCATCAAACCAGGGCCCAGATGGAATTAGTCGGGGGTTAACATCCTTCAGGCAGGAAGTGTTAACTTTTACTTGGTTCAAATCCATTGACCACTAAAACTGTTCATAAATAATTCAAACTTTATCAGAAAGTACATCAAATCTTGCAATAGCTTAGGGTCACCAACATAAGCAATTGTGCCAATACTGTGCTATGGGCAAAATGGTCACTTAAGATTTTTAGACATTGGATATTGAAGAAGTGGTTTATAATGGAACTTGCGACCCACACGTCAGCTTCCACTGTCTGGTTCCGTGAGTGTGTCTCTGTGTGTGTGTGGATTGGCACATATGCTCACACCCACACCCATGTGTGCTTGTTCACATGTGGTTGATGACTTTACCAAAGACGCAGAAGTGAGAAAATTGCTATGTAGTCTAACAGTCATTTGAAGCTTGCTCTTGGCTTATAGACAGAACTTTGAGAAGAGAGCTCTCCAGGAATGTTTTGTGCTTAAGATCCACGGAATAGAAAGAGGAAGCCAAACCAAGATGTGGGGATCAGAAGGTTATAGACGGGGGTGAAAAAAAAGAAAGACAGAAGCCAAGCGAGATGTGAGACTTTGGGTGTAATAAGGAAGGACGGGGGAGGGTAGCGGGAGTTGGCAAAGGGTCTGAAAAGTGGGAGGAGGATTCAGGGAAGGAGAGGACTAGAGGTGGCTGCTGGGCGTGACCTTTCCCCAAGTCAGTTCTGCTTTGCGTTCCAGCTTATTCAATTCCTCGTCTTGTCCCGGCTTTATTAGCTGGATACTGGCCCAAGTAATTTTATGAGCACTTATGTGCACATTTTTAAATCAAACATTATCAGGCAGAGGCTCAGTAATTTTAGGGAGTAGACATTCACCATATATTGAATTAGATTCTGGGATTGTGTTTTTATGTGCTTTGAATAACTCCCTCTTGCTCTTTTTCCCTTTGACCTTACCTATGGGCTGTCTTTAATTTATTTATTGAACGGACACATTGTAATTGTACCTATTTATGGGGCATGATTTAATGTTTTGATATTTGCATTTGTTGATAATGATCATACCAGAGTTGTTAGCTAGCATATCCCTCACCTCATGTATTTATTATTTCTTTGTGGTGTCTTGAAGCTGCTTTGTAATATATGACACCTTACTGTTAATCGTAGTTAACTCACTGTGCAATCGACCACCAGAACGTCTCCTGTCTACTTGTAACTTTCATCCGTGGACCGACCTCTTCCCACCCTCCTTTCCCCTTCCCCGGTCTCTAGTCAGCACTGTTTTACTCTCTGCTTCTGTATCAACATTTTAAAAGATTCCACATGTGAGTGAGATCATGCCAAATTTGGCTTTCTGCATCTGGCTTACTTCCCCTAACAGAATGCTGCTACAGGTTCATCCACGTTGTCGAAAACGACGGCCTTTCATTCCTTGTTACGGCTGAATCGCGAACTGCAATTTCTTTATCCATCCGTCTCTGGATGGGGGTTAAATTTGATTCCAAATCTTGGCTGTTGTGAATAGTGCTGCAAGAAACATGAAATTGTAGATATCTCTTTAATGTGCTGATTTCATTTCTTTTGGATATGTACCCAGGAGTGGAATGGCCAGATCATAGAAAGTTCTATTATTAATATTTGGAAGAACCCTCCTGTTGTATTCCATAATCGCTGTCCTAGTTTCCATGACCGTCCATGGGTAAGTGTTCCCTTTTCCCCACATCCTCAGCAACCCTTGTTTTCTTTCGTCTTTTGATAGCGGCCATTCTAACTGGCCTGAGTGGTTTTGATTTGTATTTTCTGGATGATTAGTGATGTTAAATGTTTTTTCATATACTCATGGGCCATTGGTACGTCGTCTTTTGAGAAACATGTATTAAGGTCTTTTGTCCATTTTAAATCAGGTTATTTGTTTCTTTACTGTTGAGTTTAGTTTCTCATATATTCCTTATATATTCTGGATGTTAATCCCTTGTCAGATGTATAATTTGCACATATTTTTCTCCCATTCTGTAGCTTATCTCTTTGCTCTGTTTATTATTTCCTTTCCAGTATAAAAGTTTTTTAGTTTGATGTAATCACATTTGTCTATATTTGCCATATCCATCAAAATACTTGAATCTATGAGATACATTTTAGATTCACTCTCCCATTGAGGAAAGTTCAGAAACTCATCTGGGAGTTGTATTTGCCAGCCTGAGTGGTCTGTGGCTGCAGTCGGTGGTAGAGTTCCCAAATGCAATGCTTTTGGACTGTGGAGTTGGGTTCAGGATGCAATGTCAGTGACGGGGAGTCAACAGACTGTGGCTCAAAACAGCATCCTTCAAATTTAAATGTTCTCCATCTTCATACTGTCCATCTTCAACACATTCCGTAGGATGATGGAAAACTTTAATAGCTAAAACAATATTATTATTGTTATTTTGGCCGGGGGCTGGGTTTGAACCTGCCAACTCCGGTATATGGGGCCGGCACCCTACCCCTCTGAGCCATAGGCACCACTCCTAAAACAATATTATTTTCATTCTTACTTCAGCTCTTATGAAAAGTTGTATTTGTTGTGCTACCAAATATTGTTCATTTTACCTAACTTAATATATTTTTGCACCATTAACAATCTCCTCCTTTACCCCCCCCACCCCCCGTGCTACCTTTCCCAGCCTCTGGTAACCATCATTCTACTCTCTGTCTCCATAAGATCAATTTTAATCAAAGAACATTTCTTCAGTCACA
>NW_003852561.1:1099798-1115644 GCF_000181295.1 Otolemur garnettii
ATCAATTTTAATCAAAGAACATTTCTTCAGTCACAATGTAGGGGTACATGGCACACCTCCTGGGTGAAGGGGACAATGACAGCTTGGACTTTACCTAACCAACTCAAACAATCATCTATACACTCTTATTAATCTGGAATAACAATAAAAAGAACAACAATTGTCAATGGTAATGAAGGTAAAGTATAGCAAATTTAATTTTTGAATAGGATCAAAAAATGTAATGCATTTTCTAAAATCAAAGGAGATTTTCCTGTTTCTCTGTCTCCAGTCACTTAAGCCCTTGTTTAAAAAAAATGTTAGAGGAAGATAGTACAACCAGCCTTGTATGAGTTAATGGAAGATAATTTTCATTTTTACTCAGTTAAAAAATTTGTGTGTTATTATTAATAATTATTTATAATCATAAAGACAATTTCTCTGATACCTTCAGGTACTTTTAAGAGACAAATAACTTTCTAACACCTGGCAGGTCATAATTAGAAAGAATTATCATGTAAAAGATCAATCTGCTTTACTCTGATTGCTACAAGTTTTCTCTTTACCCCAGTGCCTTGTATTTAAAGGATAGCATGTATCTTCAAAACCTCTAAACTTAATACCTTCTAATGATTCTGTCTTCATAATTTGGGCTGTGTGAATTTTCTGCATTCATTGAGTTACTAGTTAACTGATCATTTAGCTTAAAATTTTCTCTTTTTTTAAAATTTGAGACAGAGTCTCACTCTGTCACCCTAGGTAGTGTGCGGTGACATCATAGCTCACAGCTACCTTAAATTCTTGGGCTCTAGTAATTCTCTTGCCTCAGCCTCCCAAGTAGCTGGGACTATAGGCGCCCACCACAAAGCCCAGCTAGTTTTTCTATTTTTAGCAAAAATAAATATAGGGGTCTCACTCTTCCTCAGGCTGGTCTCCAACTTCTGAGCCCAAGTAACCCACCTGCCTCAGCTTCCCAGAGTGGTAGAATCATAGATGTGAATCACCATGCCCGGCCTAGCCTGATTTTCATTTAAATGAAGTTCTGAAGATAGAATGAATAGCAGGAACTGTTACCTGGCCCTTTTGTCAAGCCCCACCATTTATTACAAAAGCACTTTTGGTGACGGCAGAGGATGACACCAACAGTGTAAGGGAACAGCACACTCCCTGAGGGTGGAGACCCACAGGCCTGCTGACCACAGCCAGGACAGGCAGCCTCAGGTCGGCTCCACATCCCTCTTCTAACAACACTTTTTTGTTTATCTTGTCAGGGGAGGTTTACAAATTAGGGTGCAACTTCAGTTGACGTGGTTCAAGGATTGGATTTTGGGATGGGAACAGGACCTGTAAGTTCCCACAAGTAGTAAGCATAATTCTATTCTGGGCCTTATTTTTTTCCTAGGCTCGTTAACTTTATTTAGGTTCTGCAAGAGATTTGTGATGTTCAAAAGAGCCTCTTTTAGAGGATCACTACAGTCTCTTCTATAGTCGTGTTCTGTGCCATTAGCTATATTGTTTTATGGATATGTATGCAAGGCCATAAAAAATGTGTTTAGCTTGTCAGTTACTTGAAGGAGAGCTTCAGACCTGTATGTGTAAGAACATGGTCTAGAGATTGTCTTATTTTAATTTCAAAATATTGCAGGCATACAAAAGTTTTTGGTCATATGCATCAATTTTGTTATGCTTGAGATAGGGTTGTAAGTGTGCATTTAGCCAGATAGCGTTCATTGTACATGTTAGGCAGGTTCTCACCCATCCTCCTCTCCTCCCTCCCGTCCTGCCTGATTTCCACTGAGTTTTATTCTCTCTGTGCACACGTGCACTCATCCGTGAGTACCAGCTTAATAGTGAGTACGTGTGGTGTTGTTTTTCTATTCTTTAAATATTTAACTTAGAATAATGGCCTCTAGTTTCATTCAAATTGTTGCAAAAGGGCTTAATTCATCATTCTTCATGGCTGAATAGTATTCCATAATACACATAGATCACATTTTTTTAGTCCACTCTTGAATCGATGGGCACTTGAGTTGATTCCACATCTTTGCAATTATGGGTTGTGTTGCAATAAACATTCAAGGGAAGGTGTTTTTTTTTTTTTTTTTTTTTTTAACCCTAGTTAGAGTAGTTTTTATTAAAAAGTCCACAAACAATAGATGTTTGTGTGGATGCAGAGAGAAAGGAATGTTTATACACTGTTGGTGGGTTTGGAGATTAGCACAACAACCTCTATGGAAAAGAGTATAGAGGTTCCTCAAAGAACTAAGACTAAACCTACCACTTTATCCAGAAATCCCACTATTGAATATTTATGCCAAAGAGATGGTTTTATATAAGCAAAGCCTCTGGTTCTGGAAATCCCAGCTCCACACACACACTGTACACATGGACATGTGTATCTGGTCTCCAACTTACCGTGGCTCCACTTTAGATTTTCTGACTTTATGATGGATTTGTCTGCATGTAACCCAGTTGTAAGTTGAGGAATATCTACATGCATACGTCCATGTATGCATATACATATGTAGATGCACACATATGCCCGAGTACTCTACAGACAGCATCAAGGGCGGCCCTGATAAGATCTGCCTTTTATAAGTGATTACTCAGCATGTCAGTATTTGGCATATTGAACAAAAATGTATTTTATTTCTTTATTTTTTTTGAGACAGAGTCTCATTCTGTCATCCAGGCTAGAGTTTTAGGGCCTTAGCCTAGCTCACAGCGACCTCAAACTGCTGGGCTTAAATGATCCTCTTGCCTTAGCCTCCCAAGTTGCTGGGACTACAGGTATATGCCACCACACCCGGCTACTTTTTATTTTTTGTAGAGATGTGGAGGTCTCACTTTTGCTCAGGCTGGTCTCAAACTCCTGTCCTTAAGTTATCCTCCTGCCTTGGTCTCCCAGAGTGCTAGGATTATAGGTGAAAGCCACCACACTGGCCACAAGATTTTTAAAACTCTTCCTTTTCCCAATTTATTTTGGATGTGCCTCTGGTAAGTAGCACATACCTGGGTTTAGTCCTCAACAGCCTCTGTGTTTTAACTGATTAATTTAATCTGTGATTATAGATTTATTGAAATATATGTGGTGTGTGTTGGTTGCTTTTGTTTATAGGCTATGGACTTCTCTCAGCAAACATGGCGTTGGTCTTCGAGAGTGGAGAGTAGCAGACCCACTGTTTATTTGTAAGGCCTTACCTTGAGTAAGGGGCTCTGGATTTGAAACAAATTTTAGATGGCTAGGAGTTGATTCTGACTTATATAATTTTAAGAAACTGACTCAAAATTTGAATGTTGTGGACATCAAAGATTCTTTTAATGTTATATTTTGATGAGTTCAGAATAAATTACTGGTTAATTTATTAAAATTTATCAAATTAATAAAAAAAATTATTAAATTAATAAAAAGCCCAAATGAATTAAATCCCTCTTAGAATTCACATGAGCTCAAAAATTAAAGCTGGATATACTGACAAATGTGTTTTGGCTTTGCCAAGGCCCTCCCCTTCCCCATAATTTTTACAGAGTTTAGAACCTTTGGTGGAGTGTGTTTGGGCTCATACCATTCAATAACCCTTTGTGTGCTGGAGACAGGGTGCCCACCTGCTCCTGGGCCAGCACCCGGCAGAAGCGGAAGGTATTCTGCCGTGCCTGCCAAGTGCTCCTGATACGGGTAAATTAAAACATTTTGTGGAGCTATGTAGCTAAGACTACTAATGTACTATTTAACCAAGACAGTGTCTGGTAAAATGGTATGAAGATTTTAAATGAATGGATTTATTCTATGTTTATGTTAATACGTTAAAATTAATACCACAGATTTATAAATTAAAAACAATCACAAAGAATTGTATATTTCAAGGATTATCTATAGGTCTCTTGGAAGTAAAGCAATATGTTTATCACATGAAAACATTTAAAAATGTAAAAGTAAGAACCAAATCCAAGCCATGGATGAAATCTTACAAGCCCTTCTAACTTGTTCAGCTTTTAGGTGAATTACTGCGTAAATGAAGCAAAAGTCAAATTCCAGAACATATGCTACAGTATCTGCTGACACTCTTAAGCCTGCGAGGCAAACACACCTTTGTATTCAAAGGTGTTTGAGACAAAAACACAAGGCCAAAATCTTGCTGCAGAAGTAGGAAAGATACCTAAAGAGAGAGATGGGATTGCCCAGGGAGTTCTTTAATGAGCTCAAACTATAGGGAACATAGACTGGTGGGGGAAGAACAGCCAGTAAGTGAGGATTAATGGAAAAGAATGGCCTGGTCTTTTTCAGAGTGTGTAAGAAGGTTTAACTGAAAAATGCACTGAGCCTTGTGAAACTACAAAGACTACAAAAATGATATTTCAAGAAGGAGGAATAAGAAGTACACCATGAGAAAGCATGCAATATTAGGGGTTGGTGGAAAGAAGGCAGAGACATCCAACTCCTTTCTTTTCTTTTGAGGAGCGTGGTCTCCAGAGCCTAAATGCAGGGTAAGAGGATGCATGTGAGTAGGACAGACCGAGATTTTCACGTCTAAACACACCCACGCCTTCCAATGGATTCACACTTCCACTTTATGATAGAGCGGGCAGGACGAGGGCAGACCCTGCAGATATGGTCATCAATCCAGCACTAACGCAACTTAGCAAGATGTTGCAGGCACTTGAGTGAGGCCAGCAGGTAAGAAATTTATGGAGAAATTTATTTATTTTCTCCATAAATTTTATTATACTTCATGTAACTTTCAGTTATACATACCACATATATCATGCCGTCACTATTATCAAAATGGGAATAAGTTGGACTACTGAATTTTGAGGCTAATCCTGGGCAATAATTGAGACAAATCATAAATTTGATGATTCTAACGTGTCTAAAAGAAAAGCAGAGACATTTGTGGGTTTATTTTCCTTTGGATTGGTCGAAGAGCAAAAGCCATTGACAAACTGTATCTTAGTCTCAGCAAGAGATAGAATCTCATGAAAACATTATGGATGTATCCAGGGCAGGACGAATGACAGGAGAGCTGGATGGATTAACAGCAGTGATGATCCTGGAGAGAGAGTCTCTAGAAGAGGGAGTGACCTCGTCTTGATTCTGTTCTGTTCAGTGGCTTTATTAATGACTTGACTGATGGTGTATATACCTTTCATCAAATTTACAGAGAAGTCTAGATTGTGAGAGATAATGGAACAGAAGAAAAATATAAGGAGATGACAAAGGCTTGGAATAACGGGATTAAACTAACACGCTGACAGTTAACATAGACGACTGTAAGCTTTTGGAGTCAGGCTGGGTCTCTGTGTGTTTTTAGAGATATTCCATCACTTCTCTGAAGTTTACTCAGAGGAAAATGGTCATAAAATTACCTACTTTGCAGAATCGTCATGAGGATTGTAACTGTGGAAAAGTCCTGGCCCAGGGCCTGGCACCTGGCACGTGCTTGTTAAATGGTAGCTCTTAGTATGGTAATTATCATTGTGCCAGTTCTTGGAGATAGTAGCATGTGTGGACTTTGTGAATTAGAATATCTGCAAGGCTCACTGGTCCCAATGAACAAGGTACTCACAAACAACATTAAGGAAAGCATGAAGGTACAATCTTTGTAAAGTCTTCACTCAAGATCAGATTTTTAAATTTTGATGCAAGTGGCCTCCATTAGAAGCAACTTTTAATCAATATGCACATTTTAAAAGGAGACCGCTCTCAAACTGTGGGGTTTGACGATACAAATGATAGAGACTGCTTTGAGGCTGAGTGCAATGCCAATAGAGACTTCACTGCTGAAGGCTTTTAAAAACTGTTCATGTGTCTGTTAGAGCTCTATCGTAAAGTTTCACGGATCTCCAGGGGTCTGACCAACCTTATTTTCTCCATAAATTTTATTATACTCCATGTAACTTTCAGTTATACATACCACATATATTATGTTATAGTAAAAAATGTCTGTAGATGGAACATAGGAATGTAAACGAAACCTTACATTTCCTTGATCCTTACTCTGAATTCTGCAGACAATGTGTAGCCAGGAACGAGTAAAGACAGAAGGGTGCAGCGGAAGAGAGTCCTGGACTGGGTCTTGGCATCTCTGGGTTCCATCCCGACTCCTCACTCTTTAGTTGTGTGCTGAATTGGGTTCCCCTCCCAGATCCATATGTTGAAGCTCTAACCCCCAGTACCTCAGAATGTGATTGTATTTGGAAATAGATCTTTAAAGAGGTAAGAAAGGTAAATGAGGTAATTGAGCTGAACCCCAATGCAATATGACTGGTGTCCCTGTGAAAAGAGGCAGTTAGGACACGGGCACACACGGAAGGAGGGAAGAGCCTGTGGAGACACAGGGCGGCGAGGGCAGCTTGGCTCAGGCTGCTCTAACAAATACCATCGACTGGGGGCTTGACCAGCAAACGTTTGTTCATCACAGCTCTGCACGCTGGAAGTCTGACCAGGGTGCCAGCATGGTCTGGATCTTGGTGAAGGTTTTCTTCCTGGTTATACCCTCATGCCACCTTTCCTTGGTGTGCATGTAGGGAGCAGGGCGGGGAGGGAGAGATTCTCTTCTATAAGGCACTGATTTCATCATGGGTCCCCACGACTTCTTTTAAACCTAATATCCCACCAAAGGCCCAACCTTCAAATACCATCTCATGGAGGATTAGAGCTTCCACATGTACATTTTGGGGAACACAGACTTTCAGTTGATCACTGACAGCCATCTAGATGCCAAGAAGAGTGACATCAGAAGAAATCAATTCTGTTGCTGCCTCAACTTGGACTCGTAACCTCCAGAACTATAAGAAAATACATTTTTGCTGTTTAAGTCACCAGACCATGGTACTTTGTTACGACAGCCTTCGCGAATTAATATGCTGTGTTACCCTCGGTATTTAACGTCTATAAATTTTCATTTTCTTATCCAGAAAATGAGGATTATGATATAGAAGTAGATGATATTTTAAAATAAGTAAAATAACCTATTTTGGACTGGGAGAAAATGATAAAAAGAGAATAATATTGAATCATGGTAGCTTTTACATCTTATATATGTTTCTAAAAGCCCGAGAGAAAAACATAAGTACATCCTGATTGAAAATGCAAAAAACTCTACATTAAAATGAACTAAATAAACACATGGGTAATTATTTACAGGAAAATACTCAATAGCATAATACCATCACTTAGGGAGTACTCCAAGGGAATTTTAAATATGATTTGACACACTCTCCCCAAACAGGCCACTTTATATCAACTTTCCAGAAACATACCAGTTGCATAAATTAGAACACGTGGTACTTGTTGAATAGTTAAGGTTTGATTTAATAAGAGATTTCAGGATGCTTAAAGCAGCCCAGCCCTGCTGATGTTATTGTAATGCGCGCATAGACTGCCCTTGATAATCAGAGCTGTGTTGGGCTCTCCACTTTGCACCTCCTATGGCACCAATTTTCAGAAACCGTTAGAATCCAATAGGAAAATCTCACCTAGGATTCATCTGTGAGCTAAATGACAGGGGAACCATTATCATTCCCTCTACACGCACTGCCGGTCCGGGTGGTCAGCCGAGCACCTCTGATCGCAGGAAAAGATTTTGCTAGCTTTGAGAATCCTGACTCTTAAAATGGTCAACCAAGGTATTTCATTGCCCTTCTGAATGAGAAACACTTCTTAATTAAATCAAAAGGCTATATTGGGCCTCTGACGGATTGCCTGGGTGAGTCTGAGTCCTGGAGAGCGACGGAGATGGAAACAGAGAAGTAGAAATTTAAAATCTGGTTAGAAGAGACCAAACAAATACTGAACAACGAGGAATCCATTAAATGTTAAGCTGCATGGAAGTAAGTGGAAAGGATTCTAGAGAAGAGCAAGGTCAGAGTGAGTTTGAGAAAGGTGGTGAGGCTGAAAGGGGAGGTGACATTTGGACCAAGGTTTGGAAGCTTAAAGTATGGGACACACGGGAGGCCATTTTAAGGTGAGTGCAGGTGGGGACGACTTGTGTGAACAGCTATTTGTGTGTTTGCCTTTCATGCATATGTTCAGTGCCACTTTGGGGGGGTAGAGTCTGAAAGCAGAGAAAGCGTGAGCAAAGACATCTAAGTAAACCGTATGCGTAGATACCACGCATAACGTACCCAGAGAAATCAGCGGATGGGGGGAAAGATGTGCCCATTTACTGTTGGGATTGGGATGTGTTATTTCCACAGCCTGACAACCATCTACAATGTAAGTGACATCACTGCCATTTTGGAGATGAAGGAACTGAGGTTTACAGAAATTCAGTGACTTAACGCATATGAAATGCACAGGCCTCCCGACTTCATGAGGTTGACCCGTGCAGTGGGGACATTATAGGCCCACGGGCAGGTCAGAAACGAATGGAGCCTCAAGCGAGGGTTAACGCTGATATACTCTGTGCTCCAGGGTTCCTCCATGCGTCAGACCGACGCTCATCTAAAGCTGGGATCAGATTTGCTTGGCGCCTCTTCCCTCCCCTACGTGCTCTATCCTGCATCCCTCGTGCTCTTTCTCAATAAATCACTGGAAAAGAACTTCCACTCAGGCTTGGTTCTGGGGAGCTCTACCTGAGACATCACCAATCCCTAGCTATGCCTTCAAGTTGTGATCAAAGGATGCAGTGCATCGTAGCTGCAGGTGAGGGCAACCTGTGCAGAGGGGCTGTCTGCAGAACGGGGTGGGGCTGCCCGGCCGGTGACCCCGACCACTGCCCAGCGTGTGTGCATTAGGCACGTTACTGGAGCTTCTTGCCTAAAGCTTATGACTAAGCCATGAGTTAGTCATAGGTTAGCCATGTATTTACATAGTAGGAAACTGAGATTTGAGAGAGGATATATTATTTGTTTATGGCCACACAGCTTGTAAGTGGCAAAGACAAGATTCCACCACACCCATGTTTAATGTTCATAGCTCCAAAAACGAGTTTGTGCTTACTGGAATATGTAAACTACCAAACATGTAACTTACTAAAATGTTTAAGAGCCACGACTCAGTGTAGTTAGGATGGTAAAACAGTTCTATTCGGTTTGCAGGGGCAATCAAATCCTAGTGCTATATACAATTTAATCCCTTTAGGTGAACACCAGATGACTTGAGGACGCCTGAGGATAAAAGAGCAAGGCAAGTTGGGCATAGGAGTTTGAAGTAGGTAGAAGATGTGGTGACCACATAGCTAATTAGCCAAATGGAACACTACTGAGGACAATAGGAAATTCCATTAGTAATTACACGAGGATCACATGTATGAGCCATTCTATCTGGGCGAACCAGAATGTACGAACACTATAGTATTAGGAGGCCATAGGGAGCTTCAGTAGGTTCTTGAGCAGGAGAAACAATTCTTTTATCAATGGCACACAACATGATTTAGAAGAAACTCTGGAGACTGGGAGAGCAGGAAACACTTAGAGATACGTACACACTAGTGTGGTCTTTCTGTCCTGGCCCTGGTTTTCTTTCTAGTTCACTGCTAGAGATGGTGGTCCTTTTTGGACCTCAGCATGCTTGCCAAAGGTTATCAGCCAATTCTTTCATCCTAAGGGACAAGGGAATACTACTAATACTAATATTAAATAACTAAATGACTAATACTCAACAGGATTTAAATCATGTTGGTATTCCCAACTGCTGGTTGGGTCCATTGTTGAATCCAGAAGGCCCCTGCACTGGAAAAATGCCCTCAACTTCTGGCTCTGCTGCCCTGAAACATCTGCATCTTCATGGGGTGCCCGTGCCCAGGGGCCTTGTGACTTTATCCGTGGATGGTTCTGGATGACGAAGAAGATAGGGATGGGTTTATCAACAGGGATAGGGATGGGTTATCAGACATTTTTTTTTAGATTTGTCCTACAGGTTACTCCCCCCTGGCTAATGCTGAAAGTGAATGAAAAAATCATTTTGTATGGGTACAGGAGGTCTAATTTTTTTGCCCTATGCTCCTGAGTTTGCAGGCAGTCCTGGGTTAAATGATAAGGGCTTCTTATTCTCAAGTAGGGACTTAGGGTCACGCAGCCTCTCTTCTCCTTGCATTACCTTTACAGA
This sequence comes from Otolemur garnettii, assembly GCF_000181295.1. NCBI lineage: Eukaryota > Metazoa > Chordata > Mammalia > Primates > Galagidae > Otolemur > Otolemur garnettii. The sequence continues at coordinate 1,109,826 of NW_003852561.1, forward strand.
GGTAAGATTAAGGTCAATAGTTCGGATGTGGGTTTCAGAGGGGAAGACAGAGGACCTATTATTATTGATGGAGAGCTCCTCTGTAAAAAGGAAGAGTAGGGACTTGAAGCATGAGAGAGGGGGAGGGGACACGTCCAGCAGATCTCCAGGGGCTGCAGAGATTTTTAAAAAACAAATTAAATGTGTAACTTGTGTCCTTTGGAATTGAAACACTGGGCCTTTCAGAAGCCAGCCCTCTGTGCCCTGGCTCTTTGGAGAATGCTGCCTCCTGGTCTGTTTTTCTGAAGAAAAAATAAGGAAGACAGGGCAATTTAGGAAAGGGTTCTTCGCTGTGTGAATGTGGGAATTTCCTTCCTGAATACAGGTTGATCTTCCAGTCTCACAGAACCCAAATTTGTGAAATGGGCTTAAAGCGTATTTTTGTAACTTGACGATGTAATGAAAAGTACCCGAACTTTGTTTAGGTAATTTTTTGGAATTATACAGACTTGTGTTCAAATCCTAGATGCATCATTTAATAATTAAGTGACTTTAGTAGATGAGCTCTCTAATCTCTGAGCTCCATTTTTCCCGTTTATAAAATGTCGTAGAAAAATAGCACTCCTCGAGACTCCGTGCAGTATGAATGAAGTACGTTTATCAGGCCTGGAGTGTGAAGCCTGGAACTCGGTGAGGTGGCCTGTCGCTTGCTCAGACAGGGTGCACACAGGCTGACCTCTGCCGCCTCTGCTCCTGCACCTCTGTGCACAGCCCGCTCTTAAGGGGCAGATCTCACCCTACTTAGCAACCCATGTGCCTGGCTCCTACCGATCACCCCCTTCTCCTGGTGTCCCAGAGCCTGCCGTACATGTGCTTGAAATATAATGGTTAGATGGAATTTTTTCTCTTTTGCTAGTAATGTGGTTTCCAGGCCATATTGTCTTTAAAATCTTAAAAACTTGACAAAAGTTTTTTCTTTTCTTTCTTTTTTTTTTTTTTTTTTGTTTGAGACAGAGTCTCACTATGTCACCCTGGGTAGAGTGCTATGGCATCACAGCTCACAGCAAGCTCAAACTCTTGGGCTTACAAGATTCTCTTGCCTCAGCCTACCAGGTAGCTGGGACTACAGGTGCCCGCCACAAGGTCGGGCTATTTTTTCACTGCAGTGGTCATTGTTATTTAGCAGGCCCAGGCCAGGCTCGATCCCACCACCTTGGGTGTATGTGGCTGGTGCCCTACTCACTGAGCTATGGGCGCTGAGCCGGCAAGTTTTTTTTCTTTTCTCTCCCTCTCTCCCCTCAGCCCCTCCCTCCTTCTTTCCCTCCCCTCCTCCCATCTAGTGTTGGCTTATAAAAGTCTGTAGGGTCAATAAGGTTTTTGCCAAACTGATGAGCATACCTGAGTCGTCACAGTTGTCTCATCGGCCACTTTAGGGGAACGCAGCCCTGCCCCACACTCGCCACCCGAGCCTCGGTGGTGGGCCGGCTGACTGTGGAAGGAAGGCCCACGCAGTGTGGCTGCGACGCAGGCTCCTTGCCTCTCCTTTCTACAGGCGAAGGACTTCACAAGGGGACACCAACGGGGTTATTCTCCTGACTCAACCTCAGGAAGAATTTCCAAATTGGCCCTTCCTTTCCGTCTCTGTTGTCTTAGTGTCCCTGAGACCCTAACACGTGTTCAGACCTTCCTCCAAATTCCTTCAACTTTGTCCCAATCCACCTTTCCAGTCTCATTTCCTGGGAGAAGGTGACGTCAGGAATTTTGCTGCCCGGGAGTTTATCACAGTCACCCATAAGCTCACGCTTTCCAATACCGTCCTTTTTGCCTAGAATACTACGTCTCTTGGAAAGCCTTGCCTCATTTTTTCTTTTTGCCTAATCTGAATGGTGCTACAGTAAAGTGTTAGCTGTGGAAAACAGTTCTCCATTCTCTGCCAGTGCTCTGAGCCCTCTGTTCTGCCGGTTACTGCCCCCATGGCTCTCTGTAATTATCTGTTTACACATCTGTCTCCTCCCACCGGACGGCGAGATCCGGAAAGGCAGTGAGAGCTCAAACTCCCTGTGCATCCTCAGAGCCCAGCACACAGTAGGCGTGCAGTGTTGCTCGGCCAAATAACTAGTGTCTAGAAGAAGGGTTCTATTGCTCATGTAAAATGGCCTTAAGGCTGCTGTGCTTTTGTGATTCAGTACAAAATGATGGAGCTTAAAGGGGTAAAAACTTTCCTAACCTGTTGCGACATGCAGGGAGAGATTTTTAGTGCTTATTTCTGTTTTTATCTGCCATATGGCTTTCCATTCACAAACTGCTCTAGTGAGAATTACTTTTGCAGGTAATTTTCTAATGATTGTCTTGGGATAAACAAATTTATCAGACTTGTTTGGCTAATGTATTCAAGGAGGTTCACAGGGGAAAAGATTAATCATCTAAGAAGCAAGCCGGTGTCTGTCATTAGGCGGAAGGGTCCAGAGATGATCAGAGCCGAGCGGGTGGTTGCTATGACTGCAGATACCTTTCTCTCCCTTTGTGAGGTCAACGGCAGCTCCCAAGCTGATTGGCTAAAATTAGATTATCCTGCTGACCAACCATGGGGAGTTAATTTCATCAGAAAGAGAAAAATGGTGGGAAATCCTGCCTGTGCTACAAAGGAATTTTCTTTAGAAACCCATAGGGTCCAAGTTTGTTTTCAGTATAATTAATATGTTTGTTCTAATAAAATAATTTAGGGGAAGCAGCAATAGCTGTAATCTACTGTCTATTATTTTGTATGTCTGTATAAGCTTTAATCTGATTTCTCTAAAACCAACTCTTGAAGTTAAAGTTACCTTTATTTTCCTGTAAATAACTCCATAAGCGAGGACTGTCATCGTGTATGTGTTTATACCATTGGAGATAAGCTAATTGTGAAAAACACAAAGGAGCTGGCACAATTAAAGGTATCTGCTTGCAAGGCTCCCGCCCTAGGGAAATAATGGGCATAAAAATCTTTAAGCAGAGCCATTTACCTTTGGGTTGAGAGCACAGTTGTAATTGAATTTGACTGAAATCTTGCCTTACAAAAGGTTCTTTTCTTAGAAGTCTTATACTACTTACCCTCTGGCTTTCCACCTGGTATATCCTTTGCTCTAGAAATTAATCACCACTGACCTCCTTATGACATTTATTTCTGTGCAGGGGAAATACAGAATTAATTCATCTTGGAAACAAGGATGGTGTCTCTCTGCAGGCTCTGTTGAGTTGTAAAACTAAGTGGACATAAGACACAGACCAGCAAAAACCAATCCAAGCTTTGTTTTTTAGCTCTTATACGACAATATGGCTATGGAAACAAAATATAATTTTAAAAGAAACAGAAAAAGAACACTGAATCGTGGATACTCTATCAGGGGTGCCCAACCTGCAGCCCGTAGGCCCCATGCTGATTTTATGAGGACTTTTTTTTTGTTATTATTATCTGTGGTATTGGATATCACAAAAAGTATGCACGAACTGTTACCTGCTGTTCAGCTACTATTAGTGTCTGTGTATTTAATATGTGTCCCAAGATAATTCTTATTTCTGCAATGTGCAGCGGAGAAAAAAAAAAGATCAGACACCCCTCCTCACAGGCTTTAGCTGTATGATCACTAAATCAACGTACTTTAAAATTCAGATTAACCTGCTGAGCTATAGTTAGTTGTGTGCCATAGAGGAGGGCTCAAGATGCCCTGTCCTGAGAGCCACCTCAGCAGACTGGGCATCGGTATGTACACATTAAAACGCAGTGATGAACTTCAGGCAACACAAGATCATTACCAGGCTACGGGCTCAAGAAGGAAGCACAGTGGGAATTCCTAGGAGGAAGGGCACGAGTGACAGGGGCCAAAATGATCCAGAGCTGGATATTTCTTTTCTTTCTTTTTTTAAAATTAATTTTTCGTACTAATACATATGTATATTAGGTTTCCACTTTTGTCTTTACAGAATTAAAAAGACTAAATTTAATGACAATAAAATATTTAACATAAGGACTGAGAACAAAAACCTCATAAAGAACGAATGAAGATAAATACATTCAGAAAAGAAATCCGACGATGGCTGCAACGAAATATTAAGCAATAATAATAGTAATAGTGCAAAGAAAGTAACATTCACATTGTCAGATAGAAGTATGTCTATTATAGAATACTTTGATCAGTTAACTTCTTCTTATTTTGTTTTTTCCAAAGTCTCAAAAAAATAGACAACTAATAGATAATTTTAAAAAACAGATCATGCCGAATCTTATAGACAATAGAAAAAGAAATACTTCAAAATCATTCTACTTAATCTGGATATACCTGATATTAAAATTGGAGAAAATATATTATTATGGGGGAAATTACAAACATATTTCACTTATAAATGAGGATGCAATATGATAAACAACATATTAACATGTTGAATTAAAAATTAATGTTTAAGTAATGTACTTTAGTCCAAACAAAATACAATTTTTATAAGAATTAGTCACTAATTTCTTTCTCATTTTTTTCCTTGCCTACACCCTCTCCCTCCTTCTCTGTCTGGTCTCCCCTTCCCCCATGCCCCACTGTGTCATTAATTATCATTAATTGTCTTCATATCAAAGTTGAATACATAGGATTCTTTCTTCTCCATTCCTGTGATGCTTCACTAAGAATAATGTGTTTCACCTCCATCCAGGTTAGTACAAATGCTATAAAATCTCCATTGTTTTTGATGGCTGAATAATATTCCATGGTATACATATACCACAGCTTACCAATCCATTGCTGGGTTGAAGGACATTTAGGCTGTTTTCACATTTTAGCGATTGTAAATTGGGCTGCAATAAAAAGCCTAATACAAGTGTCTTTATAATGAAAAGTTTTTTTTTCCCTTCTGGATAGATGCCCAGTAATGGGATTGCAGGATCAAATGGGAGGTCTAGGTTGAGTTCTTTAAGGTTTCTCCATACTTCCAACCAAAAAGGTTGTATTTTATACTCCAAAAAGGTGATACAACCTTTTTGGAAGGGCTGGATATTTCTTACAGAGGGTGGGCCAGAGGATGAAGAGACCACCCTCAGGATGTGGGTATTAGTACACATCACGGGATTGGAGAAACAAAGACGTCACACCGCAGTTCCAAGGCCCTCATGAGAACGACTGCATTCATCATGTTTGTTGAGTGCATAGCCTACGGCAGCCCCAGCACTCATTTACCCCACACCACTCCTATGAAATCAGTTATTTTGTCACTCGTATCACATGATAATAAATGTGAGGAGTTGAGCCATAGACATTAACTTACCTAAATCCACACTATTTATATCTAAGGAGACAGAAATCAAATCTAGTCCCACTGGTTAACATTTTCTGCGTGAGTCTCTGCATGTTCTCCATGGATGTGATCACGATGTTCATGGTTTTTTTGGGCTTTTTTTTCCACTTTTTTGGAGTATGTTATATACTTTTCTTTTTTTAGCACTAGGATTGAAGGCAGGATTTCTTTCTTTTAAAATGTTATATAAATTTAGTAATCATTTTTGATAGCTACAGAATATTTTATTGGGTGATAGGTTGTATATACCATTTACGCAGCATTCCATTGTTGCTGCAATTTTAATATTTCCAAATTTGGGAAACATTTTCTGTATAAGATTTTTTTGGGGGGTTCATATTTCATAGAGTTATTTCCTAAAAGTGGAAGTGCTTTGTGAAAAACTATGTTGTCAAATCCTTTTTTTGTCAAGAATATGAGATTACTCATTTTACTTCATCCCATCAGCACTAGGAAGAGTCACTAAAAAATACAAAATCAGCCAGGCACAGCAGCTCACACTGTAATCCTAGTACTCTGGG
>NW_003852561.1:1116102-1126906 GCF_000181295.1 Otolemur garnettii
AGAGAATCACTTAAGCCCCAGAGTTGGGGGTTGTGTGAGCTGTGACGCCACCAGACTCTACTGAGGGCAACATAGTGAGACTCTGTCTCAAAAAAAAAAAAAAAGAAAAAGAAAATAGGGGTGTGTACATTGGATACTTTTTCTTCCATTCTTGAGATACTTTGCTAAGAAGAACATTTTCTAATTCCATCCATATAAACACGAAGGAGGTAAAGTCTCCATCTTTCTTTAGGGTTGCATAGTATTCCATGGTGTACATGTACCACAATTTATTGATCCATTCATGGGTCGATGGGCATTTGGGCTTCTTCCATGACCTGGCAATTATGAATTGGGCTGCAATAAACATTCTGATACAAATATCTTTGTTATAATTCGGTTTTTGGTCTTAGCTTTTATAGGAAAGTCATAACCTAATTACAGCCTTGGAATATGGGAAGGGGGTGGGAGGAGGTGGTGAAGGGGGTGGATGGGGGGAGGGAGGGAGATTGGTGGGGTCACCTCTGTGGTTTATCTTACAAGGGTACAAGTGAATCTTTCTAAAAGCAGAGTATGAACGTTTTAACTCAATAACTAAGAAAATGACATGAAGGTTATGTTAACCAGTTTGATGAGAGTATTTCAAAATGTATATGAAAACAGCACACTGTACCCCATGATTGCATTAATGTACACAGTTATGCTACAAGAAATTAAAAAAAAAATCGGGTGGAGTCTTCAGATGGCTGGTGCACCCGTCCCCGAACATCCTCCTGCTTCAATCATGGCTTGTTGTCTGATCACCAGCACCCTGAATCTCAAACCTGGGGAGTGCCTCAGAGTACGGGGCGAGGTGGCCCCTGACGCCACAAACTTTGTGCTGAACCCGGGCAAAGACAGCAACAACCTGTGCCTGCATTTCAACCCCCGTTTCGATGCCCATGGGGAAGCCAATACTATCGTGTGCAACAGCAAGGATGGCGGGGCCTGGGGGTGAGCAGCGGGAGGCTGCCTTTCCCTTCCAGCCTGGAAGTGTCGTGGAGGTGTGCATCAGCTTTGACCAGGTAGACCTGACCGCCATGCTGCCAGATGGTTACACATTCAAGTTCCCTAACTGCCTTAACCTGGAGGCCATCAACTACATGGCAGCTGCAGTTGGTAGATGGTGATCAGGATCAAGTGTGTGGCCTTTGATTGAAGTCAGCTGGCCCGTGACCTCCAATAAAGGCAGCTGCCTCTGCTCTTCCTGGAAAAAAAAAAAAAAAAGAAAGAAAAATTGTTGAACACTTGGTCTTGGGTACATCAGTGGGCAAAATAGGTAAGTGATGATATATCTGTTTACTAATTCTATTTAAATATTTTTTACAAAAATGCTACTGTAATAGTGTTCAGAAGGACGACCGACTGGAGGGGAGAGAAGGCAGCATCTGCGCCTGGTCTCCCTGGGGGAATTTTTCTCCCCCTAATCAGTCTTCCTTCCAAGTACTGATATTATTAAAAATCCCCATCCCAGGCTGTTGACCCCGGTAAGAACTTTCTAGGTTGGCTCAGCACCTGTGGCTTAAGCAGCTAAGGTGCCAGCCACATACACCTGAGCTAGCGGGTTTGAAGCCAGCCCGGGCCCACCAAACAACAATGATGGCTGCAACCAAAAAAATAGCCGGACGTTGTGGCGGGCGCCTGTGGTCCCAGCTACTTGGGAGGCTGAGACAGGAGAATCTCTTGAGCCCAGGAGTTGGAGTCTGCTGTGAGCTGTGATGGCACGACAGTCAACCCAGGGCCACAGCTTAAGGCTCTGTCTTAAAAAAGAAAAAGAACGTTCTAGGTAGAAATGAGAGATTTTTCAGAGCTCCCCGTTCCCTGTATTTCTCCTCTTTCTACCTCTTAGTCCTGTGGCGGGTGGGTAGGAGTGTTTTATGGCTTTACATTTAGGTCACGTTTTCAAGTAGGACTGATGCTATGGCACTAAGAAATGTTAAAATTTGAGTTTTGGTGGCCTAAGAATCAAACTAAGACAGTCTCATGGTTCCTGAGGGTGGGAAAGGGAGGTGTTCATCTCTCCTCCCACTTCATATACCCAGACAGTTTGGTCTGAAATGTGGCTGTCACACAGTCAAGGGCGGTTTGGAAGCAGGTGTATGGTGACACATGGGTTCTTGTCATCCTACGGAGTGGGCTGCATTGAAACCAACCATAGTCCATGTTTCCACAGACTTTGAGACAAAATTAGAAGATTTGTTGATTCTGAGGTCATCCACACCAGGTACTTAGCTCAGTGTCTAGAACAATGTGAGTGCTCAGTAAACATCTGTCATGTTGTCATTCATGTTATTACTATTTGATATTAAATTGCTGTAGTGTGACTTTTCCCCCCTCATATTCCAAAGGCACCTAGAAGTGAAAGGGAGAAAGGAACAGCGTCACAGATAAAAGAGAAGGCAAGATCCAGGGGGGAGCTATTTTTAGGTCTGGGCTGCTGCTCTGAGGTACGAGGCAGACGCAGGATGAACACAGAGGCTGGTGATGGGGCAGAGGGAGATCACGGTTTAACTGCGTGGAGTTGCAGAAGTAGGTGGAGGGTCCTGGACAGGAAGAACAGTGGACAAACTAAAGAAATGTGAGCAAGCCAGGGTTCTGAAACCAAGAAAAAATGTAGCCCGCCTCAGGCTGAGCGTCATCCTGCTTCTAAAGCACAAAGCTCACTATTTCTTGCTGGCCGTGTATTGCATACTGCGCTGTTGGAAGAATTTGCAAATGAAAACAAATCTGTCCAGGAGAAATTAAAGACCGAAGCAAGCTTGGGGATGGCAGGTCGATAGGCCATTATTTTGTTTCCTAGAAAGCAAGATCAACAGCTAGATGTTGAGATTTCAGTTTGTTAACCACACAGAGGGGGCCCCATATGGTTTGTTAGACACAACAAGTAAACTGAAATGTCCACCCAAGATTTGGAATCTGGTCTGAAGAGGTGGCAAGGACCAGATGGATTCAGTTTCTGCTGAGTGCTTCCCAGAGGGAGAAGATGCTTTCTGTCTTCCTTTGAGAAGTTGGCTTAATTTTATCTCAGCTGAGAAGGGAGGGGCGCATCTAACTGCTTTGTGGGCATACAGGTTGTTTGGGAACCTACAAAAAGGATTGGCAGATGGCGTCTCTATGGGCCAAATTGTGTTGCAGCAATGCTGAGCACTGCCAGAGTCACCGGGCTTGTGGTGGTGTGGTAGGGACACTGTGGTGGGTTTTGAGAGAGGACACTGCCAACTACCCGTGTGGCCCAAGGTGTCAGGGTGTAAGTATCTCCATAATGTCAGGGTCCAGTTTCCACGCCTGGAGGGTGAAGGCGCTGGACAAAGAGGCCCCAGGTGTGGAAAGTGATGATCTAAATATATCTGCAGTTCATAAGCCTCAGGAACTGTTGGTTCCACAGAAATGTTTGCTAAAACATGATGAATTAAGATATTCCAACTGTATTTTCTCTGGCCCAGAGAAATTTTTAAAATTTATTTTTTATTGAGGTAAAGTATACATATATAATTACCATCTTTACCATTGGTGAAGATTGTGGTTCAGTTGTAATAAATACATTTACATTGTTTTTGCTCCCTTATCCCCCCCACCCCCACCCCAGTCCCCTCTTGGCCTCTAGTAACCACCAGTCTACTCTCTATCTTCGTGAGATTCACTTTAGGAGCTCCCATGTACGAGTGAGACAATGGGAGACTTGTCTTTCTGTGTTTGGATTGTTTTACTTGACATAATGGCCTCCTGTTCTATCCATGTTTCTATAAGTGATAGGAGTTCATTCTTTTTCATGGCTGAGTAGTATTCTGTTGTATGTATGTAACACACATTTTGTCCACTCATCCTTATATGGATTCTGGTTTTTGGCTCTTATGAATAGTGCTGCAAGAGACATGGGGGCTCAGATAATCTCTTTGATATATTGCATCCCTTTCTTTGGGATATATAACCTGTACTGGAATTGCTGGATCATATGGCATTTCTGTTTTTAGTTTTTAAGGAACCTGCACAGTGTTCTCTAGATGCTGAACTAATTTACACCGGCACCAACAGTGTACAAAGGCCCTCTTTTTTCCATATCCTTGCCTGTCTGTTTGGAACAAGCCATTTAAACTGGTGTCAGAGGACACTGCATTGTGGTCTAATTCGCCTTAGTGATAATTAATAATGTGAGCATTTTCCATATACATATTGGCCATTTCTATGTATTCGTCTAAGAGATGTTTTATCTGAGATTTATGTATTTTTTAACCAGATTTCTTTACCGGTTATTAATTCCTTGTCAGATGGATAGTTTGCAAATATTTTCTCTCAGTCTGTGGATTATCTCTTCACTTTAAAAAAAAAATAGCATCAATTATGTTAGGACTTTCCCCTTTCTTGATGGCTTCTTTCACTGTGCGAAAGCCTTTTAACTAAATCTAATCCGAATTGTCACTTTTCACTTTGGTTGCCTGTGCTTCTGAGGTCTTACACGAAACTCTTGGCCCTGCCCAGCCTAGGAGTGTTTCCCCAGTGTTTCTTCTGATAGTTTCATAGCTTCAGGTCTTACGTCTTTAAACCTATTTTGACTTGATTTTTGTGTATAGTGGGAGATAGTGGTCAAGTTTCATTTTTCTGCAAATAATTGTCCAGTTTCCCCAGCTTCTTTATTGAGAAGATTGTCCTTTTTCCAATGCATTGAAGATGAGTTGTTTGTAAATGTGTGGGTTCGTGTCTCGGTGCTATATTCTGTTCTGTGGGTTTATGGGTCTGAGTATATGTCAGTACTATTTTGGTTACTGTAACTTTGTATGATGCCTCTCCAGAGAATTTTTTTGGTTTTTTTTTTGAGACAGAGCCTCAAGCTATTGCCCTGGGTAGAGTGCTGTGGCATCACAGCTCATAGCAACCTGTGATTCTCCTGCCTCTGCCTCCACCTCCCAAGTAGCTGGGACTACAGGCGCCCACCACAACACCCAGCTATTTTTTGATTGCAGCCATCATTGTTGTTTGGCAGGCCTGGGCTGGATTCGAACCCTCCAGCTCAGGTGTATATGGCTGGCACCTTAGCTGCTTGAACCACAGGTGCTGAGCCTTTAGAGAATTTTTTTTTGTGTGTGGTTTTTGGCCGGGGCTAGGTTTGAACCCACCACCTCCGGTATATGGGGCTGGCACCCTACTCCTTGAGCTACAGGCGCCACCCTGAGAAACGTTTAACCCTTCCTTGCTTCTGTGATATGATCAATAAGACATTTCTAATTAGCTCTTTCTCCTTGCACAGTCACTGTTTACCCATTTTATCTTTAAACTGATAAGAAAGGAGACATCATTTTTTCCTGTAACTTACTTAATTTTGAACAGATACTACATCTATATGACTCAAAGGGTAAAAAAGGAATATATTGACATCGTCTTCCCTCGGCTAACCATTCATTTCCCTTGCCCTTTGGCAATCCAGTGTTATCACTGTCTTGTGTACAGTTGCAGGTTTTTATATACGCTGAGGCCGGACACGGTGGCTCATGCCTATAGTCCTAGCACTCTGGGAGGTGGATGGATTGCTTGAGCTCAGGAGTTTGAGACCAGCCTGAGCAAGAGCAAGACCTCATCCCTACTAAAAAAAGAAAAACTAGACAGGTGTTGTGGTGGGTGTCTACAGTACCAGATACTTGGGAGGCTGAGGCAACCGGGTCACTCTTGAGCTAAGATGATGCTACTGCACTCTACTCAAGGTGACAGAGGGAGACTCTGTCTCAAACAAACAAACAAACAAACAAAGCCCAAACAAACAAACTAAAACAGACCCATATACACTGTATTTACTTTCCCTTGGTCCCCATTGTCATTTCAAAGCCACCTTTTGTGGACAAATACTGCGTTAGCACATGTACTGTCCTGCATTTTCCACGTTTTGTATAAAACTATACAGCAAATTGACAGAGTCGACGCATAGAATGAGTCACTTTAGTCTTTTTTATATGTGGCATTCCAGTTTATGTATATGTCATAATTTGTTTAAGCAGTCCCAAATTGACAAATATTTAGGTTTTTTCCATTCTTGTAGTGTTCTAGATAACACTATAATTAATGATCTTTTTACTTTGAAGGGGGTTGTATGTGCAGTAGAGTTTGGGGGGCAGGTACATGTGCATTTACAGTTTTGATAGATATTGTCAAATTGCCTCCTATAGAAGTTGTCTCAGTTGACTATCACCAGTGAAACTGAGAGAGGCTATCTCCCTATACCTTCGGCCTCACCACTGTGTACCTTGATTGAGAGGCTATCTCCCTATACCTTCAGCCTCACCACTGTGTACCGTGAACCCTTAAACTCTGGCAGGGGGTTGTGTTCTTTGATTGGAAAGATCAGCCCAATCTGTCCATGGCGACCAGTAAACATCTCCCAGCACCGTCCTTAGTCAGTATTCCTGCCTTCTAGCTTCCTAGCTGCCGGAGGCAGGTGTGTGTGTGTGTGTGTGTGTGTGTGTGTGTGTGATTCCACGTTGATGAGGGAAGTGGCAGGCACCTTCCTAAATTTGTGATGGGGAAATACCAATGGAATCCCTCTCTCCCAGATACTTATCCCACCCATTTAATTTGATTTTCCCCAAATCTACATTTGGATTCACTCCTCTGCTGAAGATTTTGTATCTTATCACAGCGTAACTGACTTGTCAGTCATTTGTACCCTATTGTGAATAACTTCCCTGCAGTCAGTTTCAGGGCAGGGAGTGAAGGAGAAAGATGGGGAAGAAAAGGCTTTGAGGGAGACTCGAGAGAATGTTCCAATGTCACTTACTTACAATCTTAGTTCCTCCTGCTCTATCACTGAGAGATCCCTCGAAGGCCAAATTTGGTCGTGCCGTTTTCCTGCTCCGTGTATTTCTGTAATCTCATCATTTCAGGGTCACAGACCCTTTAGCCTGGTGCTCAAGGCTTTACAACCCGCCTCCCGTCGGTCTTCACAGCATCTTCTCTTTGCCTCAGACCCTTCAGCCGCACCCACAGCAGCTTCTGGATGCCTCTCCAGTGGGGTATTTTCTTTCCTCTACGCGTGTGCACATAGCGTATCTCCACCTGAATTATTTTTCCCGTCTTCTCTAGACCTGGTGACTCCTTAGCTCAGCAACCAATCTCTCTGTGGATCCTTTGTCTAGTTTGAACTCTGAGGACCATACCTAGGGCTCCCCTGGACATTCATGTTCACTTCCATCCCAGCAGAAGTTCTGCAGCATTGCAATTGCCCTGAGATTGATTGCTGTAATTTTAATTCCTATCTCTTAATAAACTATAAGCTCCTTGTAGACAGGGACTTTTTAATCTCTAGGTCACAATAGGGGCTCAGAATATATATATATATATTTTTTCTTTTAAAGAAAATTCTATCTTTCATAGGCACAAAGAGATGTAAAGGTCTTGGTAGGAAATCAAGAAGTGGGGTGGGAGGAGGAAGGGAAAGAGAGACCCTATCTCCGTGTATCAAGTACAATGGACACTGCCTGGTGATGAACCCACCCAAAACTCTGACTTAAGCATTATAAAAGATGTCCATGTAACAAAAACATGTGTACACCATTAATATTTTAAAATAAAAATGCTATCCTTCAGAAATGATTAAAATATGTTTTTAGAATGATAACTGAATGGATTGGCCTTCAGCCCAAGGGATGAACTAATAGTCGACCAATTAAAAAAGAATATTGGATAGAAGGTGCCGGTAATTGAAATAAGTCACCTTAAATATTCAAAATATAACTATATATTTAAAAGTATACATTGGCTAGAATCCCTTAAAAATCTGTTGCAAGGGAGTTTTTTTTTTTTTTTTTAACCCATCCTTATGTATAATTACTCAGTCATGGTTATTGATTCTAACTTTCCAGTTCTTTTTAGCCCCAACTGTCCAGGGTAGATGTCTCAGCGTGGAAACTGTACTTTTCATTTGCAGGTTGATGCTGATAAAGATGATGACGTGACTAACTCTCTTTTTTCTTTGTGGTCATCTCAGGAATACGAAGGGAACAGAAGGCAAAATGTGTCCACCTCATCTCGCTTGACACAGATGCTTCTGAATGTCTCTGCTCTCTGGTCCAGGACAATTGGCTTTCATGTGTGGGTTTAATTGGGGAAGCTTGGTTTTATATACCAAAGCCACAGAGACAAAAGGCACAAGTAGGTGTCCCTGAATCACTCATTGTAGTGAGATTTATTATAGGCATGTGCTGAGGGTTGGAACAAGTTACTGCCTTGGATATGAGAGTGATATTAGTTTAAGTAACAGAGCATTGCTACCTAGGAGGGCCATGGGAACAGTCCATGTCACAACTCTCTATCTTTCCTTAAATATTATTTCTTTGATTCTTTGAAAGTTAATGGCTAGTTCCCTAGACATTGGTGCAAATGACTTGGCTTTCAGTTGAAACTAAGCAAGCTAAGGTCCCAAATATCTTCAGTGAGCTATATCATGATTTATATAAACCCAAGACATCATATCATTTTGGTACCAGGTTACTCTGTGTGGTAGTTTTTTTGGTGTGTGTGCATGTGCCTGGTATAGATGTATATAATTTATGTGCTCTGAGTGATGGCTAGGATGCCTGCTGAAATTTGCAGCAATTTTGGGGTAAGGTTGAGTTGACATATAGTCCAGATGGCCTGGTTTTGAATCCTGGCTTCATACTAGCTTCTTGACCCTTAATGGATTGATTCCAGGACCCCAGTGGATACCCAAATCCACGATGCTCAAGTTCCTCATATACAATGGCATAGTATTTGTACATAACCTACACATGTCCTTCTGTATACTTTAAATAATCTCTAGAGTATTTATGCCTAACACAATGAAAATGCTGTGTAAAGAGTTGTTACATTGTATTGTTTTTACTTGCATTATTTTGTTATATTTTTATTTTTTGAGTATTTTTGACTTGAGATTGGTTAAATCCTTGAATGTGGTACTGGTGGGTATGAAAGGCCTGCTATATTTCACATTTCTGTCATTTGTGTTGTCACGTGTAAATGAGCTGATAATAGTAATATCTTCATAGGATTTTTTTTGAGACTAAAATGAGTTAATATACATAAAATGTTTTGACCAGTACTACTTGGGATATAGTGAATATGTGGTGCATGTTACTGATTATTATTAAACCACTTTATATGATACTGAGAACACCTAGCAGATGAAGAATAGTGGTGTTTATAAATCCTGGGTTGAAGGCCAGGTGTGGCTGCTCAAGGCTATAATCCTAGGACTCTGGGAGACAGAGGCAGCAGGATCTCTTGCGCTCAGGAGTTCGAGACCAGCTTGAGCAAAGCCAGAGCCCATCTCTACTAAAAATAGAAAAACTAGTTGGGCATGGTGATCAGCACTCCAGAAACTGAGGCCCAAGGATCGTTTGAGCCCAGGAGTCTGAGGTTGCTGTGAGCTAGGCTGAGGCCACGGCACTACGTTTGGTATGGAGAATATGTACCTGCCCTCATCTCTGTGCTCATATTCTCAGGGAAGCCCAGAGAGAGAAAAGCTAAACCAGGGCTCCTTAGGAGTTCTTTGTAGAAGAGCAGGCTCTGGGGGATCAACACAGGCAGTGGGAGGAAGCTTGGCCAGGCAGTCAAGCAGGTGTGAGGAGAGTGCGGGAGCAGGTGGGTCAACAGTAGGATCAGGCCCCTAGTGCTGAAGCCACCACTGTGAGGCTGAAGTTCTCAGTGAAAACCGGCCAGAGAAGCCAGATGCTTGGGCCTGGAGAAACAGTACAACTTACATCTCAGAAAAAGTGCTAGTTTCTGTTCTCTCTGAAGAACTCTACAAGCCAATTAAATAAGCCCAAAATTCTATAAAAAGTGAGCCAAGAATATAAATAGACAGTCTACAGAAAAAGAAGTAGGAACGGCTTTTGAGCATATGAAAAGCTACTAAGCCCCACTCACCAGAGGAGAAATGCAAATGATAACTACAGTGAGATTCCATTTTTTACCATCAGATTGGCAAATAACAAAGTTTCATTAACAATGAGAAATGGTTTTCTGCCAATTGGTAAAACTTTTACAAAAAGAAATTTGTTAGAATCCATCCACATTAAAAAATGCGTATGGCTTTTGGCCTAGGAGTTTTACCGGTAGCAATACATCCCACTTACATATTCTCAAATATGTGACATGATCCATGAAAAGATTATTCATAGAGGCATTAAATGTACATGTAACAACAAAGTTTTCAGAACATCCTGAGAGTTCACCAATAGGACTGATAAAATAAATAAGGCTGCATCGATAGAAGGCCGCCGTAACGAGGAATGAGGAAGCATTATATAGATTTGATCATCAAGATTTCTTGTTTAATGTGAAAAAGCCAAGAGCAGGAAAATCTGTCCAGTGGGCTATTATTTGTGTTTAAAAAGGGAAAAAAGACTATCAGTGTACGGATTGTCTTACATATATACATAAATAGATTATGCAGATTGACTATTCCTTATTTGAAATCTTGGGACCAGAAAGGTTTCCGATATCAGAATTTTTTTTAGATTTGGGGATTTTTGCATTATACTTTCCAGTTGAGCATCTCTCATCTAAACATCTGAAATCCAAAATGCGCCAATAAACATCCCTTTTGAGGGTCATGTAAGTGCAGAAGAGTTTTAGATTTTGGATTTTCGGATTTAGAATGTTTAACCTGTCTATTATTTACATGCAGGGAGGAGAACGGAACTGGTGCTGGGGGTGGGGGAGAGAAGTGAGAGAGAAACTTTCCAATTTATATCACTTTGTAGCAATTGAATTTTGAACCAGATTAATTAGTTCCTTATTTGACCTTTTACAAAATGTAAGT
>NW_003852561.1:1136662-1137530 GCF_000181295.1 Otolemur garnettii
GCAAAAGGAAAAAAATAATAATTGACATCTTATTATGTTGAGTGTTTCCCTTAACAAATATGAAGTGACCATCCTTGTCTTTCCTTACTTTTG
This sequence comes from Otolemur garnettii, assembly GCF_000181295.1. NCBI lineage: Eukaryota > Metazoa > Chordata > Mammalia > Primates > Galagidae > Otolemur > Otolemur garnettii. The sequence continues at coordinate 1,136,756 of NW_003852561.1, forward strand.
TTGGTTTAAAGCCTAATGTATCAGCAAATAAAATTGCCACCCCTACTTTTTTCTGGTTTCTGTTTTCCTTAATTACAGATGTCCATCCCTTCACCCTGAGTTTAAGGTAATGAGATTCTTGTATGCAACAGATATCTGGCCTGAGTTTTTTTTATCTAGTCAGCCAATCTGTGCCTCTTAAGAGAATAGTTTAAGCCATTCACATTAATTGAGAGTATTGATAAGTCTGGTAATATTTTGGGTGTCAAGTCTTTTGAAAGTCTAGTGGACATTTTAAATCTTTTCACCACTGTGGAAATTGAGTCTTGATTAAGAGTTTCAGAGTGAGTTTACTTTGGTGGTAGAGCATTGTGCTGGTCATTATGGAGAATGGGTCTGAGAATATTATGTAGAGCTGGTTTGGTCATGGCAAATTTCTTCAACGTGTGGACGTCACTAAAGTATTTAACTTTTGTGTTATAAATGAAGCTCAGTTTAGCAGGATACAGGATCCTGGGCTGAAAGTTGTTTCATTTCAGGAGATTGAAAGTCAATGACCATCCTCTTCTGGCTTGAAAAGTTTCAGCAGAGAGATCTGCAATCATTCTAATATTCTTCCCCTTGTAGGTTATGATTTTCTTATGTCTGACTGCTTGCAGGATTTTCTCCTTCATATTAACTTTGGTGAAGTTCAGAAAAATGCAGAGAATAGAAAGTCATTGATTATTATTTTACTTTAAGCCAGAAATTATTCTAAGAAATAAGCAATAATGAGAAAATATGTGATTAAAATATC
>NW_003852561.1:1138620-1139358 GCF_000181295.1 Otolemur garnettii
AATTCTAGACTACCTTTAGTTGTTTGCTGTCATCTTTAGTTTTACCATACACTTCAGAGAGAAGGTTTAAATTCTATACTGTGGGTGAGCTGACGCAGATGCTGGCCCACGGGAACCATGTTCACTCCTGCCCCTTGGCCTTAGCAAACGTAGGCTGCTCCACAGAGCCAAAGATCCTGGGGAAACCAGTGTCAGCCTCACCACACCTAGCCTGCAACCACCTGCACTAGGAACTGGGACAAAACCTGGCAAAACCTGTTTAGATGATAATTTTCTCAGAGTTCAGAGACAGGGAATACCTTTAATGATAATGTTTGGGGGCCAATCTATGGTGTCTGAATCCCCAGACACTTGGTGACAGTCTCTCTTGACTCAAGAGGATTTATGCCAGATGCACGGGGCTGAGTTGCTCTCATCTGACTTCCTTTCCTCTTAGTCCAGCTCCTGTTTACCCATAGAAAGTTTTAGACCCTGACGCTGTGTGTCCATCAGAGTTTGGCTTGGTGTGACTTACAATCAAACGTACATAAACGAGTCTGTGTCTTGCAAACCGTTTCCTTAAGGAACTATGAGAGCCTGTTACCAAGTGATGTCAGAGGCCCCGGGGTAGTTGTCTTATAGCCTGTCTAAGAAGTGTTTGGGTTTATATGTGTTCACGTACTTAAATGGAAGAAAAATTCATATATGGTTCATATATGGTTAATAGCTTAGTTGCTATGACAAGACAGAAGGCTATTT
>NW_003852561.1:1139913-1141188 GCF_000181295.1 Otolemur garnettii
TGGGCAATTTGCATTTGAAACGAGGAAAATCAGTGTGGGTCATTGGGCAGGGTTTTCCCAGAAAGAGTAAGAGGCTATTTCAGAAAGTTTAAACCAGATCTTTATTGGGTTCTCCCTCAATTGATTTTTTTTGTAGGCAAAAGCAAGCCTTGAGGAGGTTTTTTCCCCCTCAGGGTCCTTCCACAGAGAGCTCAGCACAACTGTGTTTCATAAACTGTAGATGGAAACCTTCCCCCTTCCACTAAGGAGATGCTGACGCAAGGAGGGGCGGAGAGCTGAAATCCCAGAGCAGAGACCTGGGGGCGGCCACCACTGACACCACCCCCACCCAAGCTGCAGTTTACAAAATTCCTAGTTCACGCGAAATGAGGCCGCGATCACCGCAGTGAAGATGGTGCTCTATTTACAAGTGTGGTTGGGGAAATGTCCTTATCAAAACTGAAACTGGTGGACTGGAATGGGTCCCTGTCCCTTGAACGGTCTGCTGGTGACTGAATGCAAACTGCTTTCCAGGGTGGAGGCTGAAACCAGTTCCCTGGGGTCGCTGAGTGGCGCTGGGAAGAACTGATTGCCTCAATATGTGTGAGAGTGTGGGGAGGGCGTCGGGCTGCAGACACTGCAGTTCATCACAGGAGGGTTAATTACAAGGGAATGGCTGTATGCCTGTCTCCATTTCACAGGTGAGGGAAATAAAGGCACCAAAAAAATTCGGTATCTTACTTAAGTTCTTATTATTCTAATAAGTAGTCGAACTGGTGTTTAAACTTGGATGACTCTATACTAAAGACTCTCATTTTACAGGTGGGCCAACTGAATTTCCAAGGTCACTTACCTCATGGGTTGTGGATGTTGCAGCCCAGGCATCCTGAATTTGTGACAGTGTGCTTTGCGTGACTTGTGGGTTGTACCAGAGGAGCAGCTGCTGCCTTGGTCTCTGCTTGTCAACGCATCCTGCGTATTGCCGCCACCCCCTCAAATCTATGCTGGTGGTTTCTCAAGAACTGCCAGTGATGGTCCCAAACTGTGTCCATTCTGATCTCCAGTGTATCTTTGGCATGGACCCCCAATCCAGACAAACGAAGCATCTACAGTCCCCTGCGGGGACAAGACACGTGGTTTTCCGTCTCCGTAGTTATTCACCATTTCCCACTGTCGACACGCCCTCTTCCTGCCAGATTCACAGTCCAAATACTCCTTGACTTTCAATCCTTTCAAGACTCACAAATGCTACCTCCTTCATGAAACTTGTGGGGTTCCAGAGTTGTGCAGGAGTTT
>NW_003852561.1:1141298-1146302 GCF_000181295.1 Otolemur garnettii
CAGCTAATCAGTAGCCCCAAGAGTTATGACTTACTGAGGGCTCACGGTGCCTTGGGACTGGGCTCTGGCATCGTTGCCTTAACCCTCACAGCGTGGAGTGGAGCCAGCTCTGCTGGAGGTTAAAGCTGGGCTGTTCCTCAGTGTTGTGTTGTTTCCTAAGATAATCAGATGGGACATTTCTCAAACGTGAAGACGAAAGAGATGAAACAAAATTGGGGACGTGGATTAAGATGATGCAAAGAGAGACACTGAATTGGAAGAGAGGAAGGGGGTGGCCATGTGGCCAGGGCCGAGCTCCCTTAAGGCTGTGGCCTTTGGTCCCTGAGCCCTTGTTATAATGAGGTGGCTCAGGGCTTGGTGTGTTCACTGAGCACCAGCGACGGGACTGTCCTGGGGCTTCCCTTAGGCTTCCGCGTCTTGCTCTGTGAATACCCAGCTCATCAAGTGTCCACATAAGGAGCACGGCACAGCCTCAGTCTGCCTAGGGTGTGGGGAGGCTTCACTGGGACAAGAGGGGTCCAGGCAGAAAAGTAAGACAAGGCCAGAACCTGGAAAGGCGTGGATGAGGATGTTCAGGGATGTGCCCAGAGTATAAGTCAGGAGAAAGCAGCCAGGGAAAATAAGGGGAGAAGCCTGGCTTAGGCTGGGCACGGATGTGAGCCAGTCTCCCACCCACAGATGACTCTAGTTAGGCGTTCAGCCATCCTCCTAGACCACTCCCAGCCCCCTGCCTTTTGACACTTTTCCTTATTTCTGAGCCTCCATTATAGACCCAGGATACAATTCCTTACTTATCTAAAAAAATCTACTGATCTTTTAGCCCCGTGCGGCCTGCCTAATGCTCTGGGGGTAGAACTCACTGTCTGCTCTGCTGTGTCTGTCCTGGCACTGTCTTTCCTTCCATTGTGAGGACTTCTTCAGGGGAAGAATTTTTTTTCTGCTTTCCCAGGGCCAGTGCTGAGTGTACTTGCAAGCACCCAGGACAGCAGCTGCAGGGACGACTGGTCTACCGTTCAGGTGCTTTTCAGGCAGTGAGCAATCAGTGGGGACCCATGCATGACTCTGACAGAGGCACAAGTCATTTCCTTTGCTTTTTAAAGACTGACCAGAGCTGTCGTTTGTATGGCAGGCCAGCACCCTGCTCACTCCGACCCCTTCCAACCGCAGGTACCTGCATATCCAAGCAATGTCAATTTCTCTGTTTCCGCCTTTGTCACTCTTTCCTCCTGCAGGGAGAGTAGCAGCCCTCAGGAGTTTGATTATATTGCAGGATGAATAAGATATTTGAATTATGCTATTTAAATGAGTCATCTCAACCTTAGCGTAATTGGTCACCCCCTGTCACACTAAAACGTGATCTACATTTTTGAAGCGTGCTTTTGGTCTGACTGGGGAATTGCTGGAATGACAGGGTCCCAGTTCTCAGCGGTTCATCATTTGCATCACCGGTCGTGGCTTTTGTTTCACATCTGGGCAGATGTGACTTTTAAATTGCCATTCCCCGGACCCACCAGAATGAGCCACGTTGATCTGCGGAAGAAGTTAAACAGGTTTTCTGGGTGGCGACGTGTGGCGTGTATGTGGAGGGTCAGAGAGGAATGACAGATACAGGAGCGTTTTAAGCTGAACTCATTCCAATTTGGGGCCTGAGTCCTGGAAGCGTGTTTCACGTTTCCTCTCTGAGTTTTGGTTGCTGTGAAAACCACCCTGATGCTCTGTGGGCACTCAGCCTTCCTTCATCTTGGACCCAAGCTGAGGATGGGATTCCTCTCCTCCCCACATGGAGAGCAAGCGTTTCCCTTCATTGTTCACTTCTTTTGATGGAGTAAACACGAGTGATTGTCAACTGTCAAACTCAGCTAACTCCAGTGCCACCTGTCACAATCCTTGGAGCTCTCAGGACCTGGCAGTCAGGCTGTCTCAGATACATCAATTGTTCAGATGACAAATTTGAGTCATACTATGTAGCTCATGCTGAGATAAGAAGCAATTACAACTTTCCAAATTAGGGGTGAGCAATATTCTGAAAGAGATAGGTACAGTTAGGTGTCAAATTCATCCAGAAGATACCGATAGTATGACCAGGAACCAGGCTGCTGTGCCGGGGCTGGTGACACATAAAAAATGGTGTGGAAAATTATGGCAGTGGAGTCCATCTGAAGAGACTGGGCAAAGTGGTATAGAGAAGGAGGCCCTTTTGTTGAACTTAAAGGATGAATAGTGGGGTTTACAAGAGTGGACAGTTTTGATGAGGGCAAAGCCTCGGTGACTAGAGCCTGCATAGTATACAATGGTGGAGATGAGGCAGTTGGGATATGAGGATTTGTACGCCAAGCAAAGGTTTAGTTTTACATTGTGAATGTGATAAACCGTCAGCTGCAAGGAGTAGAAATCCAGAACCCAGCTGGATTAGCCATTTGACTGAGAACAACCCCTCTCAGTGTTCAATCCAAGAAGTTCCGTTGGTGCAAGTGGTGCCTGCAGGAGCTGTTCACTTTGCAAACAAACACTCAATGACACAAGTTCCTGTTATGTTACCTGACTTGAGTCTGTAAGCATCATATGCTTCATTCTCAGTATTTTTCACAGTTGTACCTGAAATAACGTGTACAATTATTTGTACAATTTGCAAGCCGGGTATCCCAGCAGCTGTTGCGATTGCTGCATGCCTCAACTGGCACATTTCGTTTCTGAGTGCTCTGCAGTCAAAAGACTAAATGCTGAGGAAAATGTCTCCATGTATGTAATGTGCTCAAAGGCCGGCCAGGTCTCAGAGCACTGGATCCAGAGCTCACCTCTGTCATTAAGGACCTAGCTTCCTCCCAGTTTTCTGCTCTCCCATCCTTGAGTTGACGGTTCATTCTCAGACTTGCCTTTCTCCTGATCACTAGATGACCAAAGAAGAAGAGAGATTTGTTTATTTCTGTCTTGATTTGCGAGGAGAAAGCCCCTTCATCAGACTCATCTTCATGCCTCAGTGGCCAAAAGTGCATCACACACCCAGGCCTGAATCACTCGCTGGCAAAGGGGATGCACCTCCGTGATGGGCTCAGACCAGTCTCAACCCACCCATAGAGGAACAGGCCACCAGGTAGAGGATAAGGGGACATAATCGGGCATCTGATAGAATGTGGGGAACCAGTGCCATTTGCTACAGCAGGTGATGGGAAACTGTGTGGACAACTGAGCAGGAGTTGCTGTGACCAGCTTTTCACGTTTGATGAAAAGATCCCCCTGTCAGCACTACAGAGTTTAGTTTTATGGGTAGAAAAGCCAAGAACAAATGGAATAGTCTTATGAACAGTCAAGCGATCGATTAACATGCATATGAAAGTGGAGCTACAATACTCCCTGAGCCAGGTCGCTCCTCCTTAACGGTGTGTGTGGTGGCAGAGTGGGGGTGATGTTGAGGGTGAGGAGGTGACCGACACAGAGCAGCAGACTTTCGTGATGTGGCCCACTGAGATGGGCTGCTGTAATCCCTGAATCCAGCATCTTGGAGCAGGAAGCGACCTTGAAGTCATCTAGTTCAAGACTTCTTTTTACAAATGAGAAAACTGGGACCCAGACAAGCAAAGTGACTTGTTAAGTTTCTATGTCACATCTATGGTCCAAACAGAACCAGGCCCTTGGATTTTCTCACTTTTGGCCCAAGGCTCTTTGTGACAACAATCCCACTGTTGGAATCTTTTTTTGTTGTGTAAATAAGAATTTAATTTCTATAAAAACGCGAACAGCACTGGCAAGTATAATGTTTTAGGCTCTTATCATTCACTTGGATCTTATTAGGCTGCATCTTTCTTGGATTTTTCTTTGAAGCAGGTTTAATGGGGGGTGGGGATGAGACCTCTAGGGCACAGGGAATCTGGGGGAGGGAAGGAGGACCTAAGAAGCATGAGAACAGAACCAGAAGACCGAGGGTTCATCACTTCGTTGAGGGCTTTCCCTGTGATACTAAACCAAACAACAGTTGTGGTGACTGAGACACTAGTGGGTGGCAACTGCCGTGCTAGTGTGCAGGGAGCCTCTGGCCCACTTGGCCATCTGAACACCACCTCACGGCAACCCCCACACTGTCCTCCACTCAGTCCTTTGGCTTTCAGTGCGCCTACGCCACCCTCCGCCCCGTCCCCTAGAGCATACACATGTCCTGGCTATAAATGTTATCTAGAAAGCTTTGAAAAGTCACCCTTTTAGGCAGAGTGATACTTCCAACAGTAGACATTAAAAAAAGGAAAACCAGCCTAGTAAAACAAGGAAATGGTTTGAAAACCAAGCTCTTACTGACAAAGTGCTGTGTGTAAATCATCAAGCTTAACTAAAGAGTTGCCTGTAAAATGCACTTATTTCAACCTTGCTTTTGAAAATCTTTCTGAAGTCTATGAGTTTATTTTCCTAGTAGCATGACAAACATCATAAAACCGTCAGTGCTAGATGTAGAAGGTGACTGGAGATCAAGCTGCACCTGTGCAGAGCAGGGCATCACTGGGTGTTTTGTAAATAATGACCTCGTTTCTGAAAACAGATAACAACAAGAGAGAAAGAAGTATGTATATGTATATATGTGTGTGTTTGTCTAAGATGGTTTAAGCCTGGAAAATCATGAAAGGATGTGTATATGGAATTGTTATCAGGGGTTACTTTCCAGGCAATGTTAGTGGGGCTGGAAGAGAAGAGCTAAGAGAAGCTGCACAAAGGTCGGAGATGAAAGGAAGGGGTTGGAATTGGCACACAGGATGGTATTTATACGAATTTATCTGTATGTGTGAAAACACATATATAAATGCACACACACATATACAGCAGGATTGAGTAAAATACTTTTAAAAAGTGATCTGGGACATAAGAAAACAAGTGAGTTGGCTCAGCACCTGTAGCTCAGCAGCTAGGGCCCCAGCCACATACACCAGAGCTGGCAGGTTCAAACCCAGCCTGGGCCTGCCAAACAACAATGACAACTACAACCAAAAAATAGCTGGGAGTTGGGGCAGGTGCCTGTAGTCC
>NW_003852561.1:1146706-1149660 GCF_000181295.1 Otolemur garnettii
GGCTTGAACCTGCCAGCTTAGGTGTATGTGACTGGCACCTTATACACTGAGCTATGGGCACTGAACCCAAACTTGAAATTTTATAGTTCTCTAAATTAGAAGTGCGAGTATGTGGCCGTGGCTCTACCCTCACTTACATGGTGTCCTACTTCCAGCCCCTGGCAATGTGGCTTTTCATCTCCTGCATTCTTTTGCCATCTCTTTTGATCAGTCGTGGCTGAGTTATAATTGAAAAATATGTATTACATATAACGATATACACAATTATAGCCAATTTTGTTTCAAATTGTGTATAGTTTATTCTTTTTAATTTTTTTTTTTTTACAGATTAGAGAACACAAATGTAGTTTTGTTACATGGATGTGCTGTGCAGGGGTGAAGTCAGGGCTTTCGGTGTCACCTGGATAGTGCCCACTGTACTCAGCAGATAATTTTCATCCCTCACCCCTTTCTCTCCTTCCCACCTTGGCATCCCCAGAGTCTACTACGGCCATGCGCTCCCATGGTTTAGCTCCAGCTTGTAAGTGAGCGCACATGGTAGTTGATTTTCTATTCTTGAACTACTTCACTTAGGGTAAAGTCCTCCAGCAGTTTGTTCTAAAGTGTGAATTTGATCCATCTTCAAAAATCCTCTAGTAGTTTATTTATCTAATTAAAATTTTATTTTGAAAAATTGTAGTTTTAATTATTCTGCATCCATAATCTTTGAATACATTTATGGAGTGCACGTCATATGATGGCACAAGCGTCCCATGGGTAATAACCAAATCAGGACAATTGGGGGTAATTGGGGGTCATCCATCACCTGTAGCATTTTTCATTTCTTTGTGTTGGGAACATTCTGATTCTACTCTTTTAATCATTTTGAAATTATATAATAAATTATTTTTAACTACAGTTGTCCTCCTCTAGTATTTTTATAATGTCCTGATTTAAAGGAACCCGTCCAAGTATTTTGGAGAGCACCCTGAATGAGCTGGTATCAGTTGACATTTTTACTTGAGATCTCATAAATCACATTCAAAAATTGTGCCTAATGGACTGAAATTGCTTCTGGGGTCACACAGTACATCCATTCATTTGGCACTTTTAATTGTGGAGAGACTAAAAGCATTCATTATGCATCTCTCCCTCCACCCCTCCACTACCTCCCAGCACACCAGTTGGGTACTACATAACAAGCCAGCAAGGGCAAGTACCTTATGCCCATTTAATAAATCAGGAAACTGAGGACCAGAGTGATGAGTAATTTACTCAAAGGTGAATCAGCTGAGGCAGGCTTTAAATCCCAGGTTCTTTGATTGTGTAGGGCAGTTCCTTTTTTTTTTTTTGCTTTTGTTTTTTTCCTCTTAAACTATGTGTAAGCCACAAAGAAAGAAAAACTGGAAAGGTTCCCTTGCTCTGAAGACCTTCACTTCCTCTGATCCTTGCCCCAACCATTGCTTTTGAGGTGTGGAAGGAAAGATCAAAGAGAGAAAAGGCAGACAGTCCCTATCCACTTCAATGTCAAGTTTTCCTGGGAAAAATTACTGTTCTGGAGGAGTTCAGAGTTGGGGTGACTTTCCTCCAAGAATCTCATCCATTCACTCCAGAAACTGATGCCTGACACCACTCACCTGGCTTCCAGAACAATCTCTTTCTTCAGGCCATTTAATTTCTACCATGTTTGGGCAGAGAGGAGTAGAACTTGGAAGTGCTTAAAGGCACAAAAACGAGAATAAAACAGGGGACTTGACTGGAGCAGACTAATCTCATTTTCCAAATTTTGGTACCTCTGAAGGTAGGCTTCCTTTTGTTAAGTAGCAAGAGTCGAAAGAAACTTCCAGTGAAAGGAACGCTCATTGTAATCAATGGCCAACAATAAAATGAACATGTGGAATTTTATAGGGTTTCCATGTGGATATTTTTCTCTACCACTTTGGACCCTGAGATTTAATTGAATGAAAATGTAGCTATTGTGTTTATTCTCCTGTAATATACGCACTTTAAAATTAAACTGCTCTTTGAGTTGGCTAAGGAGGGTAAGTCTAAGGTGCCTGTCTGACATTTTAAGTCATTAATTGTTGCGTAGGCTTCACCAATTGTTTTAGCAGAGGCTGTTGTTTGCTTCCCACCTATTTCAGATTTTAAAAAAATTTTAAATAAAAAAAATGAGGAGAGCACTAATTTTTGCTTTCTGTTGGCTCAAGCAGGAAACCAAGGCGGACCTGGATTTCCCCAGGTTTGATTGACAACTTCAAGAGCACCTTGCTAGGTTTTCTGAGCGCGATCAAGCAGGCAATAGCGGGACAGTGTGTGGCAAAAGAAACCACACAGGGAGGGGCTCAATCACATTTTTCTTTTATAACCAAATAATGTTAGGATAGTTCGATCCTTAACACATTGTAATCTGACATCGTCACAGTGTGTAACATACATTACTGTGTATATAGTCACACAGTTATGTTTTGTGTGTGATTGCTCACATAATGTGAAATTTGGAAAAAATGTAATTAAAATATTTCTTTTGAGTTTTTAGAAGAAAAATTATATTTGACACAGGTTAATAAAATATTAGAGTATGCATAGTTGTTTTGGGTATCTGATACCCACCACCTGCACATTTCATACTAAAGTAACTAAATTTTGTGACAATAAATTGTTAGTTCAGAAGTTTTAGAGGACAGGAGAGAGATGAGCTAAGATATTTCAAAGGGCAGCATCAGAAATAATAATCAAAAGTAATTATGAAATTGAAATAAGTACAATTAAACTAGTAGTGTTCCAACTTTCCATTGCTTTCTTCTTGCCTAGGATAATTGAAGGATCCTGAAAGGCATCTCTACTGTCCTTTCCCCACGAATTATCAGGCTGCGTGTGAATAGCGTTGGTGAATTATGAGCTGTTGCTCTCTAGTGAGTGAATATTTTCTTAACAGCTCCTAAGATACTGTTAAGCATTAAATAGACACAAGA
>NW_003852561.1:1149776-1180866 GCF_000181295.1 Otolemur garnettii
TCTCCTAATTTCTGAGCTTGGGGTTCACCTATATGCAAAATGGAATATCAGAGCCTTTGAATTAATGCCCTAATCTTGTCTCAGAAGTTGCTTAATTGGTATGGATTTTACACTGTGAGCCACAGAAAATAATGTTTTTTCCTATGTTCACATGTACCGTAAGATTCACACTTTTAAGAGAAATCTAACAAATCTTAGAGAATGCAAAGTTAAAGTAAAGGAAGGTACTATTTTATGCCTGTTAATAAACATTTTAAAATTGACAATATTTAAGTGTCTGCAAAATTTTGGTAAAGTTGGTATAGCTGTACATTTCAAGTGGAATGTGACTCTTTATAGTCCTTTGAATGCAGCATCTATAAAAATAAAAAGTTCAATCCCCATGACCTGTTGCAAGAATTCAATGTATGGAAATAACTCAAAAGAAAATAAGAGTTTTAGGTAAAAATGTGTTCACTACAGCATTATTTCCCATGCCAAACCATTATTTAAATGCTCAAGAATGGTTTAATAAATGGTACAGTATGGCAGACATTCTTAATTGAAACATTATGCAATTACCAAGAATTATAATTATGAATACTTGGAAATTGTCTGAAAAAATGAAAGATTTAAATGCAGACTTAAAAGCCTTGAATACAAATATTTAACAATTACATGTGCACACATGTTTTAAAAACTTAGGGCAACGTCTGGCACATAGTCAGTAGTAACTGTTGGTTGAATGAAGGAATGACTGATGGAAACAGAAGAATACCCTGCTTGGTTTGTAATCTCATCAGAAGTTACATGATTCAAATAATATGCTAAGGTCAGATCAAGGGATGTTTAATAAGAGTAAATGTTGGGGGAGGAACACATTTATAAGAGGGATTTTGCTTGACAAATACAATTAGTGTAACCTGGATCTTTGTACCTTCAATGAATCCTCAACAATAAAAAAATAAAATAAAATAAAAGGAGTAAGTGTTACACAGCAACTCAGGAAATGCCAATTGTTATAAAAGACCATTGCAGGTCTAGAAAAAAATTAATAATTTTGATGACACATGCATTCAAATAATTTATAACAAATAAAACATCAGAACATTTAGAAAGTAGTAGTGATTATATTGACAGCTATAACCTTATGAAGATGGTATAATGGCATCATTTTATGTACTTGTTTATAATTTATTGTCTAATTCCCAAAATATTATAGATTGGCTAATCACAATGATAACTGCAATTTAAAAAGCACCTATTTTTAGAGAAAGGAGCCACATAGGAGAAAAAACAGAAATAATCGTGCAAGCTCTAGAGTTGAGCTGGTTATCAGAGCAGGTGATGGCAACCATGAAGGAGCGAGACCAGGTAGGGAGGGTTGTTCCTACTGTTTCATAGATGATGTCTCCGCCTGTCTCAGTGCTATAGACATTCTCTATCTCTCTTATGTGCTCACAGAAGAGTCTACTAGCTATGGGGGCTGCCTCCAGAGGCAAGTTACTGGAGTTTGTACACCAGCTTCCTCACTCACTAGGTTACCTTAGGTAAATTCTTTAATCTCATCTATGAAATGGAAATAACAATATTAATAGTATCCACCTTGCAGACTTGTTATAAAGTCTGACGCTTAGAACACAATAGAGTACCCAATATTAGCTATTCTTACTATAACTCTCAAAGATATTGTTATTCTTTTCTCACAGAGGTGTAAAGTGAAGCATATAGATAGTAGAGGCAATATTCAAACCCAGTCACCTCTGCCTTCAAAGCTCAACTGCTTCTGACACAGCTCCTTGAATACTACGTAGATTGCTGCAGAAGAGAATGTCCATTTTGATGAAACATCAAAGAAAAACAAATTCTCCACTCACAATTTTATGCACCTGATGCCTGGGGGAATGTTTCTCAGACTGCCTTTTAAGTCCATGTATTTCAAACTGCGTTTCTTCTCCGCTACACAGATACTTTTGGTACCAGGTTCTGTAGGACACGTTGATATTGTGGTATAACATCCCATCTTATGCCTTTGCTTGGCATAAGGTGACACTGGGTGAGTTAGCACAGTGGTAGTAAGCACGGTCCAGAAACCCACTCTTTATGCTAGGATGGCTCGTAAAGTAGGTAAATATATCCTGTTAAATCTAAATTAAATGTATCCCCAGACTAACTTCTCCATAACTGGATCTCAAAAATACCACTCCAAGGCTAGCTGATGCAGGAAGTCAGAGTGGAAAGAGATCAGAATGTTAACTGATTGGGATTAAAATTTCTTACTTCTCCAAAATTTCTCAAAGCATATAACAAGGTGAACATGTTGCCAGGGCCCCTCCCAGAGCCGTGGAAAAGGGCCTGAGCCAGTGAGGGGTCTGGAGCTTCAGCTTCATTAGGAGCCTGATAAATGTACCTTTGACTGTCACTCTCTCAATGTAAAAGTCAGCAAGGACATTTCACTCTCCATCTTCTTATTATGTAGTCAGTGCTTACATATGACAGTCACGCACAGTGTAAGGGACCCTTTTCCATAAACACACACATATATGAATTATATACAAGGCAAAAGTAAAACTAGTGTCTACAGGGTAATGAAAAATAATTTCTAAATAGTACTTGTAATTTTCAATGGTATAATCTAAAAACATTCTGTTGTATACTCATGTGTGTTCAATACATATTTCAGAGAACGTGTCTTATTTTCAGAGCACTTGAAAGCACATTAACCATCTAAGGGGAGGGGAAGCTGATGGATATTCACAGCCTCCGGTTCTTCCCTATCCTATGTCTTGAAAGTCCACTCTTGGGCCTCTCCCATGTAACTAAACATGGCTCCATGTCTCTTCAGGTGCCATTGTTTTAATGCTCACTGTCCAGCCACACCGCAGTCACTGGGAGCAGCCATGAAGGCACTCTTCTCACTGTTTCACCACGGCACTGTCACCTCCCCAGTTCTCTCTCAGTCCACAGCATTCCCCTAGCTCCTTCACTTCTGACTGCTTTCAGAATAGAAATTAACTCAAGTTGTGAGAGGGGGAAAGGCTGTAAATTGTCGCAGAAAAATAGGCTGTCAAATCAAAGGAGAGAGAAGGTGTTCTAATTTTGGCTGCTGCAAATACATTAAAACACTTATTGAAGTTTTCTTGGTGCCTTAATATCACATGGCCTTATGGCCTTCACTCCAGGCACCTGAGATTAATCAGCTTTGAAGGAAGGTAGACAGTCTCAACAAAACAAGAAATAGGACACCCCAAATCTGGGGACAGTCACTGTGAGACTAGAACATAACAGTACATCTGAATTTTGTAAGGTCATAGAATAGATGTTTCTATTCAGGAATTCTTCAGTTTCCAAAGAAAGAAGATTGTGTGTGTCAAGTGGAGGAGGAGGATAAAGTGGATAATATCCTTTGCTTACATTAATTGGTAAGATATGTGGACTCTGGGTTATATCTACAGTAGCTCGTGGAGAGGAACAATTACCTCTCTATAGTCAAGACATTGGGAAGAGATCAGATGGGAGTTTTGCCTTAGTTAATGGTGACCAAGTGGCATTTGATTATGGCATTTGTTATATCTGGAGTGGTTATTTTAAAGATTGAATTTTATTTGAATTTAGTTATTTTTAAATGCAAAGTACCACTAGCTTTTATTGAAATATTATAGAAAGGGTCATAGTTTTTCAGTTGTAGGTATTTTCAGTTTTTAGATGCTGATAACATGAATCTCATTAAAATGAAAATACTCTTGTGTCAGCCCTCAGGTGGATTAGTAGGGGAGATATTTTATGTAACTTCTAGCATCTGGCAAGATGGCCACACACACTACCTTGTGATCCCCTTTCACCCCCAACCCAGAGAAAAGATTCAGCTAGATTTGCCTCTAGGGTTGAATATGTGGATAGATGGTCATAGCCAGGCTGGGAGCTTGTGGCTTGCTTATTTCTAGAGGAGCATACTGTCATTTGGCTCAGTGCCCACTGAGCTTCAGGATGGTGAAGATGGGTTCTCCACCCAAGGCCAGCACCCTGCTCTTCTTCTGTGCGTCCCACCATGTGCGTGCCGCTCCCTTGTCATCATGGCCAGCTGCTGCCCACCGTGTGAAACCAGGAACATCTGCTACTGTGTTTCAAACATTTGTTTGCAGCAATTTCAGCATGATTAATGGTTGAATTGAAAATGACACTACTACTCTCTACCAGCCACATCCAGATAGGAAGAGGGTGGCACTTGCTGTGCCCTACAGTGGGAACTACCCTTCACTGGCAGCTCCCAATGTTGACCCTAAGTTCAGAAGGAGCTGATCTAAACCACACTGTGTATTGGTGCTGGTTTCTTTATAGGAGCTATTTTTATCTGTTCAAATTCTCCTGGAAGAGGATTTAACTTGATCTCCAGACCATGACTGATTCAACAGAATTTTCCTTTTCTAAAGTGGTCCAAATTGGCCATGGAGGCAGCAGAAGGAAGACACTGACAGGAAAAAGTGAAGAAATTAGTTGTTGTGTGGTTATGGAGCTTGACATAAGTACCACCTATAACTATCACTCAAGCAAGAACTTTCAGAACAACCCCAAATCAGGTGAACAATCATGCTACCTAGTTTCAACATTATAGCAAAGAAAGAGGCTCTGAAGAAGGCAGATGACTATACCCCCACTGCCCTATCCCCCCACGGTGTGGTGGCAGCAAGCCAAGTGGAGAGAGGAGTTTGTGTGCCCAGGGCAGAGAGTGTGAAGTGGGTGTAGAACTTTGCATTGAGACCCGGAGCTGCACTGGCACAGAGCAACAAAGCACAGGGCAGAATTCTGCAATGCCAAATTTGGGAACATTTTCACCAGGATGGCCAGAGAGAAATCCTCTACCCTGAAGCCTGAGTTCCCTCCCAATAGCCCCACCATTCATAGACCAAGGGCAGCCTTGGGCCTGGACTAAATTCATAAGGCAGTGGGCCACAAGAGCTGTGGTTCTTGGGCAATTTCTGTGGCTGTGCTGGCTCTGAGCCGGTGGACTTGGGGTACACATGACCTAGTGATACACCAGTAGCTGTCACCAAGGCAGTAGCTGCATCAGCCCTCCTGACAAACAGCATGGCTCAGGGAGAGTTTTCTTCCGTGAAAGGAAAGGGAAATGCTCACAGTATTTTGCTTTGTTACTTTAGTACCGGCTTTGCCACAGTGAAATAAAGCTCCAGGTGGAATCCTGAGGTCCCTGAGTCCAGGCCTTAGTTCTCAGATGGCGTTTCTGGACACACCCTAGGCCCAAAGGAAACATGTTGCCCTGAAGGTAAGGACCCAGTCTTGGCAGGATTCCTCACCTGCTGACTTAAGAGCCCTTGAGCTTTGAATAAACATCAGAGGTGGCCAAGTAATAGTCACCACTAGTTTTGGATGAGATTGGGCTGCTTTCAGGTGTGATCTGGTGCTGGTGGCCCCAAAGGAGTGTCCAAGTCACTCTTCTTCCAACTCCAGAACATGAGGGAAGACAGTGAAAGACTTTGCCTGGTAATCTAAGGAATCCTCTTGCTTCTTATCCAAGGTTTTACCACAATGGTATCAATAAGAGTGTGCATGAGTCACACCATTACTGGGCTTAGGGCACCCCAGTGCTGATATGGTTGTAAGAACCAAAGACTTAGAGTACAACACTCAATTCTCTTTGAGTATCTGGGAAGCCTTCTTGAGAAGGATGGGTTCAAACAAGCCCAAACTGCAAAGATTAAAGTAAATATTCAATTGGTCAATTCCCAGGCATCGATGAACATCTCAAGTATCAAGAACATCCAGGAAGATGTGAACTTACCAGATGAACTAAATAAGTCACCACTGACAAATCCCAGACTGATGGAGATATCCGAACTTTCAGACAAAGAATTCAAAATAGCTGTCTTGTAAAGAAGCTATAATATCTTGCAAAGAAGATCCGTGAACTTCAAGACAACACAGAGAAGGAAGTCAGGAGCCTTTCTGAGAAATTTAACAAAGAGACTGAAATTTAAAAAAAGCAGAAATCTCGAGCTTATGAATTCAATCAGCAAATTGAGAAATGCATTGGAGTCTCTAAAGAGCAGAATTAACCAAGCAGAAGAAAGAATTAGTGAGTTCCAAGATAGGCTATTTGAAAATGCACAGTCAGAAGAGAAGAAAGAAAGAAAAGAAAGAATAAATAAGAATAGGGTATACCTACAAGATCTAAAAGATAGCCTGAAAAGAGCAAATGAGCAAATCTAATAGTTATTGGCTTCAACGAGGAGGTAAAGAGAGAGATTGGGGTAGAAGTTTTACTCAAAAAAATAATAACAGACAACTTTCCAGATGCAGAGAACGACATCAATATTCAGTTACCACAAAGTCATAGAACACAGCAGATTTAACTAAAACAAGGCTAACTCAAGACATTTAATAATCAAGCTCCCAAAGGTCATGGATAGAGAAAAAATTCTAACAGAAGCCAGGAAAAAAGAAAAACAAATCATATAAAAGAGCTGAAATACATGTGGCATCAGACTTCTCCGTGGAAACATTTCAGGCCAGGAAAGAGCGGTCAGACATATTCTAAGTGATGAAGGAACAACACTTTAATCCTAGAATACTCTATCCTGAAAAAATATCCTTCAAACATGAAGGAGAAATATTTTTCCAGAGAAACAAAAGCTGAGAGATTTCAACATAAGACCTGTCCTACAACACATGCTAAAAGGAGTTCTTCAATCTGAAAGAAATCTAAAGGTGTACAACTCACTGGGAACAGTAAGGACGTGATTACAGAATATTCTATTGCTGTAATTCTAGTGCTGTATAAACCACTGATATCTTCAATATGAAGATACAAAAGACAAAACTATTAAAAATAATAACTTTTGAGTGACAAACATTATAAAAAGATATGAATGGAAACAACAAAGAGTTGAACAGCAGGGAAGGGATAGAGTTAAATTTCTCTTTGTTTATTTGTTTTTTGTAATAAGAATTTTCATATGTTTAAGACAATTGGTTAGAAAATGCTTTTTGCAAGCCTCCTGGTGAGCTTGAATCAAAAAACTTATAACAGACAAAATATAAAAAACAGGGAATTAAAACACATTGCCATAGAAAATCATGTTTAGCAAAAGAAGACTGGAAAGAAGTAAGAAAGAAAAGAGAATCACAAAACAACCAGAAATCAAATAACAGCATGGCAGTAAGTAAGTAAGTCCTTACCTATTAATAACAACATTGAAGCTCAATGCCTATGGCTCAAGTGGCTAAGGTGCCAGCCACAAACACCTGAGCTGGAGGGTTCAAATCCAACCCAGGCCCACCAAACAACAATGACAACTGCAACCAAAAAATAGCCGGACATTGTGGCAGGCGCCTGTAAGCCCAACTACTAGGGAGGCGGAGGCAGGAGAATTGCTTGAGCCCAGGAGTTGGAGGTTGCTGTGAGCTGTGATGCCACTGCACTCTACCCAGGGTAACAGCTTGAGGCTCTGTCTCAAAAAATAAATAAATAAAAAATAACAACACTGAATGTGAATGGACTAAAATCTCCAGTCAAGACAGATATAGTGGCTGAATGCATTAAAAAGTATATGTTGTCTGTAAGAAACACACTACGCCTATACAGATACACAAAGGCTGAAAATAAAGGCATCAGAAAAGATATTTTATGCAAATGGAAACAAAAAAGTAGAAGTAGCTAAACTTTTATCAGATAAAATAGATGTTCAAGACAAAAACTATAAAAAGAGGCAAGATCAAGATCATTATATTATATAATGTTAAAGGGGTAAATTCAGCAAGAGAATATAACTCTAAATATATATGCATCCAACACTGGAGCACATGAATATGTGACATTATCAGAGCTAGAGAGAGAGACTCCAGCACAATAATCTTTGGAGTCCTCAACACTACACTTTCAGCATCGGACAGATCTTTCAGATAGAAAATTAACAAAGAAACATAGGACTTAATCTGTACTATATACCAATGCATCTTATAGCTATTTACAGAATGTTTCATCTAACAGCCATAGAATTAATGTTCTTCAGCTTAGCTCAGGGATCATTTTCAAGGATAGATCACATGTTGGGTTACAAAACGTATCTTGAAAAATTCAAAAACATTGAAATCACACGAAGTATTGTCTCAGACAACAATGGAATAAACATAGAAATCAATAATAAGAAAAACACTGTAAAATTTGCAAACACATGAAAATTATACAATATGCTCCTGAATGACCAGTGAGGTAATATAGAGATTAATAAAAAAATTCTCAAAACAAGTGAAAATGAACTCTTAACACATCAAAACCTGTGGAATACAGTAAAAGCAGTAATAAGAGGAAAGTTTATAGCAGTAAGTGCCTACATCCAAAAAGTAGAAAAGCTTCAGAGAAACAACCTAACAATGCTTCTCAAAGAACTAGAAAAACAGTGCAAACTAAACCAAAAATTAGTATTAGAAAAGAAATAATAGAGATCAGGGCAAAAATAAATGAAATTGAAACAAAAAATCAATAAAACACATAGTTGGCTTTTGAAAAGATAAACAAAACAAACACATTTTAACAAGACTAAGAAGGAAAGAGAGAAGACCAAAATAAATAAAAATCAGGGTGAAAATAGAGACATTATAAAACTATTACTGCAGAAATTTAAAGGATCATCAGAGACTACTTTGAACAACTATATGCCAGTAACTTGGAAAACCTAGAAATGAATAAATTCCTAGACACATGCAGCCTACCAAGATTGAACCAGGAAGAAATCCAAAACCCAAATTACAAGTAATGAGATAGAAGTAGTAATAAAAAGTCTCCCACCAAAGAAAAGCCTAGGACCTCATGGGTTCACTGCTAATACCAAAACTAGACAAAGACACAACACAGAAAAGAAAACTATAGGCCAATATGTCTAATGAACACAAACGTAAAAATCCTCAACAAAATATTAGCAAACAAAACTCAACAACACAGTAGACAGATATTCATCATGGTCAAGTGGGATTCCTCCCAGGGATGCAAGGATGGTTCAAGATATGCAAATCAATCAGTGTGATGCATAGAACAAAGAAGGAAATCATATGATTATTTCAGCTTTTTTTGTTGTTGTTGTTGTTATTGTTTGTTTGTTTAGCGGGCCTGGGCCAGGTTTGAACCCACCAGCCCTGAAACATGTGGCCAGCATCATAACCACTGAGCTATGGGCACCCAGCCGATTATTTCAATTGATGGTGAAAAAGCATTTGATAAAATTCAACATCTTTCATGATAAAAACTCTCAAAAAACTAGGTATGGAAGGAATTTACCTCAACATGGTGAGAGGTGTATATGATAGGTCCACAGTATATGATAGAATTTACCTCAACATGATAAAAGCTACATTTGATAGACCCATCATATTGATGGAGAAAAGCTGAAAGCCTTTCATCTAAGATCTCAAACAAGACAAGAATACCCATTTTTACCACTGTTATTCAACATAGTACTGGAAGTTCTAGCTACAGTAATCAGACAATAGGAGAAGGAAGATCCAAATTGGAAAAGCAGAGGTCAAATTATCCTTGTTTGCAAATGATGTGATTTTATATCTAGAGAAACCTAATGACTTCACCAAGAAACTACTAGAAATGATAAATAAATTCAATAAAGTTGCAGGACACAAAATCAAGAAACATGTAAAAATAAGTAGCATTTCTCTATGGTAAAAGTAAACAATCTGAAAATGAAACTAAGAAAGTAATATCATTTACAACAGCTATAAATAAAATAAAATGCCCAGGAATAAACTTAACCAAAGAAGTGAAGGGTATCAATAATGAAAACTATGATATAAGACATTGATGAAAGTTGAAGAGGGGCTTGGAACCTGTAGCTCAAGCGGCTAAGGTGCCAGCCACATACAACAGAGCAGGTGGGTTTGAATCCAGCCCAGGCCTGCCAAGCAACAATGACAACTACAACCAAAAAATAGCCGGGTGTTGTGGTAAGCACCTGTAGTACCAGCTACTTGGGAGGCTGAGGCAAGAGAATCACTTAAGCCCAAGAATTGGAGGTTGCTGTGAGATGTGACACCATGGTACTCTACCAAGGGTGACAGCTTGAGGCTCTGTCTCAGAAAAAAAAAAAGAAAGAAAGTTGAAGAGAACACAAAAAATGTAAAGATATTCCATGCTTATGCATTAGAAAAATCAATATTGCTTAAATGTCTACACTGCCCAAAGCATTCTAAGATTTGATGCAATCCCCATCTGCATTCTTTACAGAAATAGCAAAATAACCCTAAAATTCACATGAGAGACCCAGAATAGCCAAAGCCATCAAGTGTAAAAAGAACAAAAATGGAGGACTCTTATTACCTGATAAATTATACTACAGAGTTGTAGTAACCAAAAAAGCATATTATCATAAAAACAGATAGACCAATGGAACAGAATAGAGAACCCAGAAATAAATTTGTACATCTATAATAAATTTATCTTCAACAAAGATGCCAAGAACATACAGCAGGGAAAAGACAGTCTCTTCAATGAATTGTGCTGGGAAAACTGGATATCCAAACGTAGACAAATGAAACTAGACCTTTGTCTCTTATCACATACAAAAATCAAAACAAAATGGATAAAAGACTGAAGTCCAAGACCCGAAACTATGAAATTACTAAAAGAAAACATTGGGGAAACATTTTAGGACATTGGTCTGGATAGAACTTATTATCTCCCCAGGCAACTCAAGCAAAATTGGAGAAATGGGATCATATCAAACTAAATAGCTTCTGTACAGGAAAGGAAGCAACAAAGTGAAATAGGGGAGCCCATGGAATAGGGGAAAATATTTGCAAACTATCTGTCTGCTAAGGCTTAAAAACTAGAATATACATGTATAAGGAGCTCCAACAACTCGATAGGAAAAAATCAAATAATCTGATTTAAAAAAATGGGTAAGGGATCTGAATAGACAATAGACATCTCTGAAAAGAATTCACACAAATGGCCAGTGAGTATATGAAAAGTGTTCAATATTAATAGTGAACAAATAATGCACATCAAAACTACAATGAGCTATCATCTCACCTCACTTAAAATGGCTTTTATCAAAAAAGGCAAGCAATGGTGAATGCTGGTGAGGATGTGGAGAAAGGGGAACCCCCAGACACTGCTAGAGGTGGGAAAGTAAGTTAGTGAAATCACTATGGAAAATTAGATGGTAGTCCTTCAAAAAACTAAAAACAGAATTGTCGTATGATCTAACAATCCCACTGCTGAGTATATGTCTAAAGAATGGGAATTTAGTATATTGAAAATATATCTGCACTCCCATGTTTATTACAGCACAATTCACAACAGCCAAGATATGAAATCAACCTAAGTGTTCATCAACAGATGAACATAGGTAAAAAAAATTGTGGCACATATTTGCAATGGAATATTATATAGCCACAGAACAATGAAATCCTGCCATGGAACAACATGGATAGAACTGTGGAACATTATGTTAAGTGAGATGAGTCAAGTGCAGAAAGACAAATCTTGCTCATTCTCAGTCAGATATAGGAGCTAAATATTAAAAACAATTGACTCAATGGTAGAATGACCGTTACCAAAGGCTGGGGAGGAAAGTGGGGAGGGTGGATAATGTGACAACCATTAGTGTGTGCAAAGATATAGTTAGATAGTGATATAGAATGAACAACATTTGATGGCACAATGATCAACTATAAGCAACAGTAAGTTAGGGTATACTTGAAAAGTAACTAAATGAATGGAATGGGATGTCCCTAACACGAACAAAAGATAAATGCCTGAAGTGATGGACACCGTATCAAAACATCACATGTACCCTGTATAGATATACAACTAGTATGTACCCACAATAATTAAAAATAAAATATAAAGAATAAAAAATTTAAAAAGAGATAATCCATCTCTTTTTAGATGCCAAGCCAATAAAGAGCAGTGGTGCTCCCCAAATCCAGTGTGTGTGCTGGTGGGGGCATCGTTTCCAGTGAAGAAGGAGATAGAATCATGATCTGAGTGTCAGAATCTTTTCCAATGTTACCATCGTCTTAGAGGGCATAGCACAAAGTTGGATCCAAACTCTATTTCTACTTGCTTAATACATCTCTTTCTTCTCGAAAACACACTATTTGGTCTGAATTCTCTGACTGTAGGATAGAGATGGCGGGTGTGTATTGAGTCCACCTGTCAATGGCGTCCGGAGCTGTTCTTGACTTTGACAGAGCCTCCACACCTCTACATCCACACCCGTCACTGGCTCTAGACCTGGCAGAGTTGAGAGGGAGACCTAGATTGATTTGTAAGTTTGCCATTTTGTGTCCTCAATTTGAGGGAAGGGAGGAAAGCTTATGTACCAATTGCCTTCGATTTTAGTTTAATCGCACATTTTAAAAGTCTGGATGAAAGTATCAGTCAAAATAATGAGTTTTTCTCATCATGGTATGTTTTATCTTAGTTGTCACCATTTTCAGAATTTTCCTGCTACACAAATGAAAGCCCTGGCCTTTGGAAAAGGAAAGAGAAGATTCTGATAGCAGGGCAAAGGCAGGGCGTGCTGTTCTGACAAAACAGAGGCCATGTTTGGGCGTGGTGGGGAAAGAGCACACATCTGTCTGGGACTAGAGCGATGGCACGTGGGGTGGGAAGAACACAGGCCTTCAAATTAGATGGAAACTAGTTTTGTTTTCCTAACTTAAAAGCTGTATAACTTTGGACAAGTTCATTCACCAATCTTTTTCAGGCTTTCGAATCCCCCAGAGGGCTATATTCACACAGATTTGGGAGACCTGCCTAAATTCCCAATTCAGTAAATCTTGGATGGGGTTCAAGAATTTGCATTTCTAACAAGTTTCCAGGGACCAGAGTTTGAGGACTAACCTGAGTTTCAACTTCTTCATCTGTGAAATGGCCCTAATGTCACCTACCTCATGGGATTATTGCAACAATAATTCCGAACTGGTATTGAGTACTCACCATGTGCCAGCCAGGCACTGCACTAGGCATGTGACAAAGTTGCTACCATTTAAGTCTGACAGAAAGCTCACATGAAGAATATGCTTTGGAGAGCTTGCTAGGTCAAACAGCTAAGAAACAGGAGGCAGAATTTGAACTTAGGTGATCTTGGCACCAGAGCTCATGCTTTAAACTGTGCGCCTATGGCCCTTTTTGAAATTAAGTGAGATCATGCTTAAGGTATCTATCTATCATGGTGTCTGGCACATGGGTGCTTAATACATGAGTGACTGGTATTTAATTTTAAGTTGACCTTTCTTGAAATGACCCAGGGGAAGGGAAATAAAGGGACAATATGGACGGTGATGTGCCTGGGTTTCCAGCAGTGACTTCTGTCACGGGCTGCAAAGCCGGGCATTTAAGGCTCCCTGAGCCTCTTTGTTTCCTTTGCTATATAGAAGCAGGTGAGCTAGAGAAAAGGGGTAGTCACGGGAGACACGGTTTCCAAGGACTTCACCAAATCATGCTGTCCCGTGTGGTTTATCATGGTTACAGCCCCTACACTTGGCTCTCCCAGGTTGAGACAAACTCTCAACTCCAAAGCAGGCAAAGTTATCACATCTGGGCTTACACCTGTAATCCCAGCACTTTGGGAGCCTGAGATGGCTAGATTGCCTGAGCTCAGGAGGTTCAGACCAGATTGAGCGAGAGCAAGACCCCATCTCTAAAAAGCAGCCGGGCATTATGGTGGGCACCTATAGTCCCAGCTACGCAAGAGGTTGAGGCAAAAGTTTGAGGTGGCTGTCAGCTGTGATGCTATGGCACTCTACCAAGGGTGACCAAGTGAGACTCTGTCTCAAAAAAAAAAAAAAATCACACATCATCTGGATGGGCTCAGGCTTGGCCACTAAGGCGTGTTACCTAGATCCAAGCATTGACATTCTCCGTAAAACTTAAAACCACCGAGGTTCAAGTGTATTGCCTTGAGCCAACTTATTGGACTATCTGACTAATGTAATAACACATTCAAAATATCACAAGACAGGACATGTAACTGTTCTAAAAAGAAAAACAGGAAAAGAACACGAGAAGAAATTGTTCGTTTGTTGCGTCATTATTCCTTCAATGAAGTTCTGTGAAATGATTTGGAGCGTATTGGAAGCTGCTTCCAGGAGAGCTGCTAAAATGGTTACTAACGTTTTGTGAGAAGTCAGAGCCCTGGTGTTTGCAGGCTCGTAAGCCTCAATCAACCTCAGACCAAACCGAGAATTCAAAAAGAAAAAATCCCTTGGTTCAATGCTTTAATAAGTATCATTATTAGCAGGAAAAAAAGACAACTCATTATGGAAGATCTTATTACCAATGTCTTCTGCTTTTGGAAAATAGTGACTTGGAACTCAAATAGGGCCTCACTTTGCCCTTTGAGAAGGTAATATGGATTGCTCAGGACACGGGGATGTGATAATGGGGACCTGACTCTTACTTCCACCACTATACCATTAAAACAAAGATAGATGTACACACATACATGTATTTACATGTTATACATTTCCCCATAAATTATTATGAATGGAAAACTAAGACTTAGGTGAAATTCAGAATAGAAGACGTAATTGGCAAAATTGGACTCTATTTCAGGCAGAACAATGCATTTTTCTGATTCTGAGCAAGTTACCGTAGCCCTACATGGGTTGTGTTTCTCCATCCGAGTCCTGAGGGGATGTTATGAGGATTATTAGGACAATGTTGGCAAATGTATCTAGAGCTCACTGGTAGGAGGCGACACTGGAAATCAAAGCATGATTTTGTTCCGTGATTGTGATAATCTAAGGCTTATCTGACTTCTCTGACTAATGCTTCTCACACAGAGAAACTCATGTCAGACCCTAGGCCTGTAAAAATTTCCATTGCCGGTTACTGCCCCGGACTTCTTAGCTGGGGACCTTTGATGTTTTCCTTCTACGAAGTTCCTAATCTTTCTGAGAAATAAGTGAAGCACTCCTTCTTTAGCGTTTGCATGTAGTGCTTTTATTTTGTAACTCCCCTTTCCCCTGCCCTTCCTTCCCACTTCGCAGCTCTCACAGGTGTCTGGTCAGACCTGTCAGGTGGGTCTCTGTTTGCCTGTCATTTGGGAAGCCGATGGTCTTACCTGGGCACGGCTGATTGCACAAAGCGGAACAGGGGTTAGTTGGAATTGCAGGTGTGAGCAATCAATGTAGATCAGCACTAATCCATCAGCTATTAGAACTGCCAAGCTGCTGCAGGCCTGGCAGAGGAGCCAAATGCGAGCGTGGCTGCGTGTCTGTGTGTGGAGTCACACGGGAGCCTGCACGCCCAGAATGCAGCACTGGGGCTCTCACCACACACTTCCTCACCCAGGCCCCATTCTGTTCACGACTGTATGAGAAATCACGGTGAGAGGAGACGGGGAAGAAACTGTTCCCATCTCTTAAAGCCCAAGAGAGACACTTTCATGCATATCCTAAAAAGTAAAAGCTCAGGCTGCAGAATTCTGGGCTCAAATATCCACTCGGTCACTTATTGTCTGTTTGATCTTTGGTAAGTTTCTTGTCTTCCCTCAGCTTCATTTCCTCCTCTACAAAATGGAGACAATGTCTGCTTCAAAGAGTCACTGTCTCTGGCAAGTAGTCGGTGCTAAAAACATATTACTGTTACTGTTAGCCAGCAGAGCGTGCTAGGGACATGGAGTGAGAACAGGAAGATACCCTTCCCAGTCTGGGAGGCCTCGGGAGAGGGCAGGAGGGCTGGGATGGGAGGGGCGCGAGCCCTGAAGGTTCAGACAGAATCAGAAGGAAGTGGCAGAAGCAAAGGCTATTCCGGGACCAGCAAAAAATTGGGGTTAGTGCTACAGTTTGGAGACAAAGATCTCTGAGGCCCAGTTTGTCAAGGCCTGTGCTCTGTGAAAAGTTTGTCCTTTTGAAACACATTCTGAGGTATGAAAACCCTAGCATCCATTTATCAAAAGGTTACAGTGCAAATTCTATCACTGATTTACCTAGTGTGTAAAAATCCAGGATGGGTATGAAGGCCCACTTTGCATTTCCTTCCTTGAGTCTATTAGAAGTAACTTCTATATCTGAGACCATTTGCCTTTGATGATTCAGTACTAAAAACACGAGGCAGGAGCCTCCAGGGTCCGGGGAGGTCGCCCTTCTGTGCGTTTCTGACTTGTGTCAAAATATGGGTGATAGTCTGAGATTTCCATGAAGCCGTTAGGCAGCCTAAGACTGAGAAACACAGAAAGGTGACCCATAAGCACAATTAATCGACTATACTGCCAGATATGGTAGGAAGAGTGATAGAGGAACTCGGAAACCCGTCGCCTATTAGCGGGGAGATGCTGGGGCAACTTGCCTCTCCTCCCGGGCCCCAGTTGCCACACTTAGATAATTAGGGTGTCACACTGATCATCCGTGAAAATGAAATTTTTTTGTTTTAAGTCTTTTTCTTAGGCAGCAAATGTCCTTTAAGCCAATGAATTCAAAGCAGAATCCTCATATGTAAGTGACACAAACGTCGATTCTGTCTGACTCTTCAAGACTGGCGGGTGGAGGCCCTGCCAAGGCCTCAGGGCACTCCACGCCCATGCCCCCACCTCGGAGTGGGGCAGAGATGGGGAGCTTCTTTCTTTAGTTTTTCCCTTTATACTGAAGTACTGTTTTACAGAGATGGACACCCTAGCCTTTGTGGGGCCTGTGTCCAAGGTGATGGGCTGCAGGATTGATGAGATCCTGTAGACTTCCAACATGCTGCAGTCTCAGACTGTTTTAGTTTATTTATTTATTTATTTATTTATTTTGCAGTTTTTGGCCAGGGCCGAGTTTGAACCAACCACCTCCCATATACGGGGCTGGCACCGGACTCCTTTGAGCCACAGGCACCACCCCAGTCATACTGTTTTAAATTAACATCATAGCTTGGAGTTTTCAACTTTTCTATTAACTCAATTGAAAAGTTTTAGAAGATAAATTCATCTCCCTGGTGCTCTCTTTTAGCGGATTGCATAACATTTGCCATACAATGGTTTTTATTCACAAGACGGATTTCATTTTAATACGTCAGAGCCCTAATGGCAAATGCCCCCAAAGGAAGGCTGTTGACACATCTGACGGTCCTCTGGAGATGCTCTCACTCAGATAGGAAGCTGTCTTCATTAGGAATATCTCTGAGGTGATTGCAGTAAAAATCTTGACTGGCACTGGAACAGAGGTGAGGAAACTTGAAGAGATTTTTCTCAGCAGCAGAAGAGGTTTCCACTGGGGCTGGTTGACACTTGATTGGTCACCCACCAAGTGAGATTGCCCTTCTGTGGACAGAAGTATTTGTCCCCGAGAAGATAGAGAAAATAGGAAAACAGCTGGAAAGTGTTGTCATCCTAACCCTTCAGAGCATCCCAGTCCGTCCCTGCCCCTGCCACAGCGTTAATAGTAAGCTGGAGAAGATAATGCCTTGAATCAAGGGCTTTGCAATCCTCCGAGCCCTGCTCCCCTCCAGCGGCCAACCTTCAAGGGAAAAGAAAGTCAGGCCTTGACTCTCTCTAATGCTACCAAAAACTTGGATCACACTCTAAGCAGGATGACTATGCACATACCACAGAATTAATACCTCATAGACTTAAAAGTCATATCCTATACTCCATCACCAACTGCTGTCTTAGGAAACCTGCAGCCAGTTGGCACGCTTCATCTCAGGGGGGCAGCTGTACAGACCAGGGGATTTCCATGCCCCTCTAGAGCACTCAAACTTCACCTCTGCTCCTGGGGGGCCTGCGGCTACAAAAGGGAATGAGGTCTTCTCTAGGTCTGTCTCATTTCCTATCACATATTCAGTAGGTTTTATCCTGGAAAATTTACCTTAAGAAATTCTTACGGTCATTGATAATTCCATGAGATTTATATTTGAAATGCTATGTGAATTTCAAGTCCTATACTAACATTGAATTACTATACTAATATTTTCATGCATCTAAACACACATTAGTTATTATTATATATGTTAGCAGGAAAACAAAGAAATAAGCCTAACATACAGAAAAGGCAACAGTTAGTTGAATTCTATATGGTGAATCCACCAGAAGATACAGATACGTTATTCCTATTGGGTATTTCTAGTTCAAGCTCTAATATGTCAAAAAATCCCTTAACCTCTCTAATCCTTGATACCTTCTTCTGTAAAATTTCCTTTGCAGGATGATGATGAATGGAGAGTATTTTTTTACTTCCTAGCATAGTTCCTGGCATTGGTATGGATAAATAATAACTTTATTATTGTCATTTTTAGTTTCTATTTGCTAACAGATTGAGTCTGTCGATGACTGATTATGTCTGAATCACGAGAACATTAAACACAAACTGAACTTTTCTCAAAGATGTATCCCATGCCCGGGACTGAAGGTCAGACCAACTGTATATGCATTCCAAGCATAAGCAATGGCCCAAAGTCAACCATCTAATGATGTGTTGGCATTCTGTAAATGGGAAGTGTGACTTTATTATAAATCTTAAATAAATACTAAATAAATTACTGTAATACATAGTTTCAGAAGCTCCTAGGCCATGGTTTAGGGTTTAGGCTTTTTGGAGACAATTCCAATAGAGTTTGGTTCAGACCAATTCCTAAAACACTCAGGATTAATATTAAATAAACACACTGGCAAAGTAATATCAGGGAAGTCACTCTCCAGCCTTGCTGGCTTAGTTCTAATGTGGACGAAGCTTAAATGGCTAATTCTAGCTAGAAAGGAAGGTTTGAAGAGCTATCTCCTCTCTATTCTTTTGACTACTTTGCTGGCTATGATGTTTTTCTTAGCTCGTGTGAAAAAAAAAATACTCAGAATAAGATTGCTAGGTATTTCTTTCCTTTGGCGTATTTTTTCAGCCAAAGTATAAGACCTTACTTAGATGACTAGCAATTAAGACATTTTTGTGGTTTATTTCCTGATCTAACCGCTTACTTCTGAAGAAAGCGATTCTGACAAGCTTGAATTAACCTGGATCTTACCAAAACTGTACCGCCAAAAGTAGTTTTGAAAAATTTAGGTAGAAAAGTCAGGCTGGAATTTTAACAATAAAATGCTGTTTGCTTTTCTGAGACCATTGGGACTTTATTTTTATACCCGTTGGATATTAATTTTGTGGAAAATAAGCTGTTTTCCTATGTACTAACTCCATATTTTAATAACATTGGAGACTTGCAGCTGAGCAAGTGAGGTAAACAGTCAGATCCGTGATGACAATTGTACCTGCAATAATGCTTTGAGTTAATAAGAGTCCTTTACTTATAATGATCTCAACACTGATCTCAGATTTTATAAATTTGACCTCATTGCTCTGTAAGCATTAGTTGGAAAAGGATTTAGATTTTAATTCTTTCTTCAACAACATTATAAGGAAGAAAAGAACTTTTAAAGTCCATATTCGAGGAGAAAAATCTAGAGACGTCACCTGTAAAGTCAAGATGGAGAACTACATACTTCTGATTATCAGTTAATGCAGAGCAGTGCTGGCCTCAGGTGAGGCCTGAGTCAGCAGCTCAAGTGTGCCCCTAAGGACCGGATACTTTCACGTCTTTGTTAGCCATCTGTGGTGCAGGCATCACTGGAGGAAGCTTTACCTCACTCTTGCAAGAGGACTGCCAGCAGCGACCGCAGTTGTCTGCTGCCTGATTGGCCCAGCAGATGGGCCTGGCCATCTCTGCTCCGGTTTTCTCTGCAGTGGCCCCAAGGTTCACTCCAATGACATTGGTTCCATCATGGCTACAGGCAGCCCACTGGCCATGCTGAGTGACCACTGGCCTCCTTAGAGTCCCAGGCTCCATATCCAGAGCCCTGAGCAAGGTGAGTTTCACCCAAAGCACCTGATCCAAGATTGTGGGAAGAGCAATTGCCCCGGAGTGGCTGACAGGCAGCAAAACACTGAAATGTCCACAGCAATAATCACCAATCTACACGGCACACTTTGGGAAAATGCCGTTGAAGATGGAAGTGGGGTGAGAGCGGGGCTGGGTGAGTGGAGAATAACAGGGTGGAGATACTAGGGAGCTTTGGAGCAGGATTCCGACAGAGTCAAAGGGGCAATTTTGGTACTTAGTAATCCTAATACCTTGCACAACCAGGGCTTCTTATTTTCCAAAGCACTTTAATTGACCTGAGACTTTGAATCCTCTTGTACAGGAGAAGGGGCAGGGTATGTGCCTGTTTTACAGATGAAATAGGAATCCATGGAGAGAAACTTTGTAGAGCTAATGACAGAGCCAGAATGATGATTTAGATAAATTTCTCTGCTTCTCTTTTTACTGAATTATCATTTATAATAAAAATTTTTATATCCCCGGCCTCAAAGAGGATTACTCAGTGTTTGAAGCTTGGGGCTCAAGGAATGTATCAAAAGTTAATACCACATATGCCAAATCTGAGTCATTAGCTAAATAAAAGCACAGGAGGGCACACCATGAATCTAGTCTTGGAAAAGGGGAGGGCTAGGCAGGGAAGGCGTAGACGGTGTCTTAGCAACATCTTCAAGACAAGCAGGGGTAAGGCAGATGAAAGGCTGGAGGGGAGAGAGCAAAGATCTCCAGTGAGGGAATAGCATGGGCAAGGGCCCGGTCGTAAAGGGATGGTATGTTAAAAAAAAAAAAATACTGCACAAGGCTGAATATGGCTGGAGAGGGTGAGAGGTTGAATCGTGGAGATGGGGGAGACTGCAGGGTTTGGCTGTGGCCACCCCACAAAGCATGAATGCTTTGGTTCCTATCCCAAGGGAATGCGGGGACATAAAAAGTTTTAGAAAGGTCACTCCATTTACAGAATGGAAAATGAGTGAGGAGAGGGAAGGAAATGGGACAGGCAGCCCATTATGACCGTTTCAGTCACCCAGGAGTGAGATTGATGATGGCCTGAATTAGGGTCATGTCAAAGGAAGAGAAGTAAGTGTTTAGATTTTTGGAACATTAAAATTGCAAACTTACAAAATATTATTCTACCCCAGAGAAATAGCAAAGTATGTCTATTCAGGACACTTAGTTTTGTCTCTTCATTCAAGTTTCACTTAAAAAATTTTTCCCCATTGGATTTGCTTTACTCGGACAGCGTTTGTTGAGCACTTACTATAAGCCAGGAAATCTAATCTTGCCCCGGTGCTGCACTCTAGCCAGTTTAAGTTATTTAAAATATATTTACATCATGCAGACAGATCACAAAGTTGGTTGATTTCAGCCCTACTTCACTTCAGAACTGTTTTGAATACTATTTTAAGTATAAGAAACTTGTGGAATGATGTGTTTTTAAACCTTTTCCTAAACTAAAAAATCTTTTTTGTTTTTCTGATACAGTTAGGAGAATGCCAAAGAACTGTATCAAACAAATGACTTTACCATTTGATATAACTGTGTGAAATCACTGCAGAAACCCCAATGCATTTTGTGGGACTTGCTCACATTTCAAAATTGGACAGTCTAAACCCAACAGATGCAAATGAGGAAAGGTATTTAGCTCCCGCCAGGGATTTGGGCAAACAGGCAGCATTTGTTGACTAATTCATTCGGTTAAATTTTGATGATGTCTGGTGTTTAAAAACACCCTATTTACTTACAGAATTAAAAGTCTGTACACTGTTCCACTATCAGCAGCCAGTCCATCCCCCACCTAGGTATCAGCTCCTCTAGTAATCTCTAAGCTATTGTGGGGCTTTACAACACTGGCTGATAAAGGCAATTCTAATTTAATGCTCACATTAATTATCAGTAATATTAAATGACTATATTGGAGCTATTTACATGTGTCATTCATATTCCTGTATGCTAAGGCAGATGATTATAATTGTTCTTATTACTTATCATATTTCATGCTTCTGCAGTGAAATTCTCTTTTTGAGGGGTTTTGTTTTGGGGATATCTTAATAAGGAAAAAAGGGCTTATAATATTTTGAAATATTCACAAGGCACCGAGTAGCACTTTCTAATTCATTAGTCCTATTTTATTGGACAATGCCTTTGTGTTATTTTATTTGTTTCTGTGCACATGTAAACCAGATTAAAAAGTAAAAATGGGGGAGCCAGTCAATCTTCCTCAACTGATAACTGGAAACAGAAATTATAATAGAGAATGAAAAACAAAATATCTCTGAGATTTGAAAAGTTTAAATTTCTTTTTCTTTTTCTTCACAGCTCTGTTAGGAGGTGAAATATGAAAACACGAAGTGTACCTTTTGTTGCCTAAATATTACCCATCTGGAATCCGATTCATAGTAAACCTGCCAGATAACATGTTTTCATAGCCCCCTTTTCCCTAAGCTGAAAGCATTTTGCTCTATCCCACATTGAATGAAAACTTAACGTTTCTAATGTGGATTACCTGCCTGCTGTAGATACCCGATTAATTTCCAAAGTTGATTCAGTATTCTAAAGTTTGTCATAACAATGAAAACCGCCAGATGTTCACCCAAATTGATTTATATAGAATAATGCCTTAGTTATTTACTGCAATTGGGGGAATGAGGTGTTTCAAAAAATGGATTATTTCCAAATAGCCGAAGTTCAAGTCTTTGAATTATTTTCACTCTGAGCCCTATTAATCAGCCCAGGTTCAAGTCAACACCGCCTTTTTGGAAAATCCCTCCTAATCTCTCTGCCAGCCCTGGTTGGACTTTCTGCTCCCTTTTATTTGTTGGGCCACACCGTTTTGTACTGTGAGCCTCCGTTTTACTCACCTGCCCTTATCAGCCTCTTCCTCGCTACCCCTGCAGCTAACTCACTGAAGTTGGGACTTCCACCGCCTTACACCATGTCTCCTATAGAGTAGGCAGATTTTCACCATGCCCTGGAAGCTATTTGAAAATAAAACGTATGAGCCCTTCA
The DNA here is from genome assembly GCF_000181295.1 of Otolemur garnettii. Taxonomy (NCBI): domain Eukaryota; kingdom Metazoa; phylum Chordata; class Mammalia; order Primates; family Galagidae; genus Otolemur; species Otolemur garnettii. Next base: position 1,172,578 of record NW_003852561.1, read on the forward strand.
CCTATGGGGTGTGCCGTTCGCTGGAAAGGGCTCAATGACAACTTGAACCTTATCTTACAAAGACAAGGTAACCTAAAAATTGGTACCCTCATATATTAATTTGAAATTTTAAAAATAAAAAAAGAAAATAGAACGTATGTTTCCCTTTTTAAAAAGTTTATCAGTAACAATAATCAGAATTTGATCACTTCGCTGTCATTACGAGGGCAGAGGTTTATAAATCCTCTGAATGTCTGTCTGTCTGTCTCACTGTACGTGGCCGGGTGGGATAGGGTTTGTGTTCCCTTTAACAAACTCCTGAATGAAGTGAGTTCTTATTGCATCTCTAGAGCAGTGGGGTTGCAGAACCCTTTGGGGTCCTTTGAGCTGATTCTCACCATCAAGGTCAGTTCTTTAATTGACCTTCATCTCTCTGCCACCCCCAAGGACCCTCCCTGTGTCTTTCTCTTTACTTAAGCAGCAGGTGGCTCTTAAATCAAATGTGTTGGTTTTCAGAGTAATCGCCATCCTTGTCGCCCAGTGTGTAAGCCAACTGTATGGCTCCCGGTATGTCACCCAACACATCTTATGACATCTTTTTGGCTGGTTTTAGTACTGTCTGTTTCTCAAATGTTCATTTACTTGTCTACTTTCTTGCAATGAGAGAAAAGCCATAATTTTGTAAATCTCTAGACTCTGAATGCTTCAACTGAATATTTAATGTTTAAGAGTGCTACTGTCTAGAAGACTGAAGGGTGACTATAATTGATTCCCCTTTCAAATGATTTCTTAAAATTTAATTTTGTGTGTAAACAAATCTCATAGAAATATAATTTACCTTTAGAAGCAAAAACCAGAACGTTGTACACAGATCAAATTTATTTCAAGTAATACTGTAATTTTTTTTTTTTTTACTTCAAATTATCTTAGGCTGAGATTCTTCATCCATTTCCTTTAAATTCTTCCGAGACTCTCGATCGTCTTTATTTTAGACTCTCAGGACTCTCACTTGAGGACACGCTTCTGATAGCTAACCCAAATACTTTCTGCGGCAGTTTTTCCTCGCTCCGTATGGCACAATTCCCAGGGAAAACACAGACGCTTCGTTTACAACAGTCACAGTCCATCTCTGCGATTAGAAAAGTAATACACCTGCTGAGTCCTGCACTCTGTGGACTGAGCCAAAAACACATTAATGCTTAAACCCCCTACCTTCAGAACTTGCACAGAAACCGGCTAATGTTTTTCTTCAATTGTCTCTCCTTTCCAAAACGCACATTAGAGCAGCATTTCTCAAAATCCCATCCGCGGACCACCAGTGTCGGAATCAGACTTGCTATCTACTGTCAAGGAAAAGTGCCTCAAAATTGCACTCCATATGTTCATTTATCCCGTGTTTGACTTTGTATAAAAATAAAAATAACAGAAATAGGGTGAGTCTCCTATTAGATAAATTTAGGTTACGGTGCCCTCTGAATCTCTGCCGTTCCGTCCTTGCCTGGTCAGAGCCAGCCTTTCCTTTGTGCTGTGGCGCTGTGAAAGCCCTGCCGAGGTAAAGTCATCTTTCTCATTTACTTCTGAGAAATTCTCCTGCTTTCCTCGTGCTAGCTTGGATTCTTCTTGCTGTCCATACTCTCTCTGGGTGACCACGTCCAGTCTCACAGCTTTAAATGACATCTATAAGCTGATGTCTTCCAAATTTGTAATTCCAGCCTGACGTCTCCTCTGGACTCAGACCCAGACATTCAATTACCCTCTTGCGATCTCCACTTGAATGTCTAATGAATAGCTCATCCTCCATGGTCAGCAAAGCTTAAGCTAACTGAAATATAATTCTTGATTTCCAGCCCCACATCTAGGGCCCACACTTCTTCCAACACCCCCATTCCAACGAGTGGTCTTACGCTCATTCATTTCCTCAGGTCTGAAACCTTGGAGTCATTCTGGATTCCTCTCATTTCCTCCACCCACTCAGTCAGCAAGTCCTGTTGTGACAACATCCAACACATATTCCGGTTCTGACCACTCTTCACCCTCTTTCACCTGTCCTCTTACTCTAAGCCACCGTATCTTTTGACTAGTGCGGCCGTAGCTGTGTCACTGTTTTGTGAAGGCTTTCACTCCTGTCCCTCACCCAGCAGCAGAACCCCCTTCTTGTAATGTTGGCCAGATCATTGGTTTACCTGGTCAGTCCAGTTCGCATCACTGGCCAAAAACTCTTTGGGGGCTTCCAGCCATACTTAGAGCAAAACCTAAGGCCCCTACCACAGTCCATAGAGGCCTCCACGAGGTCACCTGCCTGTCTGGCCCTCCCCGTCCTTGCTCACTGAGCTCCCAGCAGGCTCCTACCTCAAGGTCTTGGCTTTTGCCGTGACTTCTGTCTGGAACGCCCTTTCGCCACGTATCCAGCTGACTTTCTCCATCACTTCTTGCAGGTCTGTGCTCACATATCTTCTTATTTGAGAGGGCTTCCCTATCTCAGCTGCCATAATTCATCATTTCTTCACCCAACACTATACCACCTGGTGCTATGGTACTACCTACTTTTATGTTCACTGTCTGTGTTATGCCCGCCTACGTTACTCCACTGGGAGCACCAGGTCTCATTGGTGGGCCCAGGACCAGCCCATGGTATCTGCTGGATGTATGTGTTTAATCCATGGCCTTTCTTCCTACAATACCTCACTTACACGATGGCTAAGAGTTCCAAAGAAACCATTTTGAAATTTCTCCATGACAATGATCTTACTCAGCTTTGGAGGATTGTTAAAATAGTCTGTTAGCCTTCATTGTCCTTTGCTGTTTTGACAGTGTCTCTTTGTGACTGATCAGCCTTATTTTCTTACTGAAACTCCCCTCTTCATTTTGGCCGAATGTTCCCACACTCTGTTAGCTGGGCCTCCCCCAATCTAGCCCCAAATTTAAATCTGAGCTCTGCCTCAATTGTTTCCGTTATTTAATATCACTCTGGATCTATGGATACAAGTTACCCACGGAATTTTCTCTAAGACATATTTGGCCTTGTTTTCGTATTTATAAGCTAGATATACTTTGGACATGTTTGGTCACGTTTTTACTCTCCAAGTGGCAATGGAAAGATGTTAACTTGGATGTCACAGGCATGCAGAACTCCTTTTTTTTAGCTTTGCCTCACCAGCCATGCTTATGTAGGTAGTGGAATATATTATGCCCAGAATTTAGTGTTCGCATTAAGTACGAGTTCACTGGGAAATGTAAAAATAGAACAAAATACAACACTTTGCTCGCAGATTGGAGGTGAGGTGATTGGTATGTTAATTAAAGGTGACCTCAGCACTCTTAATATTAACCTCCTGATTTTCTCCAGTGTTTCAGGTGGAAAAAAATTATTCTTCAATATTCGTAAGAATGAGATCGGATAAAGGACACAAATGAAGTCCAGACCAAGTACAAAAACATGAGCTCCTTCTCCTGGCTGCTCAACTAATGCAGACTTAGTCTGAGGATGAGATAACTATCTCAACAGCCGTTCCATTGCTCAGACTTCAAATTATAGTAATTATGACAATTTGTGCCAATAGCCACGAGGTGGGATTTTTGATGTGGTTAAAAATAACATCTGTAAAACCCAATAAAAATTACATTTTGCTAATTTTCTGATAAGATACTGTTTTAACTACACTGTGTCTTCTGCTGCTGCCAGTTTTCAATTAGAGCATTTCTTTAAAAAAATTTTTTTAACCCATTTTGTCTCCTGGATCCAATTCCATCCTGAGCAATGCATTTGTTTTAATGCTCTTAATTAATTGTTTTGTGTGAATTTTGCCTTTTAAACTGATATTAATCTTTGAGACTTTATTAATGTGCTGATTACTGAATCTTGATACAAAAAGACCAATAGCACGACTTAACTCGTTCCTTCCGCCTTAGAAAACAGAGTTCCCACAGCAGCCTCCTCAGCCAAGTCGGGGCCGAAAAAGACAAGGATGAAGCAAATCCCAGGCCTATTAAAACAGGTTGGGTCTTCAGTTCTGTCCAGCTTGGAAATTGCTAGCTCAACCTTAGGGCACAGACACTGATGATAGTTCACGGAGGGCTCCTCTCAAGAGCCCACATGGCCAAGTCCCAAAGCTGCAGATGGAGCTGTGGATGTGGAGAGAAGGGAACACTTTATATGGCTAGTGGTACAGCCTCTGTGGAAAGAAGTTTGGAGAAGCCTCAAAGAACTGAAAGCAGATCTTCCATTTGATCTTATAATCCCATTATCCAGAAAGAAAAACAAATCATTTTATCACAAGGACATTGGCATTAGAATGTTTATTGCAGCTCAATTCACAATTGTCAAGAGGTGGAAGTAACCCAAGTGCCCATCCACCCAGAAATGGATGAATAAACGGTGGCATATGTGTGTCATGGAATATTATTTAGCTATAAAAAGATAGTTTACATCTTTTGTATTTTCCTGGATGGAGTTAAAGCACATTTTTCTTAGTAAAGTATCACAAGAATGGAAAATCAGGCATCCCCTGTACTCAATACTAATATGAAACTGAGAGAGAAACAACTAGACATGTGCCCACACAAGAGAAAAACACAAGTGTATTCAAGTGAGGGGGGGGGAAGAGAGCGGGAGATTGAACTTTACCTTAGAAACGCCAGCAATGTCACCTAATCAGTTGTGCCCTCATTTTAACTTGAAATAATTAAAAATAAAAAGAGGTCCTGCCCAGTGCATTGTGACAGGGCTTCACGCAGTTCCCTCATCACTTCCTTAGATCTCTTTCCTCTTGTTTAATTTTTATAGAAAAATATGGCATATTTTCTTATCTTTTTATTTTACAGATGATAAAATTGCAGTGTGGAGGGCTCAGGGGGGCCTGCCAGGCTAGCTCGGTCGGTGAGGGGAACGGAAGGCAGGGCTAGCTGGGCGGCCTTTGGGTTCTTCTTCCCGGGGGTCCCTTAATCAGACCGCGTGGCCTCCGGGCCAGTATGATTGTGTGTGGGGAGGGCTCACTGCTGGTCGCTTGGAAATGATTCTCTTCTCTATCTTTGTCTTTCGTTCGCTCCTTCTATCCTCTAAACAAACAGAACTCTCCCGTGCTCCAACGTCTTTCCAGCCCCACGGCGCCTCTTTTCCCTTCTTCACATCTGTCCCTTATACAGGACGAGGCTGCGCTTGCTGGATATCTTCACCTGCACTCAGCAACGCGCTGCCGCTAAACGGAGGACGGAGGGCAGTTGGTGACAGTATTTCCCAGCCCAACCCTTCCTCTTCGTTTCTGTGTTACTGCTCCATTTCCGGCCCTCTCCATCTTTCTCTGACCATGAGGGTATTGGTGAGACGGGAAGAGGAATCTCTTCATTCCCCTATTCACCTGTTGCAGAGGGTGTCACAGTTAGCAGGACAGATGTGATTCCTGCCCACACGGAGTTTTAGGATCTTCAGGCTTATTCTTTTTGAGGTGAATGATTAAACCCCTTCCTAGTAAATCTAATTTCCTATCTTTCCACCTCAAAATTTTTTTTGCTTTACTATAAAGACCATAAGTCAATAATTATGGGCTTTTACACATATTAACTTCTGAAATATAGCAGCAAAAACAACAGCCTATTATTCCAAAACTTGGTGGGGTTTTGGTGACTTTGTATGTGTATTGGTGTGTGCGTATGTCATGGTAAGAGTTCACATGTAAAGTCTCATGTGCTGTTTTTCTGGCTGTTTATCTATGAAGACATTTTCTTACTTTGCCATTATTGATTAGTTTCATTCCAAGGCTTATTTTTTTTAAAAGACTCACCCTTTTATTCATTTTTTTTCACTTGAAACTTAAATACTCTCTTGCTGACTATGTAAAACACGGATTTAATTGATTAAATTAAATTAATTGCAATATCATCCAATTGGTCATTAATCATTTTTTATTAGCTAATCTATTCCTGTGGTTATTTTAAAATTTACATTGACCTTATTAAACTAGACATTTATAGCTTATTTTAGTTTAAGTCAAAAATACAAAGATTCCCTTTAGAGCAACTCAAGATTTTGTTGTTTTATTTCACTTATGTTTTTGCTCACTCTTCTTAGAGCTTGAAGACTCAGATATAAGAAATTAGCCCTTCCTGAGCGTTCAGTGACTTGCTTGGAAACCAAGCCTCCCTCTGGGCCTGGAATATAAATAAGTACAGCTCTAGTAATTTGGGAAACTACTCCAGAGTTCTGAAAGATCAATTCTGTGTCCGTCAGAAAAATAGCTGGAATACAACAGCCGTCGTGGGATGTTCTCTTGCTGACCAGCTGCACACATGGGTCAGGAGGTCCATGTCTTTACCTTGAGTCAGGTCAGGCTCACCTAAAGCTTGCTGGTGCTGCATTGAGTAGGCAGGTGGGGGACAGTGAAGGCCTGGGAAGGGAGCCCTGAGCCATTCACTCGGCAGATCAAGACGTGAGGGGAGCTGGACCATGAGGGCAGGGGCGTACCTGCCCTGCTTACCCTCATGGTCCCTTCCCCCAAAGAACACGGCAGCAAGAGTGCATCCAGGTGAATGCCTTTGCTCCAATCGTTGCAAGTTGCAAAGTAAATGGGAAACGAAAAGCTGAAGAAAAATGTTGATTGAAGAAATCTGATTGAGCAAAGAAGAAAAAAGTGAGGGCAGCGGCTAGAGGAACTGTGGAATCAGAAGAGGTATTTTGGTTTTTGCTTTTGGCAAGGGGGGCATTGGGAGCATTTTAGACGTATTTTGCAGTAGCACAGAGGAACCACAGAGGTTGAAGATAAAAAAGAGAATATTGATAGATGAAGGCCCAGGAGGAACAGGATAGAATACATTCACACATGCTGTCTGCCACACACACACTCAACAGTCGCGTCACTGTTTTCCCCATGGAGTGTGAGGACAGCAGAACTTTTCATCTTTAGAGGAAGGTCTTTTCTCTGGCTTTTATTTCTTAAAACTTTCTGGTATAAAATTCCCAGTTCTGAAAAAAATGATAGTAGTAAAACAGACAGTGCCATCAAAGCACCAAATAACAACTGCACGCACACACACACGTAGGTAAATTATACAAAAAGTGTAATATAAATTACATTTAAGTATATGGTATATATGAATTAAATATATTTTGTAAATTATATATATTATAAGAAAAATTAGAGAAGATAGAAAGGGGTATAAAAGAAATAAAATACACTGAGCACCCCCTACTATACATTTGAAATATTTCTCAATAAAATTTATTTATAAAGCACTAAACAGTTGCTAAACTCAAATAAAATACTCATTTTCTTTAAGAAAGTGATATGCTTGTAAAGTCTTGGGCAATCTACAATGATAATTAATTGAGCAGTATCTTTGATGAAAATTATACTAGAAGATTTTGTTTTAATTTTCAGTCCCTTTAGTTTTGTAATCTGATAGGCAACAAATAAGTTAACGAGTTGCTTTAATTGATAGTTACTTTACTAGTAACACTGAGCATCTCCCATATGCTTATTGGCTATTTGTTTTTATCCTGGGGTTGGCTTTTAAAATATTCTTTGTCAATTGTATTCATTTTCTGCGGGTAGCTATAGAAAATTATCATAAACTTGGTGGCTTTAAACACCAGAAATGTATTTTGTCATGGTTCTGGAGGCCAGAAGTGGAAAGCAGTATCACTGGACAGACATCAAGAAGTCATCAGGGCTGTGCCTCCTCTGGAGAGTCTAGGGGTCAATTGGATCCATACCTCTTCTGGCTGCTCATGGCTGCCAGCATTCCTTGGCTTGTGGCCACGAGGCTCCAATCTTCAAGGCTATGATCTTTATTTATTTATTTATTTATTTATATTTATTTTTTATTAGATCATAATTGTGTACATTAATTCTACCATAGGATACAGTGTGTTGCTTCCATATGCAGTTGGGAAAACTCTCATCCAACTGGCTAACATAGCCATCATGTCTTTCTCATAATTGTTGTGTTAAGACATTTATATTCAACCTTTAGACAAATTCACATGTACCCTAATAGGATAAATTATAGGCGTGGTCCCCACAATATCATTCTCTTCACCCATCCTCCCCTCCCCCCCCTTTCCCCGTAGTCTAGGGCTCCATTCGGATTGTAGCTTTCCTAAGATAGCTAACAATTAGTTTCATAATAGTGTTGAGCACATTGGATACTTTTTCTTCCATTCTTGAGATACTTTGCTAAGGAGGACAGTTTCCAGCTCCATCCATGTAAATATGAAGGAGGCAAGGTCTCCATCTTTCTTTGTGGCTGTATAGTATTCCATGGTGTACATATACCACAATTTATTGATCCATTCATGGGTCAATGGGCACTTGGGCT